>NC_091977.1:440775708-441080165 GCF_044704955.1 Pristiophorus japonicus | reverse complement strand
CCGCCCCCCCCCCCGCCAACCAGACCCGACCCGAGACCCGACCCGAGACCCGCTCCCTGACCCGCTCTCCCCGCCCCCTCACTCTCTCTCCTCTCTCTCTCTCTCTCTCTCTCTCTCTCTCTCTCTCTCTCTCTCTCTCTCTCTCTCTCTCTCTCTCTCTCTCTCTCTCTCTCTCTCCTCTCCCCTCTCCCTTCCCTCTCTCTCTCTCTCTCTCTCCCTCTCCCTCTCCTCTCCCTCTCCCTCTCCCTCTCCCTCCCTCTCCCTCTCCCTCTCCCTCTCCCTCTCCCTCTCCCTCTCCCTCTCTCCCTCTCCCTCTCCCTCTCCTCTCTCCCGCTCAGCGACACGAACGGCTGCAGAATTCTCCCTGGCTGAAGCACTTTCACACAGGTAGGAAGATGGTTTATTTAATCTTTTCTTGGCTTATAAATGTTTATTCAGGTTGGATTTATTTGTATAATATTTGTAGAAGTATAAATAAGGATTTATTGTCGAATTTAATGAGTTCCCTCCCCCGCACCTCGTTCTGGACGCCTAATTTGTAACCTGCGCCTGATTTTTTAATGTATAGAACAGGTTTTTTCAGTTCTACAAAAATCTTCACTGGCTCCATTCTACTTTAGTTTGGAGTACATTTTCACTGTGGAAACTTTCAATCAGGCGTCAGTGGCCGGACATGCCCCTTTTGAAGAAAAAATTCTGTTCTAAACTAGAACTGTTCTACCTGACTAGAACTGCAGAAAAAAAATGTGGAGAATTGCGATTTCTAAAATAGTCCGTTCTCCACCAGTTGCTCCTAAAAATCAGGCGCGAATCATGTGGAAACTTGGGCCCATAATGTGTACCAACAGGTCATTTTTAAATGTACCTTCTTAAACTCTGATTTTTCAACCAGGGCTGGAAGAAGGAGAGAATTTTAAGTGAATATCCTGATGGTAAAATAATAATGGTCCTTCCCGATGATCCAAAATATGCCCTGAAAAAGGTAGCTTTTGTTCTTCTTTATTGCATTTAGCTATGTTCTGCTTCATTTATGTGCTTTGACACATTTTACAAGGAAAGCCTTCTACAGTACTGATTCTTATAAGTTCAGCAAGACTTTAGAAATTGTAGTGTCTTACAGTGCATTGTGCCATTCATTGTCCATTAAATTATTTTAATTTTTATTTCAAATGACTTATTAAACATTATTTATTCCATCTTAACATTGTACGTTAAACTTCTGTTAAAATATTGTGCATCCCCTAGCAACACAAGCCCTGTAAACTGTACAAAATTGGGGTCAGTAACTTTGAATAATATGCTGGGAGAATGCTTGGCTGGAATAAATTAGATCCTGTATTCAAACTATTGAAAGGCTTATTTAAATGCTGTCTGGGACATATTTTTCTTAATTTATACTTTCACAGATGACTTAATCAAAACTTTGAAAGTATAGGGCTTGACTACTGATTCTGTAGTAAAAACAGTAGTAAAGATCTCCTCAATAGAGACTCTGCATTTGACTCAAGTGTTCTCGACTCCATCCCGCAGCATGCTACCCGCCACCACCTCAGTAAGAACCCAACACTGCACGAGGTAGAAAAAGCCATAAGATAGCTTAAAAACAACAAGGCTACGGGTGCGGATGGAATCCCTGCTGAGGCATTGAAGTATGGTGGAGAAGCACTGAATACACGACCTCATCTGGAGGGAGGAAAGCATGCCGGGGGATCTCAGAGATGCAGTAATCTTGACCATCTTTAAAAAAGGGGACAAGTCTGACTGCGGCAACTACAGAGGAATCTCCCTGCTATCAGCCACTGGAAAAGTCGTGGCTAGAGTCTTCCTCAACTGTCTTCTTCCCGTGGCTGAGGAACTCCTCCCGGAGTCACAGTGTGGATTTCGTCCCCTATGGAGCACAACGGACATGATTTTTGCAGTGTGACAGCTACAGGAAAAATGCAGGAACAGCGCCAGTCCTTATACATGGCCACCTTCGACCTTACAAAGGCCTTTGACACTGTCAACCGCGAGGGTCTATGGAGCATCATCCTCTTTTTCGGGTGCCTCCAGCAGGTCGTCATCGTCCTCCGCCTGCTCCACGATGACATGCAGGCCATGATCCTTACCAACAGATCCATCACTGACCCCAGTCCGGACATGGATTGGGTCTAACAGGGCTGTGTCATCGCCCCAACCCTCTTCTCAATCTTTCTCACTGCCATGCTCCACCTCACAGTCAACAAGCTCCCCACTGGAGTGGAAATAAACTACAGAACCAGTGGGAACCTGTTCAACCTGCGCCGTCTCCAGGCCAGGTCCAAGATCACCCCAACCTCTGTCGTCGAGCTACAGTACGCGGACGACACCTGCGTCTGCACACGTAGAGGCTGAAATCCAGTACATAGTCGACGTATTTACTGAGGCATACGAAAGCATAGGCCTTACGCTAAACATCCGCAAGACAAAGGTCGTCCTCCAGCCTGTCCTCGCCGCACAGCATTGCACCCCGTCATCAAAATCCACAACGCGGCCCTGAACACCGTGGACCACTTCCCATACCTCGGGAGTCTTTTATCAACAAGAGCAGGCATCGACGACGAGATTCAACACCGCCTCCAGTACAGCCTTCGGCTGCCTGAGGAAAAGAATGTTTGAAGACCAGGCCCTCAAAACTGCCACCAAGCTCGTGGTCTACAGGGCTGTAGTAATACCCGCCCTCCTGTATGGCTCAGAGACATGGACCATGTACAGTAGACACCTCAAATCACTGGAGAAATATCACCATCTATGTCTCCACAAGATCCTACAAATTCCCTGGGAGGACAGGCACACCAAAATCAGCGTCCTCATCCGGGCTAACATCCCCAGCATTGAAGCACTGACCACATTCAATCAGCTCTGCTGGGCAAGCCACATAGTTCACATGCCAAACACGAGACTCCCAAAGCACAAGATACCAAAGGGCAGAAAATGCGAGTGGGAGTTGTGTACAGACCACCAAACAGTAGTAGTGAGGTTGGGGACAGCATCAAACAAGAAATTAGGGATGCATGCAATAAGGGTACAACAGTTATGGATGACTTCAATCTACATATAGATTGGGCTAACCAAAACTGGTAGCAATACGGTGGAGGAAGATTTCCTGGAGTGTATTAGGGATGGTTTTCCAGACCAATATGTCAAGGAACCAACTAGAGGGCTGGCCATCCTAGACTGGGTGATGTGTAATAAGAAAGGGCTAATTAGCAATCTTGTTGTGCGAGGCCCCTTAGGAAAGAGTGACCATAATATGGTAGAATTCTTTATTAAGATGGAGAGTGACACAGTTAAGTCAGAGACGAGGGTCCTGAACTTAGGGAAAGGTAACTTCGATGATATGAGACGTGAACTGGCTAGAATAAACTGACGAATGATACTTAAAGGGTTGACGGTGGATAGGCAATGGCAAACATTTACAGATCACATGGATGAACTTCAACAATTGTACATCCCAGTCTGGAGTAAAAATAAAACTGGGAAGATGGTTCAACTGTGGCTAACAAGGGAAAATAAGGATAGTGTTAAATCCAAGGAAGAGGCATATAAATTGGCCAGAAAAAGCAGCAAACCTGAGGACTGGGAGAAATTTGGAATTCAGCAGAGGAGGACAAAGGGTTTAATTAGGAGGGGGGAAATAGAGTATGAGAGGAAGCTTGCTGGGAACATAAAAACTGACTGCAAAAGCTTCTATCGATATGTGAAGAGAAAAAGATTAGTGAAGACAAACGTAGGTCCCTTGCAGTCAGAATCAGATGAATTTATAATGAGGAACAAAGAAATAGCAGACCAATTGAACAAATACTTTGGTTCTGTCTTCACGAAGGAAGACACAAATAACCTTCCAGAAATACTAGGGAACAGAGGGTCTAGTGAGAAGGAGGAACTGAAGGAAATCCTTATCATTCAGGAAATTGTGTTAGGGAAATTGATGGGATTGAAGGCCGATACATCCCCAGGGCCTGATAGTCTGCTTCCCAGAGTACTTAAGGAAGTGGCCCTAGAAATAGCGAATGCATTGGTGATCATTTTCCAGCAGTCTATCGACTCTGGATCAGTTCCTATGGACTGGAGGGTAGCTAATGTAACACCACTTTTTAAGAAAGGAGGGAGAGAGAAAACGGGGAATTATAGACCGGTTAGCCTGACATCAGTTCTGGGGAAAATGTTGGAATCAGTTATTAAAGATGAAATAGCAGCGCATTTGGAAAGCAGTGACAGGATCGGACCAAGTCCGCGTGGATTTATGAAAGGGAGATCATGCTTGACCAATCTTCAAGAATTTTTTTGAGGATGTAACTAGTAGAGTGGACAGGGAGAACCAGTGGATGTGGTGTATTTGGACTTTCAAAAGGCTTTTGACAAGGCCCCACACAAGAGATTGATGTGCAAAATTAAAGCACATAATATTGGGGGTAATGTATTGACGTGGATAGAGAACTGGTTGGCAGACAGGAAGCAGAGAGACGGGATAAACAGGTCCTTTTCAGAATGGCAGGCAGTGACTAATGGAGTGCCGCAGGGTTCAGTGCTGGGACCCCAGCTATTTACAATATACATCAATGATTTAGATGAAGGAATTGAGTGTAATACCTCCAAGTTTGCAGATGACACTAAGCTGGGTGGTGGTGTGAGCTGCGAGGAGGATGCTAAGAGGCTGCAGGGTGACTTGGACAGGTTAGGTGAGTGGGCAAATGCATGGCAGATGCAGTATAATGTGGATAAATGTGAGGTTATCCACTTTGGTGGCAAAAACACGAGGGCAGAATATTATCTGAATGATGGTAGATTCGGAAAAGGGGAGGTGCAACGAGACCTTGGTGCCATGGTACATCAGTCATTGAAAGTTGGCATGCAGGTACAGCAGGCGATGAAAAAGGCAAATGGCATGTTGGCCTTCATAGCTAGGGGTTTTGAGTACAGGAGCAGGGAGGTCTTACTGCAGTTGTACAGGGCAATGGTGAGGCTTCACCTGGAATATTGTGTTCAGTTTTGGTCTCCTAATCTGAGGAAGGACGTTCTTGCTATTGAGGGAGTGCAGCGAAGGTTCACCAGACTGATTCCCAGGATGGCAGGACTGACATATGAGGGAAGACTGGATCGACTGGGCCTGTATTCACTGGAGTTTAGAAAAATGAGAGGGGAATCTTATCGAAGCATATAAAATACTGACCGGACTGGACAGGTTAGATGCAGGAAGAATGTTCCCGATGTTGGGGAAGTCCAGAACCAGGAGATACAGTCGAAGGATAAGGGATAAGCCATTTAGGACTGAGATGAGGAGAAACTTCTTCACTCAGAGTTGTTAACCTGTGGCATTCTCTACCGCAGAGAGTTGTTGATGCCAGTTCGTTGGATATATTCGAGGGAGTTAGATATGGACCTTGCGGCTAAAGGGATCAAGGGGTATGGAGAAAAAGCAGGAAAGGGGTACTGAGGTGATGATCAGCCATGATCTTATTGAATGGTGGTGCAGGTTTAAAGGGCCGAATGGCCTGCTCCTGCACCTATTTTCTATGTTTCTAAAGCAAGTGCTCTATGTGGAGCTCCTTCACGGCAAACGAGCAAAAGGTGGGCAGCGGAAATGTTACAAGGACACCCTCAAAGCCTCGCTGATAAAGTGCGACATCCCCACTGACACCTGGAAGTCCCTAGCCAAAGACCGCCCTAAGTGGAGAAAGTGCATCCGGGTGGGCGCTGAGCACCTCGAGTCTCAACGGCAAGAGCATGCAGAAATCAAGTGCAGGCAGCGGAAAGAGCGTGCAGCAAACCAGTCCTCAACAACTATCTGTCCCACCTGTGACCGAATCTGTGGCTCTCGTATTGGACTGTTCAGCCACCAAAGAACTCACTTCAGGAGTGGAAGCAAGTCTTCCTCGATTCTGAGGGACTGCCTGTGATGATGATGAGTAAAAACAAAATGCTTGAGGTACACAGCAGGTGAATCTGCATTTGAAACAGAATGTTTTAATGAAAGAACCTATTTGAGGCTAACCTTAGTCAAATGCTGATTGAGCTACTGTGTATTGCCAGCATTTTCTGTTTTATTTTCTGATTTCTAGCTTTCAGTGTTTTTCTTTTTTTACCTGTGGATCCTGAAACTCTTGTGGCTTTTAAGATGTATGTAAACCTTTTTGAGTATCAAAAGAAATTCAATGTGAGCAAGTTTGCTTCGGGTTGCTTATGTTATAAGTACATGAACATCATTAAAGGCTAAATTCAGTAACAATTTATAAATTAAGACCAGTATATTTACCACAGGTTGAAGAGATTCGAGAGGTGGTTGATAATGACCTTGGGTTTCAGCAGGCAGAGCTGAAGTGTCCTTCCAGGACAAAAGCACTTCTTTTCATCTCCAATGACCGAAAAGTAGTCGGCTGTTTAATTGCAGAGCACATACAGCGGGTTTGTATTTTTTTTAACTTGCTTTGTTTAAAAACATTATAGAAACTTGTATTATTCAATTTGTATGTTGAATGCAGTATCTGTGTATAAAAACAAACATGTACTACAAACAGTGATGTTCCAAGTTATACATAGCCACGTGGGAAGCAACAGCAGAATAAGTCATGTTAATATAATTGTGTTTATCTCGTGCATGTTTTTCTTTCCTCCTTTTCCTAACCCTTTAATTAGCACCTTGTATAGTATCGTAAACTGGCAATGATTTATTGATCCTCTTTAGATATGAAATAGGTCTGCTTAATTCAATGGAAATGAAATCCTTTTGCTGTTTAACTATACAGGGCTTCAGGGTTATTGCAGATAAAGCCATTCGGCAATCGTCGAATGATGCAATTATGCTTGAACGTCAGCGAGCGTGGTGTTGTTCGACCAATCCAGAGCCTGCAATCTGTGGAATAAGTAGGGTATGGGTCTTCAGTATGATGCGGCGGAAGGCAATTGCTACAAGAATGACTGACTGCCTTAGGTAAAGAACAAATTTTGTGTATATATATTTTTTATATGTTTTTATATTTTCTAAATACAGTGGATTTATATAGACAATCTATAGTGTTTCTCCAGCTTAACTAAAAAATAAATGATTTACATTCCGCTTATTCTTCGTTCGTTCAGCTGATCACTCTAACTTCCAAATCATTAGCACAATCTCCCTTTAGTTTGGCACTCTATAAACTAATTAGGCACGCCTGGCTTCAAAGTGTTATTGCACATTTATAGGGCTGGAAATTGCGGTTGGAGGCGAACCTCCGGAGTATGCCTCCGACCAGTGAAAGAATTACGAAAGTACTTGCTTGCCGGCCAGTCTGTGAAAACTTGCAGTCTCAGGCTTGAGGCGGGGGAATCAGGTGGTGCGGAAGCATACCTGGGATCACCTGGGCGCGGTCCTCCAATCAATAAGCAGAATTCCATTTTAATCATTTACGAAAGGAATTCCCTAATGAGATGCAATGGAATCCCAAAATCTAATTGTGCAATGTACAGAATTGGAATTTTATTCATAATTACCTTCATTCCACCAACCTTGCTAAAAATTTAACTTTGATCATTTTATACATTTGTTAAAACTGTAACCGGGGCCAATATTTGCTTAAACTCATTTCATACTGTGTGTGCATAATTTAAGATATGAAAGTGTTTCTTTAATGGCTTCGATGTCCCTTTGCGCTAATGCAAACAGGCCCTGCACCTGCAAATAGACCAACTGTGTGGCAGCAATTGTTTTATTGTGTCGTCCGCGGAAGGCCTGCGACAGGCCACCAGTTTTAATCCCAAACTTGCGGTGTATTTCAAAGGGAATACGACGACGTATTCTGAGAGTACGTCATCGTACCCACTGCAATTTCAGGGCCATTGATATTAATACCATAATTTTTTAGAAACCTAGGTGTAATTTTTTTGCAATGCTATAATGGTTAGAGGAAGCCCAGCATTGGTCCTTGTACATAATTAATGTTAATAAGAAATCTCAATTTATAAGTTGCAAAATTGTTCGGATATGGCCAGTATAAGTTTTTGTGTTGTACATGTGGTGTGCTGGTGAGTTTTTAATCTTGCCTGGTTCCAGAGTTTTTACGGATTAGTCTTTGTGGCACTAAAGCACCAAACAGCATTCAGTCAGTGTGCTCCCACCCCATGAGAAACAGCACTTGAGCTTAGTGCTACGTGACTGATTGCCGCAGCTATATTCATATTGAGTCACAGAGAGTTCTTCAGGAGGCCACTTATAGCTAACCCAATTTATATAATTGTGACCAATAAAACTTCAATTATCCAGAGTTTATTGCAACTATGTGGTGATCAATATTTCAAAGAGGCAACCACAATCTATGCTCACATCACACCCTTGAAGGGTGGCCCAACCGCACAGTACTGCCACATAATTGTATTTGTGTAATTTGATTAGCCATAGTTTTTGAGGGACATGTCTGAAACAAATCAGTAAAGGTCCAGGTGATACCATAGTTATGAGGTATGTAAACAAGGATGAGGATGGTCCACCCACAGCCCCATAGAAATCTGGATCTAGCATCAAAACTTACATTTTTTTGTCTACTGCATATAAGAACATAAGAAATATGAGTAGGCCATACAGTCCCTCGAGCCTACTCCGCCATTCAATAAGATCATGCTGATCTGATCATGGACTCGGCTCCACTTCCCTGCCCGCTCCCCATAACCCCTGATCCCCTTATCGTTTAAGAAACTGTCTATTTCTGTCTTAAATTTATTCAATGTCCCAGCTTCCACAGCTCTCTGAGGCAGCGACTTCCACAGATTTACAACCCTCAGAGAAGAAATTTCTCCTCATCTCAGTTTTAAATGGGCAGCCCCTTATTCTAAGATCATGCCCTCTAGTTCTAGTCTCCCCATCAGTGGAAACATCCTCCCTGCATCCACCTTGTCAAACCCCCTTATAATCTTATATGTTTCAATAAGGTCACCTCTCATTCTTCTGAATTCCAATGAGTAGAGGCCCAACCTACTCAACCTTTCCTCATAAATCAACCCCCTCATCCCCGGAATCGATCTAGTGAACCTTCTCTGAACTGCCTCCAAAGCAAGTATATCTTTCGTAAATATGGAAACCACAACTGCACACAGTATTCCAGGTGTGACCTCACCAATACCCTGTAGAGCTGTAGCAAGACTTCCCTGCTTTTATACTCCATCCCCTTTGCAATAAAGGCCAAGATTCCATTGGCCTTCCTGATCACTTGCTGTACCTGCATACTATCCTTTTGTGTTTCATGCACAAGTACCCCCAGGTCCTGCTGTACTGCAGCATTTTTGCAATCTTTCTCCATTTAAATAATAACTTGCTCTTTGATTTTTTTTCTGCCAAAGTGCATGACCTTGCACTTTCCAACATTATACTCCATCTGCCAAATTTTTGCCCACTCATTTAGCCTGTCTATGTCCTTTTGCAGATTCTTTGTGTCCTCCTCACAAATTGCTTTTCCTTCCATCTTTGTATCGTTCGCAAACTTGGCTATGTTACACTTAGTCCCTTCTTCCAAGTCGTTAATATAGATTGTAAATAGTTGGGGTCCCAGCACTGATCCCTGCGGCACCCCACTAGTTACTGGTTGCCAACAAGAGAATGAACCATTTATCCCGACTCTTTGTTTACTGTTAGTTAGCCAATCCTCTATCCATGCTAATATATTACCCCCAACCCCGTGAACCTTTTATGTGGCACCTTGTCAGATGCCTTCTGGAAGTCTACATCCATATCCACTGGTTCCCCTTTATCCACCCTATTCGTTACATCCCCAAAGAATCCCAGCAAATTTGTCAAACATGACTTCACCTTCATAGATCCATGCTGACTGCCTGCGAATTTTGCTTTTCCAAATGTCCTGCTACTGCTTCTTTAATAATGGACTCCAACATTTTCCCAAGCACAGATGTTAGGCTAACTGGTCGATAGTTTCCTGCTTTTTGTCTGCCTCCTTTTTTAAATGGGGGTGTCGCATTTGCAATTTTCCAATCTGCTGGGTCCTCCCCAGAATCCAGGGAATTTTGATAAATTACAACCAATGCATCCACAATCCCTGCTGCTACTTCTCTTAAAGCCCTAGGATGCAAGCCATCAGGTCCAGGGGATTTATCTGCCTTTAGTCCCATTATCTTACTGAGTGCCACCTCCTTAGTGATTGTGTTAAGTTCCTCCCCACCCAATAGCCCCTTGACTATTCACTGTTGGAATCTAATGTGTGAATGCCAATCACCACGCTTTTGAATCTCCAAACCAAACTACTGCAAAATCTACACCGGTCAAGTTCTTGTTTGCCCAGTATGGAGTGCACACTTTGCCCCTGTTGGGAGACACCCTGGTTACCAAGGCTAGAGAGCTTAAGTACAGGTTTGCAAGAGCTGAGGCTTGGAGTTTACTAAGTATGCACAGTAGTTTTCTGGAATTTAACCAGTACTGATTTGCAGCTTAGCAGCACAGCAATAGTAAGTTTCCTGCTGCTTGCCCAGCTCGGATCACCCTCCTGTTAATATGCTGGCTGGCTGGGTTATTTGTTGCAGAGGCTGGTCAATCATTTACAGTGCCCTTGAACACTCCACGATGTTGTGATAGGTATAGTTTGGAACTGCCTTTTGCTACATCAGTTTCCCTTTTTACCACAAATCTATCTCATTGATCCAGGATCTTGTATGTGATCCAAAGGATGCTCCTATGTTCCATGACAGAGTTCTGAACCATGAAGGATAAGTGGTTGGGCACATGTCTTTTACACAAGTTTTTAATCATTTGAAGGAAGATCAGAAAAGTAAAAAATGTCCATCACTTCTTCTCGATGGTCCTGAAGGTGTGTCCAGGCTAATATTGGCACCCATCCGAATAACCCCAAGCTACCTAATTGGGATAGTTGCCACTTATATCTTCCAGTCAATACTTTTGAAGTGCCCTCAGAAACTGTGCAAAGCCATAATACCACATTTGGGGACATTTACATATCCCAGTGGTTAATGCTATTTTTTAAGTTCGTGAGTAGGGAGCTTTAGATCCCTGAGCAAGTCTTCCTAGAACTTATCTGTGGAAAGAACCATTACAGTTACTTTCTGAATGCTTGGAACAGACTTCAAAAAAGTCATTGGATGAAGACATTGAAAAAGGATGTGTGATGGCGAGCAAAATTGGCTTGGGTATCTTCCGAAAAATTGGGTTCACTGAGCTTCCCATCCATTCTTACTAAAATCTCGGACTTAAGCAAACATCCCGAACAAAATCCAGTTTTTGTCCATATAATCCCATTGCTTTTAGTTTCTGAATGGGAAATGCATGAGGCACTAATTTAAAGTGACTCCACCTGAGGGATTGTGGTGGATGGCGGGGGCAGAGGCAGAGGGTTCAGAACTTGCAGCACAGTCCACATTTAAAGAGGTACTTTATCCAGGGAACTTACTTTTATTCACAATGTTTGCAAGTCGCACCTCATGGGGTGAAGTAGTAGCCTTGTGTGCCTTGCCTGCTTAAAGCGAGGTTGCAGTAGAGTCATGACATGTACACGTTTGGCCAAAGAACGAACATCTCGCTGACTGAGTCTACTTCAATTAGGCGTCAAATAAGCCAAAAGGGACAGGGTAGAAAAGCCTGTTTGTAGTGTCCAATCACTATTGATGGATAGAGCTGGAGGTGCTCAGCCGTTTGGCCAGAAATCCAATACGAGCAATATGATGCTAGCCAGGCCACGCTCACACCCTTTGCTGCACAAGAATGAGACTGTGGCAAGAACATACATGCACATGGTCATCACAAGTGAAGTGGCGAACCTTTGTGAAGGGCTCAATGATGTGACAAAAATTAAGCACTTTTTTAAATGAGATTATTTATTGGATATTTTTCTGGTTACGGCACAGTGTTAAAATTGGTTATTACTAGCTGCAGAAAATATACAGTAATGTTTAGTATCCCAAAGGCACTGATAAACAGCTGATGATCATTGTGGACATTAGTGTCAATTGGATTGCTCCTATAACTATCAAATGGCCATTTTCATTGGGGTCATCAAAGTGTTTGGCTTAACCGATTGATTGGTTCCATTCAGTTTAAATACAAGCAGGCTGGAGGACTGTTTAGATGTTCCTGTATTTGGGCAATTTCTGTTTTGAATCCTACAAGTTGCTACCCATGGGTCTGTTGCATCCACCTGAGGGGCAGACGGGGCCTCGGTTTAAGGTCTCCTCTGAAAAATGGCACCTCAGTCAGTGCAGCATTCCCTCAGTACTGCACTCGAGTGTCAGCCTAGATTATGTGCTCCAATCTCTGGAGTGGGACTTGAACCCACAACCTTTGGACTCGGAGGCAAGAATGCTACTGCTGAACCACTGATAACAGCTGCTGAAAAATGAAGATGTTTAACATAGGAAAAGGCCATAAGGTGTTTCACGTTGGCTTAATCAGAAAAAATTGATACCGAACCAACGAAGGAGATTTTAGGTCAAGTGGGTGCTGAGGTCGTGAACAGTCTGATTCGGTTGGGGAGTAGGGTGGAAGGAACGGCGCTTGAGGCGGGAGCCAAAGACAATGGCTTTGTTCTTAATGTTTAGTTAGAGGAAGTTACAGCTCATGCAGGACTAGCCAAGCAGGCTGCCAACATTGAGGGAGTTGAGAAAGTTGGGTGTTGTCATTGAACTTTTTAAAAAAAAATGTGTTCCTGGGATGTGGGTGTCGCTTGCAGGGCCAGCATTTATTGCCCTTGAGAAGGTGGTGGTGAGCCACCTTCTTGAACCACTGCAGTCCTTGCGCTGTTAGGGAGAGAGATCGAGGATTTTGACCCAGCGACTATGAAGGAACTGCGATATATTTCCAAATCGGGATAGTGCGTAACTTGGAGGGGAACTTGCAGGTGATAGATGGTGGTCCCATGCGCCTGCTGCCCTTGTCCTTCTAGGTGGTAGAGGTCGTAGGTTTGGGAGGTGCTGTTGAAGAATCCTTGGCGAATTGCTGCAGTGCTGCTTGTAGATGGTACACACTGCAGCCACGGTGCACCTGAGGTGGAAGGAGTGAACTTTTAAGATGGTGGATAGTGTGCCGATCAAGGGGCCTGCTGTGTCCTTGATGGTGTCGAGCTCTTGAATGTTGTTGGAGCTGCACTCATTCAGGCAAGTGGCAAGTATTCCATTACTCTCCTGACTTGTGCCTTTGTAGATGGTGGAAAGGCTTTAGGGAGTCAGGAGGTGAGACACTTGCCACAGAATACCCAGCCTCTGACCTACTTTTGTAGCCACGGGGCTGGATTTTCTGCTCCCATCCGCCTTAGATTTTGCCCGGAGGGGCAGTGAGCTCTTCTAGGTGGGCAGCCAGCTTCCAGCAGCCTGCCGGAGTTTCCGGGGCTGGTTTCGGCGAGGCGCAGAGCTTTACCGCCCAGATGAGGCGAGCCGGTGTGCAACGCACCTCGTTGCGACACCGGATCAGTTGTTGCTTCCTGTCTGACCTGTAGCGCTGTGTCGAGTGATGTGCTGAGGACCGCCTGTGAAAACGGGTGGTTGAAGCTGCAGAGAGGTAAATAATGTCGACCTCGGGTAAGTGTGATTGTTTTTTTTTTGCGATTTTATGTGGTGGTGCGTGAGGTATTTTTGGGGGAATGTATTTGGTATTTTTTGTCTCCGGGCTTTTCTTCGAGCGCTCAGAGGCTGGCTCTTTAGCTCAGGATTTTCACATGCTAAGCTGGCCGAGTGCCCTAAGAGAGATGTGCAACGCCTCCCTTAGCACTCTGCCCCACACTCTGGGCACAGCTGCCCAGTTTTGCTGACTGAGGCACGAACTTTTTCCAGGCAATATCAGGACTGCTCTGCTGCCATTAACGCCCCGAAATCTTAAAAGCCGAAAATCCAGCTCACCCTATTTATGTGGCTGGTCAGTGGTGATCCCCAGGATGTTGATGAGGGATTCAGCGATGGTGATGTTGTTGAATGTCAAAGGGCGACGGTTAGACTCTTGTTGGAGAAGGTCATTGCCTGGCACTTGTGTGGCATGAATGTTACTTTCCACTTATCAGCACAAGCCTGAATGTTGTCCAGGTCTTGCTGCATGCAGGTCTGGCCTGCTTCATTATTTGGGGAGTTGCAAGTGGAACTGAACACTGTACAATCATACTTCTGACCTTATGATAGAGGGAAGGTCATTGATGAAGCAGCTGAAGATGGTTGGCCCTGAGGAACTCCTGCAGTGATGTCCTGGGGCTGAGATGATTGACCTCCTACAACCACAACCATTATCCTTTGTGCTAGGTATGACTCCAGCCAGTGGAAAGTTTTCCCCCTGATTTCCATTGACTTCAATTTTACTAGGGCTCCTTGATGCCACACTCGGTCAAATGCTGTCTTGGTGTCAAGGGCTGTCACGATCTGCCTCACCTCTATAATTCAGCTCTATTGTCCATATTTGGACCAAGGCTCTGCCTCCTCCAGCACCTATTTCTTATGTTCTACAAGAAGAATTTGACAGGATCTTTCCTGTTAGGCTGGGATTTCATTAGTCAGTATGGGGTCACAACTATGCATATGATGGAGTGAAATTTAATAACAGATTCTGGGTGGCCCACAAAATAGATTCTCTGAACCACAACTAGCACATCAGAATCCTTTGGCTGTGATTGCTCCTCAACTTGCCACATTAGGTAGCTATACAATTGTTCTGAGGCTGCAACCTAAACCTCTCATCAAAAGTGACTGGTGAGAAGATCATTGTTCGATCAATAAGTCAGTAAGATACTAGCAGACAATATTAACGAGCTAGCCGTGGCCCCATGGATGCTTGCTGTAATCATAATCCCGAAACCTTCTGGAGAGGCTAGATTCTTCAACTACTGAAGATGAAAGATACATTTAAAAATCTAACATTTTCAGCTGATTATTCTTTCGACTTTGTCAAAAACCAACTATATTAGCACAGTGGACCTACCTACTGGATATTGGCAAATGCCTTTACAACTGGACAGCAGCTCTGTGATGGAATTTTACTGTGGACAAGGGTTGCTCAAATTACTACCAATTTAGTCTGCAATACCCAGTACATCATTGAAATGGATGAAAACTTTGGCTCTTCCGCAGTAATTACACTGTTAACTTCCACGTATTGACTGCTAAACGTTAAGGGCCTAGACAACTAACTTTAATTTTGTGCAGTGTGAAATTTGTTCATTTTAATAAAAATTAAGAAACTAGTTTCTCCATCTTTATTTCAGGTTTGCCTTTTCCCCATGTGAGAGCCCCAATCTCTCTTTTGCTCCTGCAGACCTGCATGTTAACTTTCTGTGATTCATGTACAAGGACACCCAAGTCCCTCTGAGTGCAAACATTTCCCAGTATCTCACCATTCAAATATTCTGCTTTTTTGTTTTTTCTACTAAAGTGGATAACTTCATACATCCACACATTGTTTTCCATTTGCCATGTTCTTGCCCACTTCGTCAACCTGCCTATATCTCTCTGCAGCCTCTTTGCATCCTCCTCATAGCTTACTTTCCCACCTAACTTTGTATCATCAGCAAACTTGGATGTGTTACACTCAGTCCCTTCATCTAAGTCATTTAAGATAGATTGTAAATAACTGAGGCCCAAACTGATCCTTGCAGTAACCTGCTAGTTACAGCCTGCCAACCTGAAAAAAATCCTGTTTATTCCTTCTCTCTGTTTTCTGTTCATTAATCAATCCTCAGTCCATGCTAATATTACTCCCAATGCCATGAGTCCTAATTTTGTGTAATAACATCTTGTGTGACATCTTGCCTACTATTGATGTCAGACTGACTGGCCTATAGTTCCCCATTTTTTCTCTTCCTCCTTTCTTAAATATTGGGGTTATGTTTGCTACCTTCCAATCCTTGGCGACTGTTCTAGAATCTAGGGAATTATGGAAGATGAATACCAGTGCATCCACTATCTCTGCAGCTACCTCATTTAAAACCTTAAAGGAATGTATGTTTGTTGTAAATTATGTATTCTTTAAATGCTAGTTATTGCTTGTCTACAGTCATACCTTTCAATGTAGTTTCCCAATCTACCGTAGCCAGCTCGCCCCTCATACCTACATAGTTTGCTTTGTTTAGATTTAAGAACCTAGTTTTGGATTTAACTAAATCAAACTCTATATAAAATTCTATCATACGGTTACTCTTCCCTAAAGCCGCCTTTTCTATAAGGTTATTAGTTAACCCTTCCTCATTGCACGATACTAGATCTAAAATAGCCTGTTCTCTAGTTGGTTCCTCGCATACTGATCTAGAAAACTATCTTGTATACATTCTATGAATTAATCCTCCACATTATTACTGCAAAGTTGGTTTTCCCAGTCTCTCTGTAGATTAAATTCCCCCATGATTACTCTATTACCCTTATTATATGTGCCTCTAATTTCTTGATTTATACTGTGCTCTACATTACAACTACTGTTTGGGGGACCTATAAACAATTCCCACCAATGTTTTCCGCCCTTTGCTGTTTCTTAGCTCTACCCAAACTGATTATATGTTTGATTTTCAGAGCAAAGCTCCTTTCTCTCTCCTTTCTTTATCCCATCCTTTATTATTAGGACTACCCCTCCTCCTTTTCCATTTTGCTTATCTCTTCTAAAAGTTAAGTATCCTGGAATATTTAGTTCCCAACCTTGGTCACTTTGCAACCACGTCTCCGTAATGGCTATTAGATCAAACCTATTCATTTCTATCTGCGCCAATAATTCATCTATTTTGTTGCGAAAGCTTTGTGCATTCAGATATAGTGCCTTTAGCTTTGACTTTTTTCTATTTTTCTCTGGTCACCTTGGTCACACATACCCTATTGCCTTTGTTACTCTCTCTGTCCCTTCCTGGCTCACTCTGCTTATTTTTTACCCAAAACTCTGTCCTAGAGCCTTGACATTTCTCTTACTGCTTTTTACTTCGCTCTTTCCTGAATCCACCCACCACACCCCCCTACCTCCCCTTCATTAGTTTAAAGCCCTGTCTACTGCCCTAGTTATTTGATTTTCTAGGACACTGGTCCCAGCCCAGTTTAAGTGGAGCCCGTCCCAACGGAACAGCTCACTCTTCCCTAGTACTGTTGCCAGTGAACTGAAATTCCTTCCTCTCACACCACTCTTTGAGCCCCACATTTAAACCTCTGTTTGTCCCTTTGCCAATTTGTGCGTGGCTCAGGTAACAATCCAGAGATGATTACCTTTTGAGGTTCTGTTTTTTAATTTGGATCCTAGCTCCTCAAACTCCCCTCCCTGCAGTCCTTGTTATCATCCATACAGGTAGCAAGTCATCATCATCATAGGCAGTCCCTCGGAATCGAGGAAGACTTGCTTCCACTCTTAACATGAGTTCTTAGGTGGCTGTACAGTCCAATACGAGAACCACAGTCTCTGTCACAGGTGGGAAAGATAGTCGTTGAGGGAAGGGGTAGGTGGGACTGGTTTGCCACACGCTCTTTCCGCTGCCTGCGCCTGATTTCTGCATGCACTCGAGGTGCTCAGCGACCGCCCGGATGCACTTCCTCCACTTAGGGCGGTCTTTGGCCAGGGATTCCCAGGTGTCAGTGAGGATGTTGCACTTTATCAGGGAGGCTTTGAGGGTGTGCTTGTAACGTTTCTGCTGCCCACCTTTTGGCTTGTTTGCCATGAAGAAGTTATAAGTAGAGCGCTTGCTTTGAGAGTCTCATGTCTGGCATGCGGACTATGTGGCCTGCCCAGCGGAGCTGATCAAGTGTGGTCAGTGCTTCAATGCTCGGGATGTTGGCCTGGTCGAGGACGTGAACATTGGTACGTCTGTCCTCCCAGGGGATTTGGACAATGTGCCCTGGACAACATGGACCACTTCCCCTATCTCGGTAGCAAGTACCTCGTATTTGTTAGACAATCACTATATCCTGGGTCCCTATACCTTCTTGACTCGCAGTCACACCCTCCCGCCCCTGACCATTGACTAACTCTATAAAGTACTGCTTAGCCTAAGGGGTGTGACTGCCTCCTGGACAAAGTGTCCAGGTAACTCTTCCTTCGCTGATGCATCACTATGTCTGCAGCTCGGACTCCAGCTCAACAACTCTGAGCTGAAGTTCATCCAGTTGCAGGCATTTGCCGCAGATGTGGTTGCTCGGGATCTCGTACGTCTCCAACTCTCACATGCTGCAGTTACGACACACCACCTGCACTGCCATCTCTATCTAACCTTATTTTATTTATATAATTAAGCTAGTTTAAGTTATTAATGTAATAAAGTAATAGCAGTTATTATTCTCCCAGCTCTTAATTTAACCCAATTCCTCAACGTAGAGAGGGGGGGGAAAGTGTATTACTCACCAACCAATCACCTATCTGCTGTTCCAAGCAAGTTTGTTTACTTAATTAAACTTAAATTAAAATTATGTAGACAGCTTTTGGTTTTTTTTTAAAAAAGGAAATTACTTTCTGTTTACTCCCCTGGTTTACTCAGACTCTGAGCTCCTCCTTTGTGCTCTCTGAGAGTTCACTTTATCAGATTTTTCCTTTCATTAGTTTCACTGCCTGCTCCTCAAACTATTTTTTATATCAATTATTCTGAATATTTATTTAATTTATTTATAGTTGTTAAAAATAAAAAATTAACACCAGAAAGAGTGTATAAAGTAGATTAAATACTGAGCTCAATTTCCTCTGGATCCGCCTCCAATTATGTCGTCACTTTGTGATGTTTCTTTTTCTCTCTCGGTTTGTTGCTCTGCTCACTGCTCCTGCTTTTTTTTTTAAATCGCCGTTGTTGATATTTTATCTATTGGCATTCAGATTTTATGTTAAATACCTCATTGGGTCTGGTGTTTGTAGAATTGTGTTACAAGGGCTGGGTCTACTTAAGATCCAATGATCGACCTTGGAATATTGTTGGTGAGTTCTGCCCTTATGACTGAGAATGTGGCACGTGTTTAGTAAGCCTTTGGAATTGCCTATTATAGTCAGCTGTGGATCCCTATTTGGCATGTTATCTTTTTGCAAGAAATTAGCAAATAATTTTGAATTCTACGGCCACTGGTGACAGTTTTGTATTGGTGCCCCATCCTTGCGGGTATCTCGGACTATAATTACCTCTTTCTCCTGGGACAAAGAATGTTTGAGGAGTTGTATTGCAATGTGGCCAGGTGCCAAAAGATTTTAGTTATTAGTCCCTTTCTAGAGATACTGACATTCATTGGAATGTTCCTTTGTCCGGCGTTCCAAATCTACTGCACGCTTTGTGTACTTGGAATACCAGCTGGTTATGAAAGCTAAGATCCCATGGTATTTCACATTAATCCTCGGAATTACTGAGATTTGTTAAATCTGCAGGGAACGATAACCAGAAGCTGAATTATGCTACCATACAGCATGCAAATGTGGGTAAGGTCTTCAAGTCATTATTTGCTAGGTAGGATTTCTAATGGGGTAAAGTCATTCCTATCAGAGATAAGAATGTTTATTTAAACTATTGGGAGAATTCAGCCCAAAATCCAATCCCACCCGTGGCAACTGGTAGATCATCAGTGTGGATAATGGATTTGGAAAATTATTCAGATGTCACTCTTTTCCACCCCTTTTCCTTAAGTACCAATATCTGGTTCAGCCGGTCACTCAAGACTATGCGCCATGCTTGTTAAGCGTGTGCTTCATGTCCTTTGCTGTGCTTGTATTCAACACAATAGTGACTACTGTAGTGGCAGTTGTCATTTCTAACAAGTGATTTCTATCAGATTGATGTCAGCGAGAGTGTCTGCGACCCTATTTAAAATTGGGGTTGTCTACTGGCAGGGCTTATAACTTCTGTTTCTGATTTAATTTCCCCTTCTAGAATAAGCCATGATGCTATGGGCTTGTAAATGCTGCTTTTGATTTTTTTTTTATTCGTTCATGAGATGTGGGCGTTGCTGGGAAGACCAGCATTTATTGCCCTTGAGAAGCTCGTGGTGAGCCGCCGCCATGAACTGCTGCAATCCATGTGGTGATGGTACTCTGTGCTGTAAGGGAGGGGTTCCAGGATTTTGACCCAGCGATGATGAAAGAATGCGATACATTTCCAATTCAGGATGATGTGTAACTTGGAGGTAATGGTGTTTCCATGCTCCTGCTGTCCTTGATCTTCTAGGTGGTAGAGGTCGTGGGTTTGGGAGGTGCTGGTGGAGAAGCTTTGACAAGTCGCTGCAGTACATCTTGTAAATGGTACACACTGCAGCCATGGTGTTAGAGGGAGTGACTGTTTCAGGTGCTGGATGCGGGCTGCTTTGTCCTGGATGGTGTCGAGCTCCTTGAGTGTTAGAGGTGCACTCCTCCAGGCAAGTGGAGATTATTCCATCACACTCATGACTTGTGCCTTGTAGATGATGGAAAGGCTTTGGGGAGTCGGGAGGTAAGACACTCACCATAGAATACCCAGCCTCTGACCTCTTGCAGCCACAGTGTGTGGCTGGTCCAGTTAAGCTTCTGGTCAATGGTGATCCCCAGGATGTTGATGGTGGGGATTTTAGCGATGGTAATGCTGTTGATTGTCATGGGATAGTGGTTAGACTCTTGTTGCCTGGCACTTTTGTGACATGAAAGTTACTTGCCACTTATCAGCCTAAGTCTGAATGTCCTCCAGGTCTTGTTGCACGAGGGTACGAACTGCTTCATTATCTGAGAGTTGCGAATGGAACTGAACACTGCAATCATCAGCGAACATCCCCACTTCAGACTTATGATGAAGGGAGGGTCAGTGATGAAGCAGCTGAAGATGGTTGGCCTAGGACACTGCCCTGAGGAACTCCTGCAGCGATGTCCTGGGGCTAAGATATTTGGCCTCCCAACAAACCACAACCATCTTCCTTTGTGCTCGGTATGACTCTAGCCAATGGAGAGTTTTCCCCGATTCCCAGTGATTTCAATTTTACTAGGGCTCCTTGATGCCACACTCTGTCAAATGCTGCCTTGATGTTAAGGGTTGTCACTCTTGCCTCACCTCTGGAATTCAGCTCTTTTTTGTCCATGTTTGGACCAAGGTTGTAATGAGATCTGGTGCCAAGTGGTCCTGCCGGAACCCAAACTGAGCATCATTGAGCAGATTATTGGTAAGTGTTGCTTGATAGCACTGTCAGCGACACCTTCCATCATTTTGCTGCTGATTAAGAGTAGACTGATGGAGCGGTAATTGGCCGGATTGGATTTGTCCTGCTTTTTTTGGACAGCATTCTACATTGTCGAATAGATGTCAGTGTTGTAGTGTACTGAACAGCTTGGCTAGAGGCGCAGCTAATATTGAGTGCCTACCGTCAATTATTAGTCAATTATAAATGACCAATCTGGTTGGCTGAAAGAATTATCTATTACATAGAAACATAGAAAATAGGTGCAGGAGTAGGTCATTCGGCCCTTCGAGCCTGCACCACCATTCATTCACCTCAGTACACCTTTCCTGCTTTCTCTCCATACCCTTTGATCCCTTTAACTGTAAGGGCCATAGCTAACTCCCTCTTGAATATATTCAAATGAACTGGCATCAACAACTCTCTGCGGTAGGGAATTAATCAGTTATGGTCAAAGAAATTACAACTGTGTAAGACACATGGTCCAAATGGCCACCTTTTGTGCTTTAAACTTCCATGGTTGTAATTTTTTACTGGAGTAAGGGATCCTAACCGACTATTTAAAACTACAATGTTGCAGTATAAAATGGACTCGAATATTCATTCCAAAACCACTTGCATGTCATTTTTCACGCTGCTTTCAAAATAATTTTGACTATGCCTTTTGGTTTCTTTCCCTCCTCTCTCCACCCCAAACTCTTTACTTCCGCTCAGAGTCCACGTCTCTTGTAAAGTCGTTAAATGCATTTGTCTATATGGGACGTGCTATTTAAATGAGAATTATTTTCCCATCAAGAAGTGTTCTTTGGTACCCAGCTGCTACAAACAGTCTACTTTTTAAATAGTTGGTAATACTGACTCATAAATGTATCTCTTGAAGATACATCTGTAAGCATACAGAAAGCAGATTACTGAATACCCAAGGGAAAATTGACAATTTCTTTGGAGGAAGGGGAAAAAAAGGAGATTGTATGTGAAGCTGACCCTGGAAATGTTCAAGATTTTGATTGGCAATTTGTGTCACTTAAAATGAATTTACTAACATTTATGCTGTATTTAATTGTAAAAGAAAAATAATTTATTATTTTGCAGGAGCAATTTCGTATATGGCTCGTATTTGAGTAAAGATGAGATTGCATTCTCGGATCCTACTCCAGATGGTAAACTCTTTGCAACACAGTATTGTGGAACACCCAGGTTCTTGGTGTACAACTTTGTCAGCTAACCTCACAGATTCATGCAAGAGACTTCTCAACTACCGGTGAAGATGTCTTAATACAGCCTTAGACAACTGCTATAATTGTGTGACCTGTTACACTTCAGGAGCTGAAGTGTAAGAACTGTACCGCTTTTTATTACTGTGAACTCAGGACTGATGGCAACCAAATGGTTGTTTATAATTTTAGAAAACTGGAAAGGATGCAGTAACATTTGACATTCTGTTTTGATTTGTATTCTGTCTCTTCAGAAAAGCATGCCTTTTTTATTTAGTTCAGTCATGCTTACAGATTTTAGGATGTTTTCTGTAAGGCAGGAAAACCATTAACTGTATAAACATTGACAACTTGTTATACATTGTACATAAAATATGCTATATAATTAAGAAAAAATAGTATTGGGGTTTCTAATACTGTTCTGTGGCCTTCTTGGTCTGTATATACTGTACAGCGATTAAGCAGCTTTGAATGTTTTTTTTGGAGAATTAAGTGAGTGGTCTGATATCTGGGTTATTGTGAAAGGTGTTACTGGAACTTTCCTAGTTCTTTGAGATATCAGACTGCTACACTAAAAGCAAAACTGCTTTTGAGTTTATCTGATCAGTTACACATTTTGTCAAACTACAGGTATTTAACATCTTGCTATTGGTTTTGCTCTGGGAATATACAGTTGTCAAAGTTCAAAATGTAATACCTCATTTAGTATTGATGTTAAACCACTGCAATATTTGGTGTCCAAGATCATAAATGGCACCTTGTATTAATGTCTTGACTCTTGGTTTTGAAAAGATTTGTTAAATCTACCTAGAGTCACTTATTAAATCTGATAACTGTGCCTTTTTCACTGTAGGTCAGACTTTGGGATTGAATGCAATGGTTTTAACTGGTTTAACTCTAGCATATATAAAATAGCTTTGACTGGCTTTATTTTAAAACTTAAATGAACAGCTGATCAAATTCAATACATGAAGATCAGTAAGCAAACTCCATTGCTGAGAAAATAAACATGGATTGAAAGATTGTTACCACCCTTTGTGATGGTAACTAAAGCAAAATTCGCTGAAGACTTTCATACTACTTTCAGTCTTTGTTTCACGTTGATCTGTAGTGTTGAGAGTCCACATTTTGATTTGAGGTCTGAAGGTGAGAATCTGAAACTGGTGATCTTTCTGAATTTCAGTAGTGATAATAATTAGTGGTTTTACAAGAACTAAATTGTCCTACACAAAAGGTTTGAAGTTTATTTATGCTGTAGAAAGTGTATCAGAAATCTAGCATGTCAACGTCACAAATCAATCTGGTTATCTTGCCTATTGTACTTGACGTGGGATTACTTGACATTTTTTTATGTAAAATTCAGAGCATTTCTCCCAGTAGGAGTAAAATTTAAATGCTCCACAGATGGAGGAGTCAAGTTCTAGTTTTTAAATTCAGTTTTGTATTCCTGAACCTGGTGAGCTCACTTCTTCTTGAATACATTTTAAAATCTTTATCAAGGACCGTGGCCTACTGTAAGAGACACTGTAATGCACATTCTTTTGAGGTCTCTGGTTTAAGCCATAATCTGCAGAATCCCAAGGTATTGAATGAATGACTCCTGGACTGTTTGCATTTATGTGCTTTTCTTAACCTGGGTCACTGGGATAAGAAGTGAAACATTCTTGTGTTGCGTGAAGTTTAGATGATTTTTGTTTCCGATTATGATGAGTAAGTGTTTTAAACTACAATTGTCTTGGTATGTATGGTTTATAGTCCACTTTAATTTTAACAGAATGGATTTGAAGTGCGAATTAGGAATATATATTATTTAATATAAGTAAACTATTTAATGCTAATAGTTTTTAATATTGACTACATTTTATTAATAACACTTACTTATCCTATTTACAGCATTCCAAAACCTCAAAAGATACAATGAAGTCTGATCAGCAATTTACAACAGTAGAACAAACTCTAGAACCAATCATATACCCAGTGATCTTTTCGATCATTTGAGTTCAAAATGGTTAACATTTACCTCGTGTAATATAATTATTTGTAAATAGGTATAGAATTGTCAAGTTGGAGCAGTTGGATACAGAAAATTAATTAGTCTCGAAGATGTAATCCTAAAGCTGAAGGGTAATTAGAATGCATCTCATTATTTCTTCTTGTATTGTTTTCAAATATCCCACTGCTCCCAAGGTGGTAATTCTGTTTATACCATAATGGTACAAAGAAAATGTTTTTTTTAAACTGTTAAATGCTGGTGAATGTCATGTGGCCCAAGGTCACGTGCTATTATCAGCATTGCTTACAAAGTACAGGTTATAAAATAACCCACTGCAACTGTGTGGTATGAATCTATACATGATTGTGTGTGTGTATATAAGTACACTTGTTTTGACTGGGAGGAGGCTAAAATTGTTAATGTGATGCTGTACATCACTCCCTCAACCTAGTACTGTAGATGCACTAAATGTTAAATGGACCAAATGCAGATGGGTTGAAATTAACTTTCCAGTTTGACTTTATTTTACTTTTAAACAGTTTCAAAATTAATGTTATGAGCAGACCTATATTTGCATTTAAAGGATTGCTTAACGGGTAACTTGAAAATCCTATGATTTTAAGAAACCATGCACAACTGAATGTCTAAACCATTCAGTACTATCTGACAAAAATGTTTGAAAAAGTAAACCTACTTTTTTTAGTGAATACATTAATTTTATATCTGTCTTTTATGGAACTAATTTTGCAAGTTACTGCAGATTGTTTAACAATTTGAGTGGAAAAATACAGCCCCCGCCCTGTAAGTTTTAACTGATGCCATTCTTGTGTGTTTGTTATCTTGGCCAACTTTATCTTGTGATTTGGCCACATGCCTGCTGTGTATTTTTCTGAAAGGAAGAGACTATTACTATTGCATCCAATTGGAAGATATGCGACACCATGTGTATTTGCTACTATTAAATACCAATACTTTGTAATTAGGAAAATGCTCTGGAGTTTAAATTATAAATGACTTTGTTAATGCAATAAATTTGATTTGTTGGAGGGCTAAGTGCTGTTTAGGTGAATTATTTCTGGTAAATTGTGCAAACTGCCAAATTACTGTAAGTTAATAAACTGCTGGGGGAACGAAATAAAATGCTTTCTTAAAAGATTTTCTTCCCTTCCCTTGGGGGTCTCCACATCATAGATTGTCTTTGGATGTGTAAACTATTGCGGACCTTAATTACTTCTGTGAAATCCTGATTTACCCAACCCCTCCCTCTCTTTCCCCCCCACCCCACCTTTTTATATTAAAAAAAATACCAAAGCACCTAACTTTTGCTGGGTATATCTCCATGTTGGCTGAACTGATCAGTAATGCAAATGTTACACATCAAAAAGGGTGCAAGGATAAACCCAGGAACTACAGGCCAGTCAGTTTAAACTCAGTAGTGGGAAAGCTTTAAGAAACGATAATCAAGGACAAAATTAACAGTCACTTGGACAAGTATTAATTAAGGAAAGGCAGCATGAATTTGTTAAAGGCAAATTGTGTTTAACTAACTTGATTGAGTTTTTTGATGAGGGCAATGCGGTTGGCGTGGTGTACATGGACTTCCAAAAGGCATTTGTTAAAGTGCCACATAATAGACTTGCCAGCAAAGTTGAAGCCCATGGAATAAAAGCGACAATTGGCAGCATAGGTACAAAATTGACTAAGTGATCGGAAACAGAGAGTAGTGGTGAACGGTTGTTTTTTGGACTGAAGGAAGTGTTCCTCATGGGTAGCTATGAGGACCACTGCTTTTCTTGATATATATTAATGACTTGGCTGTGGGTGTACCGGGCACAATTTCAAAATTTGCAGATGACACAAAACTTGGAAGTATAGTGAACAGTGAAGAGGATAGTGATAGACTTCAAGAAGACATAGACAGGCTGGTGGAATGGGCAGACACATTGCACTTTTCTGTATTAAATTTCATTTGCCAAGTGAAATTTAATGCAGAAAAGTGCAAAGTGATGCACTTTGGTAGGAAGAACGAGGAGAGGCAATATAAACTACAGTGTACAATTCTAAAGAGGGTGCATGATCAGAGAGACCTGGGGGTATATGTGCACATTGTTGCCGGCGGCAGGGCAGGTTGAGAAAGCTGTTTTTAAAAAAAAAAAGCCTACGGGATCTTGGGCTTCATAAATAGAGGCAGAGAGTACAAAAACAATGAAGTTATGATGCACCTTTTTATAGAACACTGATTCAGCCTCAACTGGAGTATTGTGTCCACTTATGAGCACCACACTTTAGGAAGGATGTGAAGGCCTTCGAGAAGGTGCAGAAAAGATTACAAGAATAGTTTCAGGGATCAGGAACTTCACCTATGTGGATAGACTGGAAAAGCTGGTATTGTTCCTCCTTGGAGCAGAGAAGATTGAGAGGAGATTTGATTGAGGTGTTCAAAATCATGGCGGGTCTAAGAGAAACTGTTCCCATTGTCAGAAGGGTCGAGAACCAGAGGACACAGATTTAAGGTGATTGGCAGAAGGTCCAAAGGTGACATAAGGAGAAACTTTTTTAAGCAGCGAGTGGTTAGGATCTGAAATTCACTACCAGAAAGGGTGGTGGAGGCAGATTCAATTGTAGCTTTCAAAAGGGAATTGGATAGGTACCTGAATGAAAAATGTTTGCAGGACTACGGGGAAAGTGGGGGAGTGGGACTCGCTGAAGTGCTCTCGCAGAGAGCTGGCACAGGCTCGACGGGCCGAATGGCCTGTGTTGTGAACATTATGATTCGAACTCAGTCTGTGGTGAATATTAATGTGTACCAGCAATGTTGGATTGTGATTGCATTGTTTTACAAGTTTTATAATTGGAATGATTCCCTTGTATCTAACTCTTGTATCTAAGAACATAAGAAATAGGAGCAAGCGTAGGCTCTACAGCCTCTTAAGCCTGCTCCACCATTCAATAAGATCATAGCTGATCATCGACCTCAACTCCACTTTCCTGCCCGATCTCCATACCCCTTGATTCCCCTAGACCCCAAAAATCTACCTATCTCAGCTTTGAATATATTCAGAGACTCAGCATCCACAGCCCTCTGGGGCAGAGAATTCCAAAGATTCACAACCCTCGAGTGAAGAAATTCCTCCTCATCTCTGTGTCTTAAATGGCCTACCCCATATCCTGAGACTGTGTCCCCTAGTTCTAGACACTCCATCCATGGGAAATAACCCCTCAACATCTACCCTGACAATCTCCTTCAGAATCTTGCATGTTTCAATGAGATCACCTCTCATTCTTCTAAACTCAAGAGTATAGACCCATTCTACACAATCTTCTTCATAAGACAGCCCTATCATCCCAGGAATCAATCTAGTAAACCTCCGTTGTACTGCCTCCAAAACAAGTATATCCTTCCTTAGATAAGGAGGCCAACACTGTGCACAGTACACCAAGGCCCTGTACAATTGCAGCAAGACTTACTCTTGTACTCCAATCCCTTGCAATAAAGGACAACATGCCATTTGCCTTCCTTATTGCTTGCTCATCATCGAGAGCATGCAGAAATCGAGAGCATGCAGAAATCAAGCGCAGGTAGTGGAAAGAGCGTGCGGCAAACCAGTCCCACCCACCCCTTCCCTCAACAACTATCTGTCCCACTTGTGATAAAGACTGTGGTTCTCATATTGGACTGTACAGCCACATAAGAACTCATGTTAAGAGTGGAAGCAAGTCTTCCTCGATTCTGAGGGACTGCCTATGATGATGATGATTGCTTGCTGTACCTGCATGCAAGCTTTCTGTGTTTTTGTGACTGGAAGGATGTTTCCAGTGGGGTTCTGCAGGGCTCAGTACTAGGTCCCTTGCTTTTTGTGGTATACTTCAATGATCTAGACTTGAATATAGGGGGTATGATTAAGAAGTTTGCAGATAATACAAAAATTGTCTGTGGTTGATAATGAAGAAGAAAGCTGCGGACTGCAGGAAGATATCAATCAGGTGGGCAAGAACAGTGGTAGATGGAATTTAATCCAGAGACGTGTGAGGCAATGCATTTGGGAAGGGCTAACAAGGCAAGGAAATACATATTAAATGGTAGGACATTGAGAAGTGCAGAGCAACAAAGGGACCTGGCATTGTATATCCACAGATCCCTGAAGGTAGCAGGCCAGGTGGATAAGGTGGTTAAGAAGGCATATGGAATACTTGCCTTTATGAGCCGAGGCATAGAATATAAGAGCAGGTGGGTTATGCTTGAACTGTATAAAACGCTGGTTAGGCCATAGCTGGAGTACTGCAT
Source organism: Pristiophorus japonicus (assembly GCF_044704955.1). Lineage (NCBI taxonomy): Eukaryota > Metazoa > Chordata > Chondrichthyes > Pristiophoridae > Pristiophorus > Pristiophorus japonicus. The sequence goes on along the minus strand of NC_091977.1, from coordinate 441,051,628 downwards.
GCAGTTCTGGTCACCGCATTATAGGAAGGACATGATTGCACTGGAGAGGGTGCGGAGGAGATTTACGAGGATGTTGTCGGGAGTGGAAAATCTTGGCTATGAGGACAGATTGGATAAGCTGGATTTGTTTTCCTTGCAACTGAGGAGGCTGAGGGGAGACCTCATTGAGGTGTATAAAATTATGAGGGGCCTTGATATAGTGGATAGAAAGAACCTATTTCCCTGAGCAAAGGGGTCAACAACCAGGGGGCATAAATTTAAAGTAATTGGGAGAAGATTTGTGGGGATATTTCTTCATGTAAAGGGTACCCTAGAGATCAGTGCTTGGGCCCCAGCTATTCACAATATATATATATATGATTTGGATGAGGGAACCAAATGTAATATTTCCAAGTTTGCTGACGGCACAAAACTAGGTGGGATTGTGAGTTGTGAGGAGGATGCAAAGACGCTGCAAGGCGATTTAGATAGGTTGAGTGAGTGGGCAAAGACATGGCAGATTCAGTATAGCGTGGATAAATGTGAAGTTATCCACTTTGGTAGGAAAAACATAAGGACAAAGTATTATTTAAATAGTGATGGCTTGGGAAATGTCGATGTACAGACGGACCTGGGTGTCCTTGTACACTAGTCATTGAAAGCAAACATGCAGGTGCAGCAAGCAGTTAGGAAGGCAACTCCTATGTTGGCCTTCATTGCAAGAGGATTTGAGTATAGGAGCAAGGATGCCTTACTACAGTTATACAGGGCCTTGGTGAGACCAAACCTGAAGTATTGTGTGCAGTTTGGTCTCCTTACCTAAGAAAGGATATACTTGCCATAGAGGGAGTGCAGCGAAGGTTCACCAGACTGATTCCTGGGATGGCAGGACTGTCGTATGAGGAGAGATTGGGTCGACTAGGCCTGTATTCACTAGCATTTGGAAGAATGAGAGGGGATCTCATTGAAACGTATAAAGTTCTGACGGGGTTGGATAGACTGATGTTTCCCCTGGCTGGGAAGTCTCGAACAAGGGGTCACAGACTCAGGATACGGGGTAGGAAATTTAGGACAGAGATGAGGAGAAATTTTTTCACACAGAGGGTGGTGAACCTGTGGAATTCTCTACCACAGAAGACTGGAGGCCAAGTCACTGAATATATTTAAGAGGGAGATAGCTAGATTTCTAGACGAAAAAGACATCAAGGGGTATGGGGAAAAAGTGGGAATATGGTGTTGCGATAGAGGCTCAGCCATGATCATATTGAATGGCGGTGCAGACTCGAAGGGCCGAATGGCCTACTACTGCTCCTATTTTCTATGTTGTAGGGGTCTGGAACTCACTGCCTGAAAGAGTGGTAGAGGCAGAAATCCTCACCACATTTATAAAGTACTTGAATGTGCACTTGAAGTGCCATGACCTGCAGGGTTACAGAACTATAGCTGGAAAGTGGGATTAGGCTGGATAGCCTCTTGTTGGCCGAACACAATGGGCTGAAATGGCCTCCTTCCGTGCTGTAAACTTTATGATTCTATGATAGCACAGATGCATTTAAGAGGAAGCTAGATAAACACGAGGCAGAAAGGAATAGGATATGTTGATAGGGTTAGATAACGTATGGTGGGAGAAAGCTCATGTGGAACATAAACCAGTTGGGCTGAATGATCTGTCTCTGTGCTGTGCATTGTATGTAATTATACTGCTGTTGGGAAAATAGAAGCGAATATTTAGAGTAATGCTTTGTATTCAGTGTGGACCTGGGAATGGTTATGTGACTGCTTTAGGAAATACATTTCTTAAAGGGACAATATCTTATGAATCCCTTATTTGGCAGAAGTGAGGGATGCACAGGATACCCGAATGGGAGGAAAGCAGAGTTTTTGGAGGATGCTAGGGGTGAAGGGGGTTAGAGAAGGGGAGGGTCGAGGATATGGAGGGATTTGAATGCAAGAATTTAAATTTGAGGCGTTGGTGGACTGGGAGCCAGTGTAGGTCAGTAAGCACATGGGTGATGGGTGAACGGGACTTGATGTGAGTTAGGTCACGGTGGCAGAGTTTTAGATGACCTCAAGTTTGCGTAGGGTAGAACATGGGAGGCCAGCCAGGAGTGCATTGGAATAGTCAGGTCTAGAGGTAACAAAGGCATGGATGAGGGTTTCAACAGCTGATGTGATGAGGCAGGACTAGAGATGGGGCATGTTACAGAGGTGGAATTAGGCGATCTTAATTGGAGGTAATTTCAGTTCATTCACAATTTGTCCCAGATTTCGTATTATGATTGGGTTTCTCGTCTGCAAAAGGCAGCAGGCCAAATCTTACTGGAGCGGGGCATCTCAGTGAGTACTGTTAGACTTTCCTGCACCCTTCAGCTCAAATATAATTTGTGCTGTAACTTGCTGGCAAGGGCAAAGGGACATCTAGGACCTTGGTAAAAATGGGATTAAAAGTATATCTCAACCTATGAGATTTAAGGATTGAGAAAGAAACCGACAAAGGAAAAGTAAGAAACAATACATTGAAAAACTCTGAATTTACTACACGCAGGAATGAGACTCAACAGTTTAAATTGTTCCTTTTCTGGGCCAGAGAGGTTGACTGGCATTGCATTAACAATTATCATAGTAATAGGGTATTTATGCTGTTAATTATATGCCTTAACTTTCTGCGACAAGTTTAATTGGCAATTAATGTGCAAATTCAGCAAGCTCTCAAAAGTAATGGGGAGGTGATGGGTAAGGTGTGGTGTAAATCGATCAAGTTCTGGATATTTGCAACTTCCACTGAAGTTGCTGGCTAATTTGCGTGTTAATAATGACGGGTGTCATTTAACATGCTGTTATTTTTTTCAGGAAGATTTGGCCTAGTATGTTTTATATGAAGCAACTCCAAATTCTGGAGAAAAGCAATTGGATGATGGATAGAAAAATTAGCTTGTGGCTTTAGCTACACTGACCAGTAATAACATCCTCTACAGTGATGGCAGAAGAACATGATGGATGCAGATGAAGGGACTAGACGGGAAAACAGGATAAGTGAAAAAGATGGGAGAGCCAAGGATATTTTTGCATAGTATAGTGATCTTGTAAAGATTTTTGTGAAAATTAATGTCCCAGGTGTCCATGCTTACGTTTATCAACGTTAGAACAGATTTTTCTAAATGTGAATTCACATTTTTCTGGCTGTGGCATCCAATTTATGAAATTTGGCAGCCACCCATGTGCTATCTTGCAACCAAAAACAAAATTAACAATTCTCCCACAATTGAGCCCAAAAATCTTTTATAAACATATAAATAGTAAAAGGAAGGGTGGGGCCAATTAGGGATCAAAAAGGAGATCTTGTGGAGATAGAGGGTGTGGCTGAGGTACTAAATTAGTACTTTGCATCTGTCTTCATTAAAGAGGATAATAACTTTTATTTATATAGCTCCTTTAATGTAATAAAACGTCCCAAGGCACTTCACTACAGTTTTACAACATGTTCGATATTGATCAGGGAGGGAAAGAGAGAAAAAGTGGGAGAAGGAAGTATAAAAAGAGCTCAAAGCCAAAGTGCGCACGCAGATAGACACAGGCGAAAAAACTAAAAAAAAAAGAAATTCTAATTACATGGTAAATAATACAATAATGAGTATACGATAGTAAAATCAGTATAATAAAGATTATAATTAAACAAAATTAAATAATATATACAATCATAAATTAAGTTTAAAATTAGAAAATAGCAATTGAAGCAAATTAAATCGGTTTTTCATTTTCTTTAAAATTAATTCCTTGTCCTGTGATTCAATATAATATGGAAAAACCAATCACCACCCTCCATCCTTGTGACGTCATAATTTCAAATACTTTTTATTTCTCATTTTGTCCCCTTGACAGATCCGTTGACCCTGTTATGGCTAGCTTTTTTTCAAACTCCCTCCAGCTGCTCCAGGCTCGCGCTGCCTCCGATGTGACAATAACAGGAGGTGTTGGGCTAAAAATAGATAAAGAGGCGGTACTTAAGATTGGCAGCGCTCAGAAAAGTCACCTGGTCTGGATGGGATGCATCATAGGTTGCTATGGGAAGTAAGGGTGGAAATTGCAGAGGCTCTGGCCACAATCTTCCAATGCTTGGATATGAGAGAAAACTGGAGAATTGCAAATGTTACAAAAAGGAAAGAGGAATAAACCCGGCAACTACAAGCCAGTCAGCCTAATGATGGTGGTGGGGGAATTTTTAAGAGACAATAATCCAAAACTTGATTAATTGTCACCTCGAAAAATATGGGTTAATGATCAGGATGGATATGTTAATGGAAAACTGCACTTGATTAACTTGATTGAGTTCTTTGATGAAGTAATGGAGAGGGTTGAAGAAGGTAGTGTGGTTGATGTTGCATAGATGGACTTTCAAAAGGCTTTTGATAAAGTACTACATACTAGACTTGTTAGCAAAATTGAAGCCCATGGGATTAAAGGGATGGTGGTAGCAAAGATACAACATTGGCTAAAGGACAGAAAGCAGAATAGTGGTGAGCGGCTGTTTTTCAGACTGGAGGGAAGTATGCAGTGATGTGTGTCCCGTTCGCCCACCCCCTCCCCCAGGAGATTAGGACCACCGCTCTTCTTGATATACATTAATGACCTGGATTTGGGTATACAGGGCATAATGAAACTCGTAAATGTAGTAAACAGCAAGGAGGATAGTACCAGATTTCAGTACATAGACAAACTAGTGAACATAGGAACAGGTGTAGGCTGCGACCTAACTCCATATATCTGCCTTTGGCTCATATCCCTTAATACCTGTGGTTAACAAAAAGTTATCGATCTTCGATTTAAAATTAACAATTGATCTAGCATCAATTGCCGTTTGCGAAAGAGAGTTCCAAACTTCTACCACCCTTTGTGTGTCGAAGCGTTTCCTAATTTCACTCCTGAAATGTCTGCCTCTAATTTTTAGACTATGCCCCCAGTCCTAGAATCCCCAATCAGCAGAAATACCCTATCTGTTCCCCTTAATATTTTGAAAACTTTGATCAGATCACCCCTTAACCTTCTAAATTCTAGGAATACAATCCTAATTTGTGTAATCTCCCTTAGTACTTTAACCCATTAAGTCCAGATATCATTCTGGTAACCCTATGCTGCACACCCTCCAAGGCCAATATATACTTACTAAGGTGTGGTGCCCAGAACTGCTCACTGCACTCCAGGTGTGGTCTAATCAGGGTGTTGTATAGCTGCAGCATAATTTCTACTCTCTTGTATTCTAATCCTCTATATATAAAGGCCAGTATTCCATTAGTCTTTTTGATTATTTTCTGTACCTATTCATGCCATTTTAATGATCTATGTACCTGAACCCTCAAGTCTCTTTGGACATTCACTGTTTTTAAGCTTTGCCATTTAGAAAGTACCCTGTTCTATCCTTTTTAGGTCCAAAGTGGATGACCTCACATTTGCTTACATTGAAATCCATTTACCACAGTTTTGCCCATTCACTTAATCTATCAATATCCCTTTATAATTTTATGCTTTCATCTACAATGCCACCTATCATTGTGTAATTGGCAAATTTAGATATATGACTTTCTATGCCATCATTTAAGTCATTAATAAATATTGTAAATAATTGAAGCCACAACATAGATCCCTGCGGGACACCACTAGTCACATCCTGCCAATTTGAGTACCTACCCATTATCACTACTCTCTGTCTCCTGCCACTCAGCCAATTTCCTAACCAGGTCAACAATTTGCCCTCAATTCTTTGGGCTTCTATGGGACTTTTATCAACTGCTTTATCAAATAACATCCATAGAGATTCCCCTGTCCACTACTTCAATCAAATTCAACAGGCATGACTTGCCTTTCACAAATCTAGGCTGGCTCTCTCTGATCAACTGAAAATTTAAGGTGTTCAGTCACCCTATCCTTAATTATAGACTCTAGCAATTTCCAAGGGCTATGGGGAAAGGGCAGGGGAGTGTGAATAATTGGATAGCTCTTTCAAAGATCTGGCACAGGGATGTTGGGCTGAAAGAACTCCATCTATGCTGTAGCATTCTATGATTCTAATTAAATTTTGAAATTGAAGATTTTTCAGGTAGTTCTTTACTCTGCCGTTTTGGAGCATGTGATGTCTGTAAGTGCTGTACGCTTGTAATGCTTGTAGCTCCATACTGTGGATGTGGACGTATTGTGTACTGCAGCTGTAGAGTTATAATAAACAGGCAGGTAGCTTCCAGACTGACAGCCTGCCATCTTAAGAGCTGTGTGTGTGTGTTCTGTGAAGATATCACAGTTGGCGACTGAGAATGGAGATTTTTCGGATGTTTAAAGCTTAAATTTTGTTGGTGAAGGATTCAGCTAGCCGACAGAAGATGTTGGAAGTTTCTGTCTTTGGAAAAAAAAGCTACAAAATCCGAGGTAAACTACAGCACACGGTGAGAACAGCTAGAGTTTAAACATGGCAGCTGTAATCAGATATTTGGGTGAATATAGACACGACCAGGAACGTTCTAAAGCGTATGTGGATGGGCTAGAAATGTATTTCACTGCAAATAACATAATCGAAGTTCCAGACAATGCAGTCCAGTGTTGGAACGGAAGAAAGCGATTTTCTTATTGGTGGCGGGTCCGGCCTTGTATGAAACCCTTGTAAATCTGCTTGTGCCTGACGAGCCAAAGGACACAACGCTTAAAGAGATTTTAACGAAGCTGGAGCAGCACTATAACCCCAAACCGTTAGAAATTGCTGAAAGCTATCATTTCGGGATTCAGCAGACAGCGAGGTCGATGAGCATTGCCGAATAATATTCCCGAGAATTAAATAATGATTACGGTCGTCAGTCAACCAAGGTAAATCACCTGCAGGTTCTAAATAAAAGACGGACAGGGCCGAAAGTCTCAGAAACTGGAAATTCTACCAGAGCGTCGAAGTCGTGCTATAGGTGCCTGGGACCACACATTGCTAAAAGTTGTCCATCCGTGAAGGCAGAGTGTTTCTTCTGCAGAAAAACTGGGCATCTTGCGAAGGCATGCCGACTGAAGGGTAAACCAGCTTTTAAAGCTATGATGCCAGTGTTCAAAGCTATGAGTAGTAATCCACAGAGACTGCATGGCTTGGAAGAACAACAGCAGGATGAGGAGATGTTAGAATTACACGTCATCAGGAGCACGAGGTTAATGCACAGCGATTCGGAAAGCATCAAAATCCACATAGATGTTGCAGGATTCAAGATACCAATGGAAATTGACACGGGTGCCTCCGTGAGTGTAATACCGGAGTCACTGTACCGCGACAAATTGCGTGATTTCCAGCTGGAGAAATCCAAGATAGAGCTGCGAGGCTACTCGGGAGAGAAAATTCCTGTAGTAGGCCGTATCACCATACGGTGATACATAAAAATCAATTTCAGAACTTGCCTCTAATAATAGTGAAAGGAGACAAGACTGCTTTATTAGGAAGAAATTGGTTAAGCTCACTGAAGTGGATTGGAGTAAGATCTTCTCTCGAAGCGAGATTTTCATCAACGGATGAGGTTATCAAGCAGTATCCGAAGGTGTTCTGCGAAACAGGCAGTCCGATCCAAGGCTTCAAGGCGAGTGTCAGGGTACAGAAGGACGCTAGATCGATTTACTGCAAGCCACGTTCCATACCATATGCACTCAAGGAGAAAGTTGAGCAAGAACTCAAAAGACTAGAGACTGAGAACATTATTTGTAAGATAGATCGATGTAATTGGGCTACACCCATTGTTGTACCTAAGTCTGATGGTAAAGTAAGATTGTGTGGTGATTAGAACCTGGTTTACGGTTACCCTATAAAGGGTAATATCCCAAATACATTGCCGAATATAGAAGACTTCTTCACAACACTGACAGGTGGTCAGATCTTCTCAAAACTGGATCTTACGAATGCCTACTTACAGCTTGAACTAGATGAGGAGTCCAAGTCATGTTTGACTATAAACACTCATCTAGGCCTATATCAATTTATTAGGCTACCGTTTGGAGTGTCTTCCACCCCTGCCATATTCCATGGGGTGATGAACCAGATTTTGCAAGGTATTGAAGGGGTAGTATGTTGTTTGGATGACATACTAATTTCAGCACCAAATAGGCAAATTCATAAGATATTGAATGAAGTCCTCAAACGGCTAGAGAAGCACAGAGTACGAGTGTCTGCTCGTAAGTGTGAGTTATTTCAAAACTCAGTGGAGTACTTAGGGTACAGAGTAGACAAAGATGGTTTACATCCGACCAAGGAAAAATTGGATGCAATTAGAAATGCACCCACTCCCAGGAATGTCACTGAACTTCGTTCATTCTTGGGTCTTTTGAACTATTATGGGAAGTTCCTACCAAATTTGGCTACAGTATTACATCCACTGAATGAACTTTTGAAAAAACAGGTCCAGTGGAAGTGGTCACAAGAATGCGATACAGCATTCAAGAAGTGTAAAAACAAATTGGTAGAGAGCACCATGTTAGTCCACTATGACATATCTAAGGAGATTAAACAAGCATGTGATGCCTCTCCGTATGGAGTTGGGGCAGTAATCTCTAATGTATTAAGTAGTGGGGAGGAGAGACCAATTGCTTTTGCTTCACGCATTCTCAGTGTCAGTGAGAGAAATTATGCGCAAATTGAAAGGGAAGCTTTGGCATTAATTTTTGGGGTCAAGAAGTTTCACAAATACTTGTATGGTCATAAGTTTACCATTGTTACAGACCATAAGCCCCTAACAGCAATCCTCCATCCAAAGTCCCCAGTCCCAACATTAGCTGCAGCCCAAATGCAGAGATGGGCTTTGATTTTGTCAGCATATACATATATTGAATACAGACGATCAGCTGATCACAGTAATGCTGATGCAATGTCTAGATTGCCTTCCCCATCACAGGGTACACCCGATAGGGAAGAAGTGTTTTATTTTTCATACATTGATGAACTACCAGTCACAGCTGAAGAGATTGGTAGAGCAACCAAACGTGACCCCGTGATGTCAAAGGTGTATGAGTATATTGTAGCTGGATGGCCAAACCAGGTAACAGACAAAGATACACATCCATTCTTCATTCGTAGGAATGAATTATCAGTAGATAAAGATTGTATCATGTGGGGTGCAAGAGTGGTTATACCAAAGAAATCCAGGTCCAAATTATTAGGAGACCTCCATGACCAGCACCTGGGAATGTGCTTGACCAAGAGTTTTGCATGCAGTTATTTATGGTGGCCAGGTCTTGATAAAGATATAGAGTACATTGCGAGTCAGTGTACGACATGTCAATCAATAAGCAAGCAACCACCACCAGTACCATTACAGCCATGGAAATGGCCTCCCATGGTGTGGCAAAGGCTACATATTGATTTTGTTGAGTTAAATGGACAACAATTGTTCATTGTAATTGATAGCCATTCAAAGTGGGTTGAGGTGTTTCCAATGTGGAAAATAACAACAAGTAAAACATTGGACATTTTACAGAAATTATTTTCTGCATTTGGCCTCCCTGAAGAAATTGTTTCGGATAATGGACCACAATTTCGTTCAGAAGAATTTGCACAATTCACAAGCAAAAATGGTGTGAAACATACCAAGGTTCCACCATACCACCCTGCTTTGAATGGTGCAGCAGAGCACACTGTACAAATTGTCAAACGTGCCCTCATAAAACAAATGTTAGATCCAAATCCAAGAAAACGACAGTTGTCATTGGATCACAAATTGACTAATTTTTTGATTACATATCGAAGTACTCCTCATACAACTACTGTGAGAAACAACTCCTCTGGCGTTCTACAACGACAGCCACGAACCAGATTCTCATTGTTAAAGCCAAATTTGGCACAGTCTGTAGAAGAGACACAAATTAGACAAAAAGAGAATCATGATAAAGGGAGACTAAAAGAGAGAAGAGTGAAATTAAACCAGAAGGTGAGAGTGAAGAACCATCACCATAAATGGTTAAAGTGGTTACCCGGAAGGGTGGTGAAGATATGTGGTCCTCGCACATATTTGGTAAAGATGTTTGATAATGTTAGGTTTGTTAGGTTAAAGATGTTAGGTTTGTCCATATTGATCATATTTTATTTACAGACATGGAAGGAGTTGAAGGTGGGAATGATTCAATTATTTCTGACTCATCAGATAGTTTTGATATAGGAATAGCAAATCCTAAATCCAATGTACTGGAAACAAATCCAGGAGAAAATCAGAATGAAAATCAAGGAAATTCCATGGAGGAAAATGTTCCTCAGGATGAGCCTCAAATGAGTGTGAAATCAACACCATGTTTGGAAGGTTCTATTCGAGAGCGAAGGTATCCTCTTCGAAACAGAAAACAAGTGGTGAAGTTAAATTTGTAAATATGTATAAAAATGAAGTTATTTATGATGTTTGTTATGATGGCTTTTTCATTAAGGAGGGAGATGTGCGATGTCTGTAAGTGCTGTAAGCTTGTAATGCTTGTAGCTCCATACTGTGGATGTGGACGTATTGCGTACTGCAGCTGCAGAGTTATAATAAACAGACAGGCAGCTTCCGGACTGACAGCCTGCATCTTAAGAGCTGTGTGTGTGTGCTCTGTGAAGATATCACAGAGCGTGGGCAGGAACATTGGCGGGACCCAGGTATAGGGAAGTGGGAAGGTCGGGGCGGATGAGCGGCGAGCATTTGTGGTGGAGATGCGGCAAGAGTTCATGGCGTAGGAGTGGTGAGAGATCATGGTGGAGATGGGGTGATTGTTTTTATGGTGGAGGAGCGGCAAGAGATCATGGCGGAGGAGCGGTGTGAGATCGCGGCAGAGGTGAGGCGAATGTTTGGCGGAGGAGCGGCGAGAGATCGTGGTGGAGGTGCGGCAAATGAAGGTACGGGGCAGCACAGGTCAGCCCACACTGCGATATGTGTGTGCACTTGGTCCGTGCAGCAGAGCTGATCTCCAGTCATCTTGGTTAACCCTTGCCACTGGACAAAGGCCTAGCTCTGTCAAACCCATGTGGTGGCTGGTGTGCAATGGTCACCACACATTAAAAAAATTCACACACAGGCACCTTCCGCCCCCTCAATTGGAGTTCAGGACTGGAACATCGGGTCCTTCATCGAAACACCTGTGAATTCATGGAAGCAAGTCATCCTCGATCGAGGGATCGCCTATGATGATGGATACTACAGTATTTTTAATTATGAGAATTCAGCTTTAACATCCTATGTTGAATATCTGTTTAAGGAGTTTGTGAGATTCATAGTGAAATAGAAGATTTTAATTGTGTGTTTTTAGTTTGTTACAGGTGAATAGCATCAATGAAAATTGTATTTTAAGGAATTGTATTTTGATAGTTTTCTTGTACATATAGTATTACTGAGAGTATATGATGATTTTGTTGGTGTGTTATGGGACTGCTTTTAACAGAGCAACAGTGAAGATATTGCTGGACTGGTTGGTGGAACAAAGAACTTAAGAACATAAAAAGTAGGAGCAGGAGTAGGCCTGGGAAAGGGTTCTTTATGCAGTAATCCTTGCTGGAGACTTTGCGTCTGTGGACATCAGGTGAAGATGGGAATGCACTCTGATTAATTTAATGGTAACTTGCTTTCCGTTACATTACAGTCCACGCAAGAAGAATAACCATGTGGCTAAGGTACGAGAGGATATCTGCTACCATGAATCCATATCTTTCAAGGCCTTCAGGAGCAATAGAATGAAGAGAGAAAATTGGGAGAAATAAAATAATAAGTTTTATTTAAAAGCAGGCTAAATTGAATCATAAGTTTGGAACAGGAGAAGGCCATTCAACCCATCATGCTTGTGCCAGCCCTCTAGAGCGATTGAATGCGGTAATACCTTACATCAAAAGTGAGAAATTTATTGTGGAATTTTGCAGCATACCAAATTACTTACTGTTGCAATAGTGTGTGAGGAACATAGTGATGTTGGAACTAATAATGACTGTTACAGCCTAAATATTGAATCTGCTTGATGATGCAAATGGTGCATTATTTATGAACCCTCTCTCAGTTGAGATTTGATTAAATGCAATTTGCACATATGGACCAAATGATCTGTGAGCCAGAGTACTCTTGGAGTACTTTTCTAAACTCTCTAGAGTTTAGAAAAATTAGGTGATCTCACAGAAACATACAAGATTCTGAGGAGGCTTGACAGAGTAGATGCTGAGAGGCTGTTTCCCCTGGCTGGAGTCTACAACTGGGGGCATGGTCTCAGGATAAGGGGTTGGCCATTTAGGACTGAGATGAGAAATTTCTTCAGAGAGTTGTGAATCTTTGGAAGTCTATACGCCAGAGCACTGTGGATGCTCAATCAATTGAGTATATTCAAGACTGAGAGCAATAGACCTTTGGACACTAAGGGAGTCGAGGTATATGGGTATAGGGTGGGAAAGTGGAGTTGATTTAGAAAGTCAGCCATGATCTTATTGAACAGCGGAGCTGGCTCCAGGGGCCATTTGGCCTACTCCTGCTCCTAGTTCTTATGTTCTCAAGCTTATCATCCTAATTTCTTATAAATTTCTTTATATAAATACAAGTTGTTGTTATTTGTACATTTAACCCATATCCCTGGAACCTGGCATTAAATCCACTTTAGAGTGATAGGATAAAAATGAAACTTCTCCACTAGCTGTATGGATTCTAGCTGAGTTTGGGCCATCTTAATACAGTTCACTGTGAGCTAATGCCTATAGTACAAACATCCTCCAATTTGGCACTAATTGCGGTTAAATTGGCTGTAGTGTATTTAACCCGGGAATTTAAAAGGAGCGGGAGTCAGAGCCAAAGCGGGCAGTTTAAAGAAAGATTCTGACGAAGGTTTGTCGACCTGAAACGTTGGCCTCAATTTTGGCTGAGCCCGTTTTTCCGCACACTTACCGGAGTTGCGCTGCTTATCTACGTTCCGAGGTGCACCGAAAAAAAATGTTTGCCACTTTGGCCACTGTCCGGCCTCTTCACTGCAGTCACGCAGCGTGGTCAGTCGAGTCGGGGGTGGAGCCAGCGTTCTGCCGGGACGTCTGCACATGCGCAGTGGAGTCCGTTAGTGATGTCCGCGCACGAACAGTAGCGCTGAGATTTGGCAATCGGCCATTTTTAAAGAACTAGCTAGCTGCTTGTGCCAGAAGGAGTGCTGTGGTAGGAAATTAACTGCTGAATTCAAGAAGCAGTGCTGTGTTTGGTAAAATCAGTGCTGCATGTCAGCAGAAGTGCCAGAAGGAGTGCTGTATTTGTAAATAATCATTGCTGCATGCAAAATAAGGACTGTGTGTTTGGAAAAATCACTGTGTGTCTAAGAGCATTGGAAAAGTGCTGAGTGTCTCAGAGCAGCTGCATCAATGCAGAAACTTGGACCAAGAACAAAGAATTTCTTGCATGAAGTGGAGACACTAGTTAATGTCGTTGAGAGCAGATGGCAGGAGCTGGATACCAGCAACAGAGGTCGCACAAAAGTGCCACCCAAAGAAATGAAGAAACGTTGGAACCAAGTTGCAGAAGATTACTGCGCAGTGGTGAACACCACGAGATCTGGAAGCCAGTGCAAAAAGAAATGGCAGGACCTTGGTCAAGTAGTTACTGCAAGTAATATTTTCATTTATTCAATGCAATTGCAATTGTAAATGTGACCAGCTGTATATGTCCCACCCAGCAGAAAGACACCCTCTCTAAAAAGTTGCATTTTCATCTTTGCAGAAGAAATTGGCCCGCAACTAAAGGGAAAGAAATCAAACAGGAGAAGGCCCGCCAAATCTGCACGCACTGACACCCTTGGAAGAGAGGGTCGCTGCTTTGATGGGTCCTGCCCGGAGAAAAACAATCAGCACTGCACAAGCTGGGCCTGCACTCGAGGGAGAGGGTAAGTCCTGAAAATTCATCGTCGCCCTTCAAATCAACCTGCTGCCTGGCTTGCGATGTGTGATCCTACTCATGCCACCCACCCATCCTGCCCCCTACTCTGCTACTAACCATTTGACTGTTCTGTTATATTTTGCAGAGCCTGTTGCCAATCCTGAAGAAGATTCAGACGCGGACGAGCCTGAGCACGAGAACATCTTCCAAGCCAACCCTCCAGACCAACATGGGGGTGAGGGGGAGTTGGGTCAGCTGGCTGAAGCTACCACTGAAATACTGAATTTGGAGAATGTGCAGTTATCAGAGTTGCCAGCCCCTTCCACGACTAGAGATTTGAGTTCTGGTGGGACATTCCTTGGTTTTTCACAATCCGAGGTTGCGGGTCCCAGTAGTGGGATGCAGCAAGTAACACCCAGGGTCTAACCATCCGAGGATGCGGGTCCCACTGGGATACCGCGAGGAACACCCAGAGCCCCACCATCCGAGCCTGCGCCTCCCACTGGGATGCCACTCTGTTAATAAAGGATGATATCAGGGCAGTTGTGAGAGATGATATTGGCTCTAATGAACAAAATGTTGAATTATTGTGGGTGGAGATTAGAGATAGTAAGGGGAAAAAGTCACTGGTGGGCATAGTTTATAGGCCCCCAAATAATAACTTCACGGTGGGGCGGACAGTAATCAAGGGAATAATGGAGGCATGCGAAAATGGAACGGCAGTAATCATGGGGGATTTTAACCTCCATATCGATTGGTCAAATCAAATCGCACAGGGTAGCCTTGAGGAGGAATTCATAGAATGCATACGGGATTGTTTCTTAGAACAGTATGTTACAGAACCTACAAGGGAGCAAGCTATCTTAGATCTGGTCCTGTGTAATGAGACAGGAATAATAAACGATCTCCTCGTAAAAGATCCTCTCAGAATGAGTGATCACAGTATGGTTGAATTTGTAATACAGATTGAGAGTGAGGAAGTAGTGTCTCAAACAAGCGTACTATGCTTAAACAAAGGGGACTACAGTGGGATGAGGGCAGAGTTAGCTAAAGTAGACTGGAAACACAGACTAAACGGTGGCACAATTGAGGAACAGTGGAGGACTTTTAAGGAGCTCTTTCATAGTGCTCAACAAAAATATATTCCAGTGAAAAAGAAGGGTGGTAAGAGAAGGGATAACCAGCCGTGGATAACCAAGGAAATAAAGGAGAGTATCAAATTAAAAACCAATGCGTATAAGGTGGCCAAGGTTAGTGGGAAACTAGAAGATTGGGAAAATTTTAAACGACAGCAAAGAATGACTAAGAAAGCAATAAAGAAAGGAAAGATAGATTACGAAAGTAAACTTGCGCAAAACATAAAAACAGATAGTAAAAGTTTTTACCGATATATAAAACGGAAAAGAATGACTAAAGTAAATGTTGGTCCCTTAGAAGATGAGAAGGGGGATTTAATAATGGGAAATGTGGAAATGACTGAGACCTGAAACAATTATTTTGCTTCAGTCTTCACAGTAGAAGACACAAAAACCATGCCAAAAATTGCTGGTCACGGGAATGTGGGAAGGGAGGACCTTGAGACAATCACTATCACTAGGGGGGTAGTGCTGGACAGGCTAATGGGACTCAATGTAGACAAGTCCCCTGGTCCTAATGAAATGCATCCCAGGGTATTAAAAGTGATGGCGGAAGTTATAGCAGATGCATTCGTTATAATCTACCAAAATTCTCTGGACTCTGGGGAGGTACCAGCGGATTGGAAAGCAGCTAATGTAACGCCTCTATTTAAAAAAGGGGGCAGACAAAAAAAGGCAGGTAACTATAGGCCGGTTAGTTTAACATCTGTAGTGGGAAAAATGCTTGAAGCTATCATTAAGGAAGAAATAGCGGGACAGCTAGATAGGAATAGTGCAGACGCAACATGGATTCATGAAGGGGAAATCATGTTTAACTAATTTACTGGAATTCTTTGAAGATATAACGAGCATGGTGGATAGAGGTGTACCGATGGATGTGGTGTATTTAGATTTCCAAAAGGCATTCAATAAGGTGCCACACAAAAGGTTATTGCAGAAGATAAAGGTACGCGGAGTCAGAGGAAATGTATTAACATGGATCGAGAATTGGCTGGCGAACAGAAAGCAGAGTCGGGATAAATGGGTCCTTTTCGGGTTGGAAATCGGTGGTTAGTGGTGTGCCACAGGGATCGGTGCTGGGACCACAACTGTTTACAATATACATAGATGACCTGGAAGAGGGGACAGAGTGTAGTGTAACAAAATTTGCAGATGACACAAAGATTAGTGGGAAAGCGGGTTGTGTAGAGGACACAGAGAGGCTGCAAAGAGATTTAGATAGGTTAAGCGAATGGGCTAAGGTTTGGCAGATGGAATACAATGTCGGAAAATGTGCAGTCATCCACCTTGGAAAAAAAACAGTAAAAGGGAATATTATTTGAATGGGGAGAAATTACAACATGCTGCGGTGCAGAGGGACCTGGGGGTCCTTGTGCATGAATCCTAATAAGTTAGTTTGCAGGTGCAGCAGGTAATCAGGAAGGCGAATGGAATGTTGGCCTTCATTGCGAGAGGGATGGAGTACAAAAGCAGGGAGGTCCTGCTGCAACTTTATAGGGTATTGGTGAGGCTGCACCTGGAGTACTGCATGCAGTTTTGGTCACCTTACTTAAGGAAGGATATACCAGCTTTGGAGTGGGTACAGAGACAATTCACGAGGCTGATTCCGGAGAAGAGGGGGTTACCTTATGATGATAGATTGAGTACACTGGGTCTTTACTTGTTGGAGTTCAGAAGGATGAGGGGTGATCTTATAGAAATATTTAAAATAATGAAAGGGATAGACAAGATAGAGGCAGAAAGGTTGTTTCCACTGGTCGGGGAGACTAGAACTAGGGGGCACAGCCTCAAAATACGGGGGAGCCAATTTAAAACCGAGTTGAGAAGGAATTTCTTCTCCCAGAGGGTTGTGAATCTGTGGAATTCTCTGCCCAAGGAAGCAGTTGAGGCTAGCTCATTGAATGTATTCAAATCACAGATAGATAGATTTTTAACCAATAAGGGAATTAAGGGTTATGGGGAGCGAGCGGGTAAGTGGAGCTGAATCCACGGCCAGATCAGCCATGATCTTGTTGAATGGCGGAGCAGGCTCGAGGGGCTAGATGGCCTACTCCTGTTCCTAATTCTTATGTTCTTATGTTATGACCCAGGATGAGGGAAAGGAGAAATCGACCACGCTCTCCTGAGATGCAGGATGCAACATAGAAACATAGAAAATAGGTGCAGGAGTGGGCTATTTGGCCCTTCGAGCCTGCACCACCATTCAATATGATCATGGCTGATCATGCAACTGCAGTACCCCACTCCTGCCTTCTCTCCATACCCCCGATCCCTTTAGCCAAAAGGGCCACATCTAACTCCTTTTTGAATATATCCAATGAACTGGACTCAACAACTTTCTGTGGTACAGAATTCCATAGGTTCACAATTCCCTGGGTGAAAAAGTTTCTCCTCATCTCGGTCCTATATAGCTTACCCCTTATTCTTAGACTGTGATCCCTAGTTCTGTTGTTCCCCAACATCTAACCTGTCCAATCTCGTCAGAATTTGATATGCTTCGATGAGATCCCCACTCATTCTTCTAAATTCCAGTGAATCTCAGCCTAGTCGATCCAGTCTTTCTTCATATGTCAGTCCTGCCATCCCGGAAATCAGTCTGATGAACCTTCGCTGCACTCCCTCAATAGCAAGAATGTCCTTCCTCAGATTAGGAGACCAAAACTGCACACAATACTCAAGGTGTGGTCTCACCAAGGCCCCGTAGAACTGCAGCAAGACCTCCCTGCTCCTGTACTCAAATCCTCTCGCTATGAAGGCCAACATGCCATTTGCTTTCTTTACTGCCTGCTGTACCTGCAGGCCTACTTTCAATGACTGGTGTACCATGACACCCAGGTCTCGTTGCACCTCCCCTTTTACTAATCTGTCACCATTCAGATAATAATTTGCCTTCCTGTTTTTGCCACCAAAATGGATAACCTCAAATTATCCATATTATACTCCATTTGCCCACTCACCTAACCTGTCCAAGTCACCCTGCAGCCTTTAAGCATCCTCCTCACAGCTCACACTGCCACCCAGCATAGTGTCATCTGCAAACTTGAAGATATTACATTCAATTCCTTCATCCAAATCATTAATATATATTGTAAATAGCTGGGGTCCCAGCACTGAACCTTGCGGTACCCCACTATTCACTGCCTGCCTTTCTGAAAAGGACCCGTTTATTCCTACTCTCTGCTTCCTGTCTGCCAAGCAGTTCTCTAGCCACATCAATATCTTACCCCCAATCCCATGTGCCTTAATTTTGCACACTAATCTCTTGTGTGGGACCTTGTCAAAAGCCTTTTGAAAGTCCAAATACACCACATCCACTGGTTCTCCCTTGTCCACTCTACTAGTTACATCCTCAAAAAATTCTAGAAGATTTGTCAAGCATGATTTCCCTTTCATAAATCCATGCTGACTTGGACTGATCCTGTCACTACTTTCCAAATGCGTTGCTATTGCATGTTTAATAATTGATTCCAGCATTTTCCCACTACCGATGTCAGGCTAACCAGTTTATAATTCCCTGTTTTCTCTCTCCCTCCTTTTTTAAAAAGTGGGGTTACATTAGCTACCCTTCAATCCATAGGAACTGATCCAGAGTCCATGGAATGTTGGAAAATGACCACCAATGCTTCCACTATTTCTAGGACCACTTCTTTAAGTACTCTGGGATGCAGACTATCAGGCCCTGGGGATTTATCGGCCTTCAATCCCATCAATTTCCCTAACACCGTTTCCTGACTAATAAGGATTTCCCTCAGTTCCCTCAGTTTCTCCTTCTCGCTAGACCTACTGTCCCCTAGTAATTTCAGGAGGTTATTCGTGTCTTCCTTAGTGAAGACAGAACCAAAGTATTTGTTCAATTGGTCTGCCATTTCCTTGTTTCTCATTATGAATTCACCTAATTCTGACTGCAAAGGACCTACAATAGTCTTCACTAATCTTTTTCTCTTCACATATCTATAGAAGCTTTTGCAGTCAGTTTTTATGTTCCCTGCAAGCTTACTCTCATACTCTAGGAGGGGGAAAATAATTAAAACCCTTCGTCCTCTGCTGAATTCTAAATTTCTCCTCATCTTCAGGTTTGCTGCTTTTTCTGGCCAATTTATATGCCTTTTCCTTGGATTTAACACTATCCCTAATTTCCTTTGTTAGCCACGGTTGAGCCACCTTCCCCATTTTATTTTTACACCAGACAGGGATGTACAATTGTTGTAGTTCATCCATGTGATCTTTAAATGTCTGCCATTGCCTATCTATCGTCAACCCGTTAAGTATCATTTGCCAGTCTATCCTAGCCAATTCACGTCTAATACCATCGAAGTTACTTTTCTTTAAGTTCAGCACCCTAGTCTCTGATTGAACTGTGTCACTCTCCATCTTAATAAAGAATTCTACCATATTATGGTCACTCTTCCCCAAGTGGCCTCGCACGACAAGATTGCTAATTAACAGATGTGGTTCAGATCATGGCATTGAGTGCAGACGGCATTGAGTGCAGAGACCATTGACCTTACCCGATCACTGGGGTGAGTGATAAGGTAGCGAGACTGTCAGGAGAAGTCACAACAATGACACGGGAAATGGGAACGATGTCCGGGAACATCAGTGAGGAAATAGTGGCCACGAAGGAGGGAATGTCCGAGGTCGTGGAAAGGACACTGGCAATGACAAACGGCATTAGGGAGGGAATGTTTCAGTCCGCTGAGACACGTCAGGGTGCATGAGGGAGGGCATGTGTGAGTTAGCTGCTGCAATAAGGGAACACACCCAGACCCCGCGCCCATTGACAGAATCAACTGCCACTCCCACTGCAATCCCCACACCAGCCTCTGAAGAGACCCAAGCCGGGCCCTCCACATTAACACCTGACCGCCCACCCCCCCAACCAATCAAGAAATGCACATTAAACGAGATGTTAGAAGGAATAAGCTTGGTACCAAGCCCAAAATGACTGCGCCACCACCTACGGGCAGGGGTGGTGGAGAGTCCAAGATCAAGCGTGGCGAGCGACATTAGACGAAGGGGGATGAGAGATGGGTGCAGCCTTTCTTTGCTGCTGCTGCTGCTGTTGTTGTTGATGTTACTATTGTAACTGTTTTCAAATTGAAAGTTTTTCGTAAGTTATGTAACTTTACAAGTTTATAAGTGATCTTAAGGTTTTTAAGTGATCTTAAAGCGTCATATTAAAATAAAGTTTGATACAAAAATAATTTTATTACACTAAAGTTAAGTACATTGCAAACTTTTGAATAAAATATATTTTACATTAAAACTGAATCATGTTCCATTAACACAACACAACATTACGGAACAGCTCCAAAAAATAAACATGTCCATGCAGAATAATTGTCGTTGAGCCCTCAGGCATCAGTAAAGCATTCACGGATGAGCTGCTGGCGCAAGGCTCAAGCAATCGTTAAAGGAGCACGCTGGCCCGTCCTCCTCCGACGTCGTGCTCCGGCCTCAGGCACTTGCATGGTTTCCTCATCCTCATCATCATCCTCCTCCACCACCTCCTCCTGCTCGTCACCTGCATCTTCCAAATCATTTTCAGCCACTCTCACCGCAGGTGGGTCTTCTTCCACTACCAGCTGCTGCTGCCTCATGATGGCTAAGTTATGCAGCATGCAGCACACAACAGTGAACTGACCGACAATCTCAGGGGAGTATTACAGGTAGCCTCCAGAATGATCCAGGCATCGGAAACGCTGTTTCAAGATGCCAATGGTCCTCTCTATGATACTGCATGTCATAATGTGCGACATGTCGTATTGATGGTCACCTTACGTTCGGGTTATGCGTAGGGACGTCATGAGCCACGTGGCGAGGCCATACCCTTTGTCTCCCAGTAGCCAGCTCTGCCCTTTTGGCTGCTGCTCAAACATGTCAGATATAACGCTGTTGCATAGGATGAACGCATCATGGGTGCTGCCAGGGTATCTTGCATCGACTGACATGATGCGATGCATGTTGTCACACACGAGCTGCACATTAATGGAGTGGAAGCCTTTTCTATTCCTAAACAGCTCGGCATCCTCCAAAGGTGCTCGCAAGGCGATGTGGGTACAATCAATACAGCCCTGTACCTTTGGGAAGCCAGCGATCCTTGAGAACCCCACAGCTCTGTCATGGATTGCGTGGGCAGTCGTTGGGAACTTGATGAAGTAATTTCTCCGCACATACAGTGCAGTCGTGACCTGGTGAATGGAGACATGTATTGCATGTTGAGAGATGACGCACACATCTCCAGTTGTAGCTTGAATCGATCCAGAGGCATAGAATGAAAGTGCAGCTGTAACCTTCACTTCAACTGACAAAGCAGTCCACCTGCCGCTTCTCAGCTGTAGGTCTGCTCTCAGCAACTCACAGATCTCACGGACAACTTCTCTGCAGAAACGCAGCCTTCTGACAAGCGTTCTGCATCACTCAGGTGCAGGTACGAACACCTGACTCGAAAATGCCGACGTGGGTAAGGCCTCCTGCCCAGCAGCCTACGGGCTCTGATCTTGCTGATGCGATGAGCTCTAATCAATTGTCTCTTACGTAGCACAATGATGCAGAATGCTTGCAAAAGGTATCGCATTGTCAATATTGCCGCCATACTTAAAGTTAAACTTTCAAAGAAGGTCAAAATGGCAGGAAAGCAGGCAGCACAGGTTTGCAGTTCTCTCTCTCGCTCCCCCCAATGTTTGTATGGATGGACCACACCCAAAGATCTTTTTTCCTCTCTTCTCCCCCCCCCCCCCCCCCCCCCGCTTGAGTCTTGTTGTTATGTCTCTAATAAAGCAATGTGACTGAGTACTGTAGACGTGAGTAAGTGTGACCTTAGGCTCTTTATTCTAACTCTAGAGTACTGGTACAGCATGGGAGGCCTGTTTATATACAGTACTCCCAAGGGATGCTGGGATCCCTTGGAACTCCAGCAGATACGCCCTCTGGTGGCGGTAGAATGCTGGTTACATGGTGTTGCATACATAACATCACTCTCCCCCCGCCAAAGTCAATAGTACACTTATTTACAGGGTGAGACAATCTGGGGCTTTCCGCTCCCTAGTCGATCGTCTCGGTACAAACACAGGTGCAGGTGAGTTGGTTGGGCCTTCGCTGTGCCGCTGCGCAGCTGGCCTTGCTGGGCTGCTGGGGATGATGAGTTCAGCTTCGTGGTCAACTTCAGGTTGCTCGTGGCTGTCTGTGAATCGCAGTTTGGTTTGGTCCAAATGCTTTCTGCAAGTTAATCCATTTGCGAGTTTGACCTGAAACACTCTACTCCCTTCTTTGGCTATGACAGTGCCAGCAAGCCATTTGGGACCATAGTTGAGTACAAATACAGGGTCATTGACTTCAATATCGCATGACAAATTTGCGTGATCATGGTACATGCTTTGTTGATGCCGCCTGCCCTCGACATGATCATGGAGGTCAGGGTGGACTAGAGAGAGCCTTGTTTTGAGTGCCCTTTTCATGAGCAGTTCGGCAGGGGGAACCCCGGTGAACGAGTGGGGTCTAGTGCAGTAGCTGAGCAGGACTCGGAACAGGTGGATCTGCAGGGAGCCTGCCGACACGCGTTTCAAGCTTTACTTAATGGATTGTGTTGTGTATCTGTAAAGCATGAACTCCCATGTTCCGCCACCAGGGAGTGCATCCCCTGAAGTCCCAAGGGATCCCAGCATCCCTTGGGAGCACTGTATATAAGCCGACCCCTAAGGTCTGTTCCTCACTCTGGAGTGTCTTAATAAAGACTGAGGTCACTGTTACTTTAACCTCCCTGTGTACAGTCTCATCTGTGTTAGGAACACAATAGTTTGGACAGCCCATTCTGCCTGGCCGTTGGATGCGGGCTTGAACAGGGCAGATGTGACGTGCTTGATCCCATTGTGGGTCATGAATTCCTTGAAGTCAGCGCTGATGAAGCACGGCCCATTGCCGCTGACAAGGACATCAGGCAGGCCGTGCGTGGCAAACATGGCTCATAGGTTTTCGATGGTGGCAGTGGACGTGCTTACAGACATTATCACACACTCAATCCATTTTGAATAAGCATCCACAACAACCAAGAACATTTTGCCTAGAAAAGGGCCAGCAAAGTCAATGTGGATCCCAGACCACGGTTTGGAGGGCCATGACGACAAACTTAGCGGTGCCTTCCTGGGTGCATTGCTCTGTTGAGAGGAAGGGTTGCATTGGCGCACTCAAGACTCCAAATCTGAATCAATGCCAGGCCACCACACATAGGATCTGGCTACAGCTTTCATCATTACTATGCCTGGGTGGGTACTGTGTAGTTCGTTTATGAACGTTTTCCTGCCTTTCTTGGGCAAAACCACGCAATTGTCCCACAAAATGTCCTGTATGGACATTTCGTCTTTGCGCTGCTGGAATGGCTTGATCTCTTCATGCATCTCCACTGGGACGTTGGACCAGCTCCCATGGAGGACACAGTTTTTTTACAAGGGACAGTAAAGGATCCTGACTGGTCCAGGTCCTGATCTGGCGCGCCGTAACAGGTGACTTTTCGTTTTCAAGTGCATCCATCACCAAGAAATGGCTGTGCCATTTCCACCCTGGTGGTGGGCAATGGTAGCTGACTGAGAGCATCAGTGCAGTTCTCTGTGCCTGGTCTGTGGCAGATTACATAGTTATATGCAGACAGCGTGAGCGCCCATCTTTGGATGCGAGCAGAGGCGTTGGTATTAATACCTTTGCTCTCTGAGAATAGCGATATGAGCGGCTTATGGTCAGTTTCTAACTCGAACTTATGCCCAAACAGATACTGGTGCATTTTTTTTTACCCTGTAAATACATGCCAGAGCTTCTTTTTCAATCATGCTGTAGGCCCTTTCGGCCTTGGACAAGCTCCTGGACGCATAGGCGACCGGTTGCAATGTTCCCGATTCATTTGCTTGTTGTAACACACACCCGACCCCGTACGAAGATGCATCGCAAGCTAGCACTAAATGTTTACATGCATCATACAGAACAAGCAACTTGTTGGAATATCACAGATTTCTGGCTTTCTCAAAAGCAGTCTCTTGTGATTTCACCCATACCCAGTCATCTCCCTTGCATAGCAACATGTGTAGAGGTTCTAGCAAGGTGCTTAACCCGGGTAGGAAATTACCAAAATAATTAAGGAGTCCCAGGAACGACCGCAGCTCCGTCACATTCCGAGGTCTCAGCGCATTCTTGATGGCCTCCGTCTTGGCATCGGTGGGTCTGATGCCGCCTGCCGCGATTCTTCTCCCTAAGTACTCGACCTCTGGCGCCAGGAAAACACACTTCAAGCATTTCAACCTGAGTCCCACACGATATAGTCGACTTGGAACCTTTTCCAGGTTCTGCTAATATTCGATGATGTCCCAATTTGTGATCAATATGGCGTGGAACCGACTTTAGCAGACTCTCCATGTTCCTTTGAAAAATAGCCGCAGCCGATCGAATCCCAAACGGGCATCTATTGTAGATGAACAGACCTTTGTGCGTGTTGATGCAGATGAGGCCTTTCGACGATTCCGCCAGCTACTGCGTCATGTAGGCCGAGGTCAGGTTCAACTTGGTGAACGTCTTCCCTCCTGCCAGCGTCGCAAATAGGTCGTCTGCCTTGGGTAGCGGATACTGGTCCTGCAGCGAAAAACGGTTCATCGTTACCCCACAAATTCTGACCATGCCATCGCCCTTGAGAACCGGACTGGCCCACTCGTTGAATTCCACCGGCATGATGATGCCCTCTCGTTGCAGCCTGTCCAGCTCGATCGCCACTTTCTCTCGCATCATTGTGGCACCGCCCATGCCTTGTGGTGGATGGGTCATGTACCGGGAATCAAGTGGATCTGCACCTTCGCCCCAGAGAAATTTACGCTGCCTCAAACAATGACAGAAACTTGCTCAGAACCTGGGCACATGAGACGTCGTCGACAGACAAAAGTGCTTGGATGTCGTCCCAGTTCTAGCGGATTTTTCCCAGCCAGCTTCTGCCGAATAGTGTGGGGCCATCTCCTGGTACAATCCATAGTTGTAGTTCATGCACTGCTCCATCATAGGAGACTTTTACTGCTGCGATGCCAATTACAGGGATTAGCTCTTTAGTGTAAGTGCTCAGCTTGGTATGAATGGGGCTCAGCTTGGGCCTGTGTGCCTTGTTGCACCACAGCCTGTCGAAGGCCTTTTTGATCATGATAGACTTACTTGTGCCGTGTCCAATTCCATGGATACTGGAATTCCGTTCAGTTCAACTTTTAACATGATCGGTGGACATTTCATGGTGAAGGTGTGTACCCCGTACACTTCTGCCTCCTCTGTTTGAGTCTCTAGTTCAGTTTGATCCGCCATGGATCGGCCTTCCTCTGCAACGTGGTGGTTTGCAGGGTTTGCAGCTCGTTTGCACATTCGCTGGAGGTGTTCCATTGTTCCACAGCCTTTGCATGCATAGTGTTTGAAGCGGCATTGATGGGCTTGATGATCCCCTCCGCAGCACCAACAAGGTGTTAATTGCCTCGCATTCACGCTTGATGGCGGACTCTGAGTCATCTGAGGTCATGCAACTGCAGGCGTGTACGTTCTGCCATATGCATTCCTGCCTGAAAACAACGTTACTTTGTGTGCAGTACTTGCCGAAGCATCTTTATGCTGCGATATTTGTTTGGTGTTATCGCTGGTTGACATAAATGCCTCGGCTATCGTAATGGCTTTGCTCAGGTTCGGTGTTTCAACAGTCAATAGTTTGCGAAGGATAACCTCATGGCCAATGCCAAGCACAAAAAGGTGTCTTAGCATTTGCTCCAGGAATCCACCGAATTCGCAATATCCTGCAAGGCGCCTCAGTTCGGTGACGTAGCTCGCCACTTCCTGGCCTTCAGACTGTTGACATGTGTAAAATCGATACCTTGCCATCAGAACGCTCTCCTTCCGGTTTAGGTGCTCCTGGACCAGTGTACACAGTTCTTCATATGAATTGGTTGTTGGCTTCACCAGAGCGAGAAGATTCTTCATGAGGCCATAGGTTGTTGCCCCGCAGATGGTGAGGAGGATCACCCTTCGTTTGGCAGCATTCACACTCCCTTCCAGCTCATTGGCCACAAATTGGTCGTGTCGCTCTACGAAGGCCTCCCAATCGTCACCCTCTTAGAATTTCTCCAGGATACTAACAGTTCTCTGCATTTTCGCGTGATGGTTCGTTATCTTGTCGCCAGTTGTTATGTCTCGAATAAAGCAATGTGACTGAATACTGTAGACGTGAGTAAGTGTGACCTTAGTTTCTTTATTCTAACTCCAGAGTAGTGGTACAGCATGGGAGGCCTGTTTATATACAGTGCTCCCAAGGGATGCTGGGATCCCTTGGAACTCCAACAAATACGCCCTCTGGTGGTGGTAAAATGCTGGTTACATAGTGTTGCATACTTAACACGTGACCTCACTCTCCCTCCTCCTCCTCCCCCCCCAAGTCTTGTGACCTCTCTCCCTCCCCTCCCTCCCCAGCCTCTCCGTTGAATTGCAGCCTCTCCCTCTCTTTGGCCCCAGATGTTTGCCAGCTCCCTTCTTCCCTCCCTTTCTGCTGATTTGCTTGCTGCAGCCTCTCCGTTGATTTCCCTGCCGCAGCCGCTCCGTTGAATCCCGATGCCGGCCAGTTCAATCGCTCCTGCCCCTCTGGGTGCAATGTCCCGCCCCTAGCCAAGGCCGAGTGGCCTCCCAGAGCATTGTCCCGCCCCTAGCCCAGGCCGAGTGGCCTCCCGCACTGGCCCGCTGCCTTCCCGGGCTGAGTTTGATGATGAAGGTAGGACATACTTCAATTTTTTATTTCTTATTGAATTCTTAGTACTTTTTGTTTGCAAGTTTTGGTGGCTTGTAAGGCTTGGTGGTTTAGGTGCAGGTCCTCTCCGCTTCCCAACCCTATCCCAGGCCGAATGGTCTCTGATGTACCTATCTGCGCTGATTTCTTTTTTTCTCCGCAAGGGTTTTCTGAACTGGCCACATACGCTGGCCAAAGTAGAGTAACTATTAGCTGGCCAAAGTGGCCTAAATGAGCAGAACTGGCGCTGGTAATGCCCCCTTTTGAGAAAAAAAAACTAACCTAATAAAATTGTAACTAACTCAGTTACGCTGGTGCAAATTGATTGGGGAAAATGGGGATTTTTAAGTTATGCCAGAAAAACCAAGTTACCCCAAAAAATACCAGAACAACTCCTGGCCAAAATTGAGCCAGTTAACTCTGCCTGCCTTTCTCTCCACAGATGCTGCCTGACCCGCTGAAATTTCCAGCATTTTCTGTTTTTATATTAAAAAGAGCGGGAGTCAGAGCCAGAGCGGGCAACTTAAAACCACAGTGGAAAAAAAAATCAAAGATTGATGTCACAGGAGCAGGTAGGTGATTATTTGGTGAGTATAACAGCTTTTATTTTCTTTCTAATTAAGGGAAGGGGTTAAATTAAGAGCTGAGAAATTGTAACTTGCTAGCATTTATTAAATTAATAAATTAGAACAGATAAAATAATTAAACAATAAAACTAAAATATCGATTGAATAAAAGCTTTAATTAATTAATAAATTAACCAAGGTTAGCGATGCCACGGCAGGCGGTGTGTCGTAACTGCGGCATGCGGGAGTTGGCGGACAGCATCGTGATCCCGAGCAACCACATCTGCAGGAAGTGTCTGCAACTCGAGGAACTTCGGCTCAGAGTTGTTGAGCTGGAGTACGAGCTGCTGACACTGCGATGCATCTGGGAGGGGGAGAGCTACCTGGACACTTTGCTCCAGGAGGCAGTTGCACCCATCAGGTTAGGTAGTGGTACAGGCCTGGTTAGTGGTCAGGGACAGGTGGGTGTGACTGCAACACAGTCAGGTAAGGGAACCTGGCTAGAGAAGAACTTGGATTGGGAACATAAGAAATAGGAGCAGGAGTAGGCCATACGGCCCCTCGAGCCTGCTCCACCATTTAATACGATCATGGCTGATCCGATCATGGACTTAGGTCCACTTCCCTGCCCGCTCCCCATAACCCCTTATTCCATTATCGGTTACTAAAATATCTATCTCTGTCTTAAATTTATTCAATGACACAGCTTCCACAGCTCTCTGAGTCAGCAAATTCCAGATTTATAACCCTCAGAGAAGAAATTCCTCCTCATCTCAGTTTTAAATGGGCGACCCCTTTCTCTAAGATTATGCCCCTAGTTCTAGTCTCCCCTATCATTGGAAACATGCTCTCTGCATCCACCTTGTCAAGCCCCCTCATGATCTTATACATTTCGATAAGATCACTTCTCCAATGAGTAGAGGCTCATCGTGCTCAACCTTTCCTCATAAGTCAACCCCCTCATCTCCGGAAGCAATCTAGTGAAACTTCTCTGAACTGCCTCCAAAGCAAGTATATCATTTCTTAAATATGGAAGCCAAAACTGCACGCAGTATTCCAGGTGTGGCCTCACCAATACCCTGTATAACTGTAGCAAAACTTCCCTGCTTTTATAGTCCATCCCCTTTGCAATAAAGGCCAAGATTTCATTGGCCTTCTTGATCACTTGCTGTAACTGCATACCAACCTTTTGTGTTTCATGCACCAGGACCCCCAGGTCCCACTGTACTGCAGCACTTTGCAATTTTTCTCCATTTAATTAATAACTTGCTCTTCAATTTTTTTCTGCCAAAATGCATGACCTCACACTTTCCAACATTAAACTCCATCTGCCAAATTTTTGCCCACTCACTTAGTCTGTCTATGTCCTTTTGCAGGTTTTTTGTGTCCTCCTCACACACTGCTTTTCCTCCCATCTTTGTATCATCAGCAAACTTGGCTACGTTACGCTCGGTCCCTTCATCCAAATCGTTCATATAGATTGTAAATAGTTGGGGTCCCAGCACTGATCCCTGCGGCACCCCACTCATTACTGTTTTCCAACCAGAAAAAGACCCATTTATCCCGACTCTCTGTTTTCTGTTAGTTAGCCAATCCTGTATCCATGCTAATATATTACCCCAACCCTGTGAACTTTTATCTTGTGCAGTAACCTTTTATGTGGCACCTTGTCAAATGCCTTCTGGAAGTCCAAATACACCACATCCACTGGTTCCTCTTTATCCACCCTGTTTGTTACATCCTCAAAGAATTCCAGCAAATTTTCAAACATGACTTCCCCTTCATAAATCCATGCTGACTCTGCCTGACTGAATTATGTTTTTCCAAATGTTCTGCTACTGCTTCTTTAATAATGGACTCGAACATTTCCCAACCACAGCTGTTAGGCTAACTGGTCTATACTTTCCTACTGAA
The DNA here is from genome assembly GCF_044704955.1 of Pristiophorus japonicus. Classification (NCBI taxonomy): domain Eukaryota; kingdom Metazoa; phylum Chordata; class Chondrichthyes; family Pristiophoridae; genus Pristiophorus; species Pristiophorus japonicus. Next base: position 441,022,413 of record NC_091977.1, on the reverse strand, counting down.
GGGGAGGATCGAGTTGTCGTTTTCCACAAAGGAACCAACGACATAGGTAGAACTACGAATGAGGTTCTGCTGAAAGAGTTTGAGATGTTAGGGTCCAAATTAAAAAGCAGAACCACAATTTCAGAGAGTGGTGAACCTGTGGAATTCTCTACCACAGAAAGTTGTTGAGGCCAATTCACTAAATATATTCAAAAAGGAGTTAGATGAGGTCCTTACTACTAGGGGGATCAAGGGGTATGGTGAGAAAGCAGGAATGGGGTACTGAAGTTGAATGTTCAGCCATGAACTCATTGAATGGCGGTGCAGGCTAGAAGGGCCGAATGGCCTACTCCTGCACCTATTTTCTATGTTTCTATGTTTCTATGTTACCTCAGACACGTGCCAATTGGTGTAGGGACAAGCAGATTAGAAAGTTATATGTGTGGCTCAAAAGTGGTATGGGAGGCAGGGTTTTGCTTCATGGGGCACTGGCACCAGTACAGGGGAATTGGGAGCTGTTCTTTTAGGACGGTCTCCACTTGAACCATGCTGGAACCAGTGTCCTGCCGAATCAAATAACTAGGGCAATAAACTAATGAAGGGAGGTTGTGAGGATTCAGGAAAGAGTAAATTTAAAAGCAGCAAGAGAAATGTCAAGGCTCTAGAGCAGAGCAGAGTTTTGGGTAAAAATAAGCAGAGTGCATCAGGAAGGGACAGAGAGAGTAACAAAGATAATAGGGCATCACTGACTAAGGTGACGTCAGGGAAAATAGAACAAAGTCAAAGCTAAAGGCACTATATCTGAATGCATTAAAGCATTCGCAACAAATCGATGAATTAATAGCACAGATAGAAATGAATAGATCTAATAGCTATTACAGAGACGTGGTTGTAAAGTGACCAAGGTTGTAAACAAAATATTCCAAGATATTTAACTTTTAGAAGAGATAGGCAAAATAGAAAAGGAGGATAGCCCTGATAATAAAGGATGGGATAAAGACAGGAGAGAGAAAGGATCTTAGCTCGGAAAATCAAGAAGTAGAATCAGTTTGGGTGGAGCTAAGAAACAGCAAGGGGCAGAAAACATAGGTGGGAGTTGTTTCTTGGTCCCCAAACAATAATTATAATGTAGAGCACAGTATAAATCAAGAAATTAGAGGTGCATGTAACAAGGATAATACGGTACTCATGGGGGACTTTAATCTACATATAGAATGGGCAAACCAAATTTGCAGTAATAGTGTGGAGGACTAATTCATGGAATGTATACAAGATGGTTTTCGGGATCAGTATGTTGAGGAACCAAATGGGGAACAAGCTATTTTAGATCTAGTATTGTGCAATGGGAAAGGGTAAATTAATAACTTTGCAATAAAGGGGCCTTTAGGGAAGAGTGACCATAATATGATAGAATTTTATAGTGAGTTTGAAAGTGATTTCATTAAATCCGAAACTAGGATCTTAAATCTAAACAAAGCAAACTACAGAGGTATGAGGGACGAGTAGGCTAAGGTAGATTGGGAAACTACATTAAAAAGTATTACGGTAGAAAAGCAATGGCTAGCATTTAAAGAATTAATACATAATTTGCAGCAAACCTACATTCCTTTCAGACACAAACATCCCACAGGAAAAGTGGTCCAACTGTGGCTCACAAGAGAAGTTAAAGATAGTATTAGATCAAAGGAAGAGATTTATAATGTTGCTAAAAAGAACAATAAGCCTGAAGATTTGGAGGATTTTAGAATTCAGCAAAGGAGGACCAAAAAATTGATAAAGAAAGGGAAAATAGAATATGAGAGTAAACTAGCGAGAGATAAACACAAACGGTAAAAGCTTCTATAGGTATGTAAAAAGGAAAAGATTAGCGAAAGTAAATGTGGGTCCCTTACAGGCTGAGATAGAAGAAAATATAATGGGGAATAAAGAAATGGCAGAAATTAAACAAATACTTTGTGTCTGTCTTCACGGCAGAAAACACAAAAAACTCACGGAAATAGCAGAGAACCAAGGGTCTAGTGAGAATGAGGAACTGAAAGAATTTAGTATGAGTAAAAAAATAGTGCTGGAGAAATTAATGCGACTGAAAGCTGATAAATCCCCTGGACCTGATGGCCTATGTCCTAGGGTTTTGAAAGACGTGGCTATAGAGATAGTGGATGCATTTGTTGTCATCTTCCAAAATTCCATAGATTTTAGAATGGTTCCCACAGATTGGAGGGTAGCTAATGTAACCCTGCTATTTAAGAAAGGAGGGAGAGAGAAAATGGGGAACTACAGATCAGTTAGCCTGACATCAGTAGTAGGGAAAATGCTAGAATCTATTATTAAGGACGTGGTAACAGGACACTTACAAAATAATAATAGGATTGGGCAGAGTCAACACAGATGACATGAGTTTTGAGGTTGTAACTAGTAGAATAGACAAGGGGAACCGGTGGATGTGGTGTATTTGGATTTTCAGAAAGCATTTGATAAAGTGCCACACAAAAGGTTATTAAACAAAAGTAGGGCTCATGGCATTGGGGTTAATATATTAGCATGGATTGGTTAACGGACAGCAAACAGAGAGTAGGAATAAATAGGTAATTTTCGGGTTGGCAGGCTGTAACTAGTGGGGGTGCCACAAGGATCAGTGCTTGGGCCTCAGCTATTCACAATCTATATCAATGATTTGGATCAGGGGACCAAATGTAATATATCCAAGTTTGCTGATGATACAAAGATAGGTGGGAATGTAAATTGTGAGGAGGATGCAAAGAGGCTTCAAGGGGAATAGACAGGCTAAGTGAATGGGCAAGAACATGGCAAATGGAATATAATGTGGGGAAATGTGAAGTTATCCACTTTGGTAGGAAAAATAGAAAAGCAGAGTATTTTTTAAAAGGTTAGAGATTGGGAAAAGTTGGTGTTCAGTGGGCCCTGGGTGTCCTTGTACATGAATCACTGGAAGTTAACATGCAGGTATAGCAAGAAATTAAGAAAGCAAATGGTATGTTGGCCTTTATTACAAGATTTTATCGTGACTCTCTTTAAAAAAGGGAACAAGTCCGACTGCAGCAACTACATAGAAACATAGAAACATAGAAAATAGGTGCAGGAGTAGGCCATTTGGCCCTTCTAGCCTGCCCCGCCATTCAATGAGTTCATGGCTGAACATTCAACTTCAGTACCCCATTCCTGCTTTCTCGCCATACCCCTTGATCCCCCTAGTAGTAAGGACCTCATCTAACTCCCTTTTGAATATATTTAGTGAATTGGCCTCAACAACTTTCTGTGGTAGAGAATTCCACAGGTTCACCACTCTCTGGGTGAAGAAGTTCCTCTGCATCTCGGTCCTAAATGGCTTACCCCTTATCCTTAGACTGTGACCTCTGGTTCTGGACTTCCCCAACATTGGGAACATTCTTCCTGCATCTAACCTGTCTAACCCCGTCAGAATTTTAAATGTTTCTATGAGGTCCCCTCTCATTCTTCTGAACTCCAGTGAATACAAGCCCAGTTGATCCAGTCTTTCTTGATAGGTCAGTCCCGCCATCCCGGGAATCAGTCTGGTGAACCTTCGCTGCACTCCCTCAATAGCAAGAATGTCCTTCCTCAGGTTAGGAGACCAAAACTGTACACAATACTCCAGGTGTGGCCTCACCAATGCCCTGTACAACTGTAGCAACACCTCCCTGCCCCTGTACTCAAATCCCCTTGCTATGAAGGCCAACATGCCATTTGCTTTCTTAACCGCCTGCTGCACCTGCATGCCAACCTTCAATGACTGATGTACCATGACACCCAGGTCTCTTTGCACCTCCCCTTTTCCTAATCTGTCACCATTCAGATAATAGTCTGTCTCTCTGTTTTTACCACCAAAGTGGATAACCTCACATTTATCCACATTATACTTCATCTGCCATGCATTTGCCCACTCACCTAACCTATCCAAGTCGCTCTGCAGCCTCACAGCATCCTCCTCGCAGCTCACACTGCCACCCAACTTAGTGTCATCCGCAAATTTGGAGATACTACATTTAATCCCCTCATCTAAATCATTAATGTACAGTGTAAACAGCTGGGGCCCCAGCACAGAACCTTACGGTACCCCACTAGTCACTGCCTGCCATTCTGAAAAGTACCCATTTACTCCTACTCTTTGCTTCCTGTCTGACAACCAGTTCTCAATCCATGTCAGTACACTACCCCCAATCCCATGTGCTCTAACTTTGCACATCAATCTCTTGTGTGGGACCTTGTCGAACGCCTTCTGAAAGTCCAAATATACCACATCAACTGGTTCTCCCTTATCCACTCTACTGGAAACATCCTCAAAAAATTCCAGAAGATTTGTCAAGCATGATTTCCCTTTCACAAATCCATGCTGACTTGGACCTATCATGTCACCTCTTTCCAAATGCACTGCTATGACATCCTTAATAATTGATTCCATCATTTTACCCACTACCGATGTTAGGCTGACCGGTCTATAATTCCCTGTTTTCTCTCTCCCTCCTTTTTTAAAAAGTGGGGTTACATTGGCTACCCTCCACTCCATAGGAACTGATCCAGAGTCAATGGAATGTTGGAAAATGACTGTCAACGCATCCACTATTTCCAAGGCCACCTCCTTAAGTACTCTGGGATGCAGTCCATCAGGCCCTGGGGATTTATCGGCCTTCAATCCCATCAATTTCCCCAACACAATTTCCCGGCTAATAAGGATTTCCCTCAGTTCCTCCTCCTTACTAGACCCCCCGACCCCTTTTATAACCGGAAGGTTGTTCGTGTCCTCCTTCGTGAATACCGAACCAAAGTACTTGTTCAATTGGTCCGCCATTTCTTTGTTCCCCGTTATGACTTCCCCTGATTCTGACTGCAGGGGACCTACGTTTGTCTTTACTAACCTTTTTCTCTTTACATATCTATAGAAACTTTTGCAATCCGTCTTAATGTTCCCTGCAAGCTTCTTCTCATACTCCATTTTCCCTGCCCTAATCAAACCATTTGTCCTCCTCTGCTGAGTTCTAAATTTCTCCCAGTCCCCAGGTTCGCTGCTATTTCTGGCCTACAGAGGAATCTCCCTGTTATCAGCCACTGGGAAAGTCATCGCTAGAGTCCTCCTCAACCGTCTTCTCCCTGTGGCTGAAGTGCTCCTCCCGGAGTCACAGTGCGGATTTCATCCCCTACGGGGCACAACAGACATAATTTTTGCTGCGCGACAGCTGCACGAAAAATGCAAGGAACAGCACCAGCCCTTATACATGGCCTTCTTCGACCTTACAAAGGCCTTTGACACTGTCAACCGTGAGGGTCTATGGAGCATCCTCCTCCTTTTCGGATGCCCCCAAAAGTTCGTCACCATCCTCCGCCTGCTCCACAATGACATGCAGGCCGTGATCCTTACCAATGCATCCATCACAGACCCAATCCACGTCCGGACTGGAGTCAAACAGGGCTGCGTCATCGCCCCAACCCTCTTCTCAATCTTCCTCGCTGCCATGCTCCACCTCACAGTAAACGAGCTCCCCGCTGGAGTGGAACTAAACTACAGAACCAGTGGGAACCTGTTCAACCTTCGTCATCTCTAGGCCAGGTCCAAGACCACCCCAACCTCTGTCCTCAGGCTACAGTACGCGGACGATGCCTGCGTCTGCGCATACAGAGGCTGAACTCCAGGACATAGTCGGCGTGTTTACTGAGGCGAATGGGTAATTATAAACCGGTTAGCCTGACATCAGTAGTAGGGAAAATGTTGGAATCAATTATTAAAGATGAAATAGCACCGCATTTGGAAAGCAGTGACAAGATCGGCCCAAGTCAGCATGGATTTATGAAAGAGAAATCATGCTTGACAAATCTTCTAGAATTCTTTGAGGATGTAACTAGTAGAGTGGACAAGGGAGAACCAGTGGATGTGGTGTATTTGGACTTTCAAAAGGCTTTTGACAAGGTCCCACACAAGAGATTAGTGTGCAAAATCAAAGCACATGGTATTGGGGGTAATGTACTGATGTGGATAGAGAACTGGTTGGCAGACAGGAAGCAGAGAGTTGGGATAAATGGGTCCTTTTCAGAATGGCAGGCAGTGACTAGTGGGGTGCCGCAGGGCTCACTGCTGGGACCCCAGCTATTTACAATATACATTAATGATTTAGATGAAGGAATTGAGTGTAATATCTCCAAGTTTGCAGATGACACTAAGCTGGGTGGCGATGTGAGCTGTGAGTAGGACACTAATAGGCTACAGGGTGACTTGGACAGGTTAGGTGAGTGGGCATACGCATGGCAGATGCAGTATAATGTGGATAAATATGAGGTTATCCACTTTGGTGGCAAAAACACAAAGGCAGAATATTATCTGAATGGCGGCAGATTAGGAAAAGAGGTGCAACGAGACCTGGGTGTCATGGTATATCAGTCATTGAAAGTTGGCATACGGGTACAGCAGGTGTTGAAGAAGGCAAATGTTGTGTTGGCCTTTATAGCTAGGGAATTTGAGTATAGGAGCAGGGAGATCTTGCTGCAGTTGTATAGGGCCTTGGTGAGGCCTCACCTGGAATATTGTGTTCAGTTTTGGTCTCCTAATCTGAGGAAGGCCGTTCTTGCTATTGAGGGGGTGCAGCGAAGGTTCACCAGACTGATTCCCGGGATGGCAGGACTGACATATGAGGAGAGACTGGATCAACTGAGCCTGTATTCACTGGAGTTTAGAAGGATGAGAGGGGATCTCAGAGAAACATAAAATTCTGACGGGACTGGACAGGTTAGATGCAGGAAGAATGTTCCCGATGTTGGGGAAATCCAGAATCAGGGGACATAGTCTAAGGATAAGGGGTACGCCATTTAGGACTGAGATGAGGAGAAACTTCTTCACTCAGAGAGTTGTTAACCTGTGGAATTTCCTGTCGCAGAGAGTTGTTGATGCCAGTTCATTGGATATATTCAAGAGGGAGTTAGATGTGGCCCTTACGGCTAAAGGGATCAAGGGGTATGGAGAGAAGGCAGGAAGGTGGTACTGAGGCGAATGATCAGCCATGATCTTATTGAATGGTGGTGCAGGTTCGAAGGGCTGAATGGCCTACTCCTGCACCTATTTTCTATGTTTCTATAGGCCTTACGCTAAACATCTGTAAGACAAAGGTCCTCCACCAGCGTGTCCTCGCCACACAGCACTGCCCCCCAGTCATCAAGATCCATGGCACAGCCCTGGACATCATGGACCATTCCCATACCTCGGGAGCTTCTTATCAACAAGCGCAGACATTGACAACAAGATTCAACACTGCCTCCAGTGCGCCAGTGCAGCCTTCGGCCAGCTGAGGAAAAGCGTGTTTGAAGACCAGGCCCTCAATACTGCCACCAAGCTCATGGTCTACAGGGCTGTAGTAATACCCGCCCTCCTATATAGCTCAGAGACATGGACCATGTACAGCAGACACCTCAAATCGCTGGAGAAATACCACCAACGATGCCTCCGCAAGATCCTACAAATCCCCTGGGAGGACAGACGCACCAACATTAGCGTCCTCGACCAGGCCAACATCCCCAGCATTGAAGCACTGACCACACTTGATCAGCTCCGCTGGGCAGGCCACATAGTTCGCATGCCAGACACGAGACTCCCAAAGCAAGCGCTCTACTCGGAACTCCTTCACAGCAAATGAGCCTAAGAGGGGCAGCGGAAACGTTACAGGGTCACCCTGAAAGCCTCCCTGAAAAAGGGCAACATCCCCACTGACACCTGGGAGTCCCTGCCCAAAGACCGCCCTAAGTGGAGGAAGTGCATCTGGGAGGGCGCCGAGCACCTCGAGTCTTATCACCGAGAGTATGCAGAAATCAAGCACAGGCAGCGGAAAGAGCGTGCTGCAAATGTATCCCACCCACCCTTTCCCTCAATTACTATTTTTCCCACCTGTGACAGGGTCTGTTATTGGACTGTTCAGCCATCTAAAGACTCATTTTTAAGAATGGAAGCAAGTCTTCCTCAATTCCGAGAGACTGCCTATGATGATGATGCGTATAAGTGTAAAGACATCTTATTGCAATTATATAGGGCCCTGGTGAAACCGCACCTGGAGTGTTGTGTCCAGTTTTGGTCTCCTTACCTAAGATAGAATATACTTGCCATAGAGGGAGTGCAACGAAGCTTCACCAGACTGATACCTGGGATAGCGGGGGGTTGTCCTATGAGGAGAGATTGAGCTGACTAGGCCTATATTCTCTAGAGTTTAGAAGAATGAGAGATGGCCTCGTTGAAACATACAACATTCATACAGGGCTAGTCAGGGTAGATACAGGGAGGATGTTTCCTCTGGCTGGGGAGTCTAGAACCAGGAGTCACAATCTCAGGATAAGGGGTCAGCAATTTAGGACTGAGATGAGGAGAAACTTCTTCACTCTGAGGGTAATGAATCTGTGAAATTCTCTACTCTAGAGGGCTGTGGAAGCTGTCTTTGAGTATATTCAAGACATAGATCAATAGATTTTTGAATATTAAGAGAATCAAGGGACATGGGGACAGAGCAGGAAAGTGGAGTTGAGGTAGACAATCAGTCATGATCTTAGTGAATAACGGAGCAGGCTCAAGGGGCCGAATGGCCTACTGCTGCTCCTAATTCTTATGTTATGTTCTTATGACCACGCAGCATCCGACATTGGCATGGGGGAGATCGTCCATTCCCTGGTATGGACAGCCCTCATCTAAACAAAGATAAAAGTTAACATTGTTGGAAAAAGATACTATTCCTCCATATTTTCACAGTTCGGAAAAAGCATATGTTGTATTTTTCCAGAAATAGGCCACTAAGTAATACCAGCAATAAAGAGCAATTCTTATCAGCTGTAGCTCAGTGAGTAGGACCCACTCCAGAGACTTGAACACAAAAATCTAGACTGGCACTCCCAGTGCAGTACTGAGGGAGTGCTGCACTGTCAGAGGTGCCATCTTTCAGCTGAGACTTTTAAATGGAGGCCCCGTCTGCACCCTCAGGTGGATATAAAAGATCCAATTTATCCCTCAATCAACATCATTAAAACAGATTATCTGGTCATTATCACATTGCTGTTTGTGGGAGCTGGTTGTGTGCAAATTGGATGCCGTTTTTCCTAATTTACAACAGTGACGATACTCCAAAAGTATTTCATTGGCTGTAGAGTGCTTTGGGACACCTGGTGGTCGTGAAAGGTGTTGTATAAATCCTACCTTTTGCAGCTGGTTATTACAATATTTGCTATTTATAAATAATCAATTTGGTATTGACAATCCATTTGATTAAATTTTCTTTAAATGAACATTTATATTGGAGAAATTGCATTTATTTTGCTTAAACTGCACACACCCCAAAGTAAAGTTCCGTTCCAGAAATAGCATGAACTACAAAATATGGCAAAGATAAAACAAAACGCTAATTTAGTTGGTACTTTATTAATAGGCAGTCAAAAAGCAGCAAACTATAGACCAGTTAGCCTAACATCTGTCGTTGGGAAAATGCTGGAGTCCATTATTAAGTAAGCAGTAGCAGGACATTTGGAAAAGCATGATTCAGTCAAGCAGAGTCAGTATGGTTTTATGAAAGGGAAATCATGTTTACAAATTTGCTGGAGTTCTTTGAGGATGTAACGAGCAGGGTGGAAAGGGGGGAACCAGTGGATGTGGTGCATTTGGATTTCCAGAAGGCATTCGATAAGGTGCCACATAACAGTTACTGCACAAAATAAAATTTCACGGGGTTGGGGGAAATATGGATAGAGGATTGGCTAACTAACAGAAAACAGAGAGTCGGGATAAATGGGTAATTTTCTGATTGGCAAACAGTAACTAGTGGGGTGCTGCAGGGATCGGTGCTGGGTCCTCAACTATGTACAATCTATATTAATGACTTGAATGAAGAGACTGAGTGTAATGTAGCCAAGTTTGCTGATGATACAAAGATGGGTGGGAAAGCAAATTGTGAGGAGTACACAAAAAATCTGCAAAGGGATGTCGACAGGTTAAGTGGGTGGGCAAAAATTCGGCAGATGGATTATAATGTGGGAAAATGTGAGGTTATCCACTTTGGCAGAAAAAATAGAAAAGCAAATTATAATTTAAATGGAGAAAAATTACAAAGTGGTGCAGTACAGAGGGACCTGGTGGTCCTTGTGCATGAAACACAAGTTAGTAAGTATGCAGGTACAGTAAGTAATCAGGAAGGCAAATGGAATGTTGGCCTTTTGTTGCAAGGGGGATAGAGTATAAAAGCAGTCCTGCTACAACTGTACAGGGTATTGGTGAGGCCACACCTAGAGTACTGCGTACAGTTTTGGTCTCCGTATTTAAGAAAGGATATACTTGCATTGGAGGCTGTTCAGAGAAGCTTCACTAGGTCAATTCTGGAGATGAGATGGTTGACTTATGAAGATAGATTGAGTAGGTTGGGCCGATACTCATTGGAGTTCAGAAGAATGAGAGGTGATCTTATCGAAACATATAAGATAATGAGGGGGCTCGACAAGGTGGATGCAGAGAGGTATTTCCACTCATAGGGGAAACTAAAATGAGGGGACACTAAAACTAGGGGACATAGTCTCAGAATAAGAGGCTGCCCATTCAAAATTGAAATGAGGAAGAATTTCTTCTCTCAGAGGGTTGTAAATCTATGGAATTCTCTGCCCCAGAGAGCTGTGGAGGCTGGGTCATTGAATATATTTAAGGCGGAGAGCGACAGATTTTTGAGCGATAAGGGAATAAAGGGGAGCGGGCAGGAAAGTGGAGCTGAGTCCATGATCAGATCAGCCATGATCTTATTAAATGGCGCAGCAGGCTAGGGGGGCCAGGTAGCCTAATCCTGTTCCTATTTCCTATGTTCTTATATAATTCTACAGTCTCGAATTCAAGCTGTGGTAATGTATATATTGAATAGTTATTTGTCTCATTAAAAAAAACTAACAATGCGCCAAATTAAAAGTTTTGTCTCATTTACGCATGGATTCCTTAATGAACATGTATGCTAGGAACTGCTTCTGGAGATTATATTTATGCCTCTGCACAACAACAACTTGCATGTATATAACACCTTTACTAGAGTAAAATATCCCAGGAGAGTTATTAAACAAAATTTGACGCTAAGTCACATGAGATATTAGGATAGATGACCAAAAGCTTGGTCAAAGAGAGAGGTTTTAAGGAGCGTCTTAAAGGAGAGGTAGAGACAGAGGATTAGGGAGGGATTTCCAGAGTTTAGGCACTGCACATACGAAAGCACGGCCGCCAATGGAGCGATTAAAATAGGTGATGCACAAAAGGTCACAATTGGAGGAGCGCGGAGATCTCGGAGGGTTGTAGGGCTGGAAGAGGTTACAGAAATAGGGAGGGGTGAGACCATGGAGGGATTTCAAAACAAAAATTAACATTTTAAAATGAAAGCGTTGCTGGACTGGGAGCCAATGTAGGTCAGCAAGCACAGGGGTGATGGGTGAATGGCACTGTTCCCTCTAAAATGTGCGGCCACGCACGCGTCCCAGAGCTCACACGCACTTCCAATTAAATACCACGCTGAGAACTGGACTGCCGGACAGTGGGAGAGGGGCCCAATACACAATGCCCAAAATAGCAGACAAAGTCGTTTGCGAGTCTTGTGATCTCAGAGCCAATCCCAATTGGAAAGTAACAAAAGAGTTGGGGCAGCAGCCACATGATAAGAGAGTGGGTGAGGGGTTGATTGTGTTGCTCTCTGAGAAGTTCCACGTGCTGCAGCCAGAAGCTGTAGAGAGGCCACGCTCAGTCGGTTGCCATGGTGATGAGGGCAGTGTCTCCCTTCTTCTCCTTTGGCGCCATGGTTCCAGGGGCCTGTGTTACACAAACTCAGTGATCCCAGGGGGAAAAATCAAAGCGGGGCAGTCCGGAGTGTGGCCTTTCCTGAATGGGGCCATTTCATTGCAGGGCCATTCCTGAGTGGGGCAATCTCAGTGCAGCCAGCTGGACAAAGCTTTAAAAATCGGTGCGAGAGATCAGTAGATAACTGCATGTACCTCATCTTATTAAACCTGTTACAGATAAGTGAGTCATCGCATTTTATTGGCAACAGGTGAGTAAGAAGGGACATTGTTGCTGTAGATGGCAGTGACATATGATACGAGAGAAAATGAGAGACGAGTTTGAGCGAATTTTGGGCTGGATTTTGGTTTTTTTGGATTTCGGGGCGTTCATCGTGGTGGGGTATTAAAGTTAGCGCCTGCAAATAGTTTGCGCCTTCAACTGCAAGTTTTGGCGAAAATGTAAGTTGGAGAAGCGTTGATGTTAAGTCAGGCATTGCACAACGGACTTTGTGCGCCCGAGCCGAAACTTGCAGAGTTAAAGGAGGCGGCCATTTTGCGCATGCACAGTAAAAAAAAAAAATTCCGGTCTCAAATGCTAACACAGGGCGCGGCAACTTCCTGCGCACATAAACCGTCCCACTTCAGTCACTTCTGCAGAGATGGAGGAGCAGGAGGGAAGGATGCATGCCTGGCGCTTCACTAATGAGGTGAGTGGGGCCTTAGTGAACACAGTTGAGAAGAGGTGATCCTCAATCCATCTTGCTGGGGGAGCCAGACCATTCCCACCTGATTTTAAGAGATTGTGGAGGGACATTGCTCAGGAAATGTCAGCTGCAGACACTGTGGCCAGAACTGACACACAGCATCATAAAACATTCAACAACCTTATCAGGATCGTCAGGTGAGTACCGTTTGCATTTATGTATGCCTCCATGATTTCTAACATGAATCTCACACACTATGTGAAGGTTTACATGCATATGGTCCCTCTCAACAGTCTGAGGGGTGGCTTTCACAAAGTATAAGAAAGATGAAGGCTTACTTCTGCGCCTTTTGGCTTTGAATGGTCCATGCACATAAACTCAATCATTTACATCCTTCCTCACAATACACTCCCACTGCTGCTAGGCCTTTCAGAAAGATCACCTACAGCCCCCATGTTACATCCCTCTAACTTCCTAACAATTCCTCAAAAAGCACATGCAACATCCTAACAAATTGAACGGAAGCCACTAGAACTAGTCGGGAGGAGGCCAGCATCGCGAGAGCGGAGCGGGCGCGGGACTACAAAGGGCGGCGGCTGCTTGGAGCAGCGGCAGTCGGGAGGCCAGCTGCAGCAGGGGCAGAAAGTAAACAAAGAAGCAAAAAGAAATCAAAGCATGACGTCACAGCCAAGCGGGTAAGTGATTGGCTGATGGATTGGTGAGTATTTTATCTTTTTTTTCGGTAGGAAACATTTGGCATTGATGTAAGTAAGTAATTAAGAACTGAAAGTAAATATATGTCATCCTTATTATCTAAGGAGAACTAGTTCATTAAATCAGCTGTTTGCTGAGTAGTTTCTCGGCGTGTTTTGCTAAGGTTTAGAGTTTAGTTCTACTTGATAGTTGCGGGTATAACTAGAGGGATGGCAGTGCAGCTCGGTCACATGAATTGCACATCCTGTGGCATGTGGGAAATCCTGGATGCTTCGCACAGCCAGGACAACCACGTGTGCAGGAGATGTCTCCGGCTGCACCAACTCGAGCTCTGTGTTTTGAACTGAGAGCAACGTGGAAAGCACGTTTCTGGAGGCAGTCACCCCACAGCTTAAAAGTGTGCAGGCAGATAGGGATTGGGTGACCCCCGGACAGAAGAGGTGGACTAGACAGGTAGTGCAGGAGTCCCCTGAGTCCATCTTGCTCTCCAACCGGTACTCTGCTCTGAGTGCCGGTGGGGGCGATGGTGGCTCTGGGGATTGCAGCCAGAGCCAAGTCCACGGCACCACGGGTGGCTCAGCTGCACGGGGTGGGGGGGGGGGGAGGAAAAAGAATGGAAGAGCTATAGTAGGGGATTCCATAGTCAGGGGAGCAGACAGGTGTTTCTGCGGCGGCAGACGTGACTCCATGATGGTACGTTGCCTCCCTGGTGCCAGGGTCAAGGATGTCACAGAGCAGCTGCAGGGCATTCTGCAGGGGAGATGGCGAACAGCTAGAGGTCGTGGTCCACATCGGTACCAATGACATAGGTAGGAAGAGGGATGAGGTCCTGCAGGCAGAGTTTAGCGAGCTAGGAGAGAGATTAAAAAGCAAGACCTCAAAGGTGGTAATCTCCGGATTACTCCCAGTGCCATGAGCTAGTGAGTACAGAAATAGGAGGATAGAGCAGATGAATATGTGGCTGGAGAGATGGTGCAGGCGGGAGGGCTTTAGATTCCTGAGACATTGGGACCATTTCTGGGGGAGGTGGGACCTGTACAAGTCGGATGGGTTGCACCTCAACGGAGCAGGGACCAATATCCTCGCGGGGTAATTTGCTAGTGCTGTTAGGGAGGGGTTAAACCAGCTTGGCAGGGGGATGGGAACCTGAGAGTTGATTCAGTAGGGAGGGGAGAAAAGCGGAAATTAGAAAGCAAAAATAAAGAAAGTGAGTGTGAAGGAGAGAGGAAACAAGCAGGAAAAAAGGGTAAAATAACAAATTTAAAGGCACTTTGTCTAAATGCACGTAGCACTCGTAACAAAATAGATGAGTTGACGGCACAAATTGAAACAAATGGGTATGATCTGATAGCCATTACAGTGACGTGGTTGCAAGGCGACCAGGACTGGGAATTAAATATTATGGGGTATTTGACAATCCGGAAGGACAGACAAAAAGGAGAAGGAGGTGGGGTAACTTTATTGATAAAAGATGGAATCACTGCAATAGTGAGAAACGATATATGCTCAAAGGATCAGGATGTTGAAATAGTTTGGGTGGAGATAAGGAACAATAAGGGGAAAAAGTCACCGGTGGGCGTAGTATATAGGCCCCCTAACAGTAGCAACTCTGTTGGTCGGAGCATAAACCAGGAAATAGTGAGGGCTTGTAAAAAGGGAACAGCAATAATCACGGGTGATTTTAACCTCCATATTGATTGGACAAATCAAATTGGTCAGGGTAGCCTTGAGGAAGAGTTCATAGAATGCGTAAGGGACGGGTTCCTTGAGCAGTATGTAATGGAACCAACCAGGGGGCAGGCTATCCTCGATCTGGTCCTGTGTAATGAGACAGGGTTAATAAACAATCTCCTAGTAAAGGATCCCCTTGGAATGAGTAATCATAGCATGTTTGAATTTCAAATTCAGATGGAGGGTGAGAAAGTTGGATCTCTAACCAGCGTACTAAGCTTAAATAAAGGAAACTATGAAGGTATGAGGGCAGAATTGGCTAAAGTGGACTGGGAAAATAGATTAAAGTGTAGGACGGTTGATGAACAGTGGTGAACATTTAAAAAGATATTTCACAATTCTCAAGAAAAATATACTCCAGTAAGGAGGAAAGGGTGCAAGAGAAAAGAAAGCCATCTGTGGCTAACTAAAGAAATAAAGGACGGTATCCGGTTAAAAACAAGGACATACAAAGTTGCCAAAACTAGTGGGAGGACAGAAGATTGGAAAGCTTTTAAAAGCTAGCGAAGCAAAGAATGACTAAAAAAATGATTAGGAAAGGGAAGGTAGACTATGAAAGTAAACTAGCACAAAATATAAAAACAGATAGTAAGAGTTTCTATAGGTATATAAAAAGAAAAAGAGTGGCTAAAGTAAATGTAGGTCCCTTAGAGGATGAGACCGGGGAATTAGTGATGGGGAACATGGAGATGGCAGAAACTCTAAACAAGTATTTTGTATCAGTTTTTACGGTAGAGGACACTAACAATATTCCAATAGTGGATAGTCAAGGGGCTATAGGGGGGGGGAGAAACTTAACACAATCACTAAGGAGGTGGTACTCAGTAAGATAATGGGACTAAAGGCAGATAAATCCCCTGGACCTGATGGCTTGCATCCTAGGGTCTTAAGAGAAGTAGCGGCAGGGATTGTGGATGCATTGGATGTAATTTACCAAAATTCCCTGGATTCTGGGGCGGTTCCAGCAGATTGGAAAACTGCAAATGTAACGCCCCTATTCAAAAAAGGAGGCAGACAAAAAGCAGGAAACTATAGACCAGCTGGCCTAACATCTGTGGTTGAGAAAATGTTGGAGCCCATTATTAAAGAAGCAGTAATAGGACATTTGGAAAAGCAAAATTTTGTCAGGCAAAGTCAGCATGGATTTATGAAGGGGAAGTCATGTTTGACACATTTGCTGGAGTTCTTCGAGGATGTAACAAACAGGGTGGATAAAGGGGAACCAGTGGATGTGGTGTATTTGGACTTCCAAAAGGCCTTTGACAAGGTGCTACACAAAAGGTGACTGCACAAGATAAAAGTTCACGGGGTTGGGGGTAATATATTAGTATGGATAGAAGGTTGGCTGACAAACAGGAAACAGAGAGTCGGGATAAATGCTTCATTCTCTGGTTGCATAACAAGTGGGGTGCCGCATGGATCAGTGCTGGGACCCCAACTATTTACAATCTATATTAATGACTTGGAAGAAGGGACTGAATGTAACGTAGCCAAGTTTGCTGATGATACAAAGATGGGAGGAAGGGTAATGTGTGAGGGGGACATAAAGAGGCTGCAGGAGAACATAGACAGGCTAAGTGAGTGGGCAAGAATTTGGCAGATGGAGTATAATGTTGGAAAGTGTGAGGTCATGCACTTTGGCAAAAAAAAAATCAAAGAGCAAGTTATTATTTAAATGGAGAAAGATTCCAAAGTGCTGCAGTACAGCGTGACCTGGGGCTCCTTGTGCATGAAACACAAAAAGATACTGTTATGTATGCAACACTATGTAACCAGCATTGTACTGCTAACAGAGGGTGTATCTGTTGGAGTCCCAAGGGATCCCAGCATCCATTGGGAGCACTGTATATAAGCAGACCTTCCATGCTGTATCAGCACTCTGGAGTTAGAATAAAGAGACTAAGGTCACACTTACGCCTCAGTACTCAGTTACATTGCTTTATTCGAGACATAACAACTGGCGACGAGATAACGAACCATCACACGAAAATGCAGAGAACTTTTGGTATCCTGGAGAAATTCTCAGAAGGGGACGATTGGGAGGCCTTCGTGGAGCGACTCGACAAATCCTTCGTGGCCAATGAGCTGGAAGGGAGTGTGAACACTGCCAAATGAAGGGCAATCCTCCTCACGCATAGTGTTTGAAGCAGCATTGATGGGCTCGATGATCACCTCCGCAATGCCAACAAGGCGTCAATTGCCTCGCATTCACGCTTGATGGCGGACTCTGAGTCACCTGAGGTCGTGCAGCTGCAGGCGTGTACGTTCTGCCATATGCATTCCTGCCTGAAAACGACGTTACTTTGTATACAGTACTTGCCGAAGCATCTTTATGCTGCAAAATTTGTTTGGTCTTATCACTGGTGGACATAAATGCCTGGGCTATTGTTATGGCTTTGCCCAGGTTCGGTGTTTCAACAGTCAATAGTTTGCGAAGGATCACCTTCATGGCCAATGCCAAGCGCAGAAAAGTCTCTTAGCATTTGCTCCAGGAATCCATCGAATTCGCAATGTCCTGCAAGGCGCCTTAGTTCGGCGATGTAGCTCGCCATTTTCTGGCCTTCAGACGTTGACATGTATAAAATCGATACCTTGCCATCAGAACGCTCTCCTTCGGATTTAGGTGCTCCTGGACCAGCGTACACAGTTCTTCATACAATTTGGTGGTTGGATTCACCGGAGCTAGAAGATTCTTCATGAGGCCATAGGTTGTTGCCCCGCTGTCAACACAGAAATTAGGTGCAGGAGCAGGACATTCGGCCCCTCGAGCCTGCTCCACCATTCAATAAGATCATGGCTGATCATTCAACCTCAGTACCCCTTTCCTGCTTTCTCTCCATACCCCTTGATCCCTTTGGCTGTAAGGGCCATATCTAACTCCCTCTTGAATATATCCAATGAACTGGCATCAACAACTTTCTGCGGTAGAGAATTCCACAGGTTAACCACTTTCTGAGTTAAGAAGTTTCTCCTCATCTCGGTCCTAAATGGCTTACCCCTTATTTTTAGACTGTGACCCCTGGCTCTGGAACTCCCCAGCAACGGGAACATTCTTCCTGCCTCTAACCTGCCCAATCCCGTCAGAATTTTATATGTTTTTATGAGATCTCCTCTCATTCTTCTAAACTCCAATGGATACAAGCCCAGTTGATCCAGTCTTTCCTCATATATCAGTCCTGCCATCCCGGGAATCAATCTGGTGAACCTTCGCTGTACTCCCTCAATAGCAAGAACGTCCTTCCTCAGATTAGGAGACCAAAACTGAACACAACATTCCAGGTGTGGCCTCACCAAGGCTCTGTACAACTGCAGTAAGACCTCCCTTCTCCTATACTCAAATCCTCTAGCTATGAAGGCCAATATGCCGGTTGCCTTCTTCACCATCTGCTGTACCTGCATGCCAAACTTCAATGACTAATGTACCATGACACCCAGGTCTCTTTGCACCTCCCCTTTTCCTAATCTGTCACCATTCAGATAATATTCTGTCTTCCTATTTTTGCCACCAAAGTGGATAACCTCAGATTTATCCACATTATACTGCATCTGCCATGCATTTGCCCACTCACCTAACCTATCCAAGTCACTCTGCAGCCTCTTAGCATCCTCCTCAGAGCTCACACCGCCACCCAGCTTAGTGTCATCTGCAAACTTGGAGATATTACATTCAATTCCTTCAGCTAAATCATTGATGTATATTGTAAATAACTGGGGTCCCAGCACTGAATCCTGTGGCACCCCACTGGTCACTGCTTACCATTCAGAAAGGGACCTGTTTATTCCAACTCTCTGCTTCCTGTCTGCCAACCAGTTCTCTATCTTCGTCAATATATTATCCCCAATACCATGTGCTTTAATTTTGCACACTAATCTCTTGTGTGGGACCTTGTCAAAAGCCTTTTGAAAGTCCAAATACACCACATCCACTGGTTCTCCCTTGTCCACTCTACTAGTTACATCCTCAAAAAATTCCAGAAGATTCGTCAAGCATGATTTCCCTTTCATAAATCCATGCTGACTTGGACCGATCCTGTCACTGCTTTCCAAATGCGCTGCTATTTCATCTTTAATAACTGATTCCAATATTTTCCCATGGGAGCTAGTCCAGCGTCCCAGCGAAAATGTATGAAGAGATCAAGCCGTTCCAGTGGCGCAAAGATGAAATGTCCATACAGGCAGACTGTCTTTTGTGGGGTAATCACGTGGTTTTGCCCAAGAAAGGCAGGGAAACGTTCATACATGACCTACACAGTACCCACCCAGGCATAGTAATGATGAAAGCTATAGCCAGATCCCATCAGTGGTGACCCGGCATCGACTCAGATTTGGAGTCTTGTGTGCACCAATGCAACGCTTGCTCTCAACTGAGCAATGCACCCAGGGAGGCTAAGTTTGTGGTCATGGCCCTCCAAACCGTGGTCTAGGATCCACGTTGACTTCGCAGGCCCATTTCTAGGCAAAATGTTCTTGGTTGTTGTGGATGCTTATTCAAAATGGATTGGGTATGCAATAATGTCTGTAAGCACATCCACTACCACCACCGAAAACCTACGAGCCATGTTTGCCACACACAACCTGCCTGATGTCCTTGCCCAAGAGGGAGTTAGATATGGTCCTTGCGGCTAAAGGGATCATGGGATATGGAGAGAAAGCAGGAAAGGGGTACTGAGGTGAATGATCAGCCATGATCTTATTGAATGGTGGTGCAGGCTCGAAGGGCCGAATGGCCTGCTCCTGCACCTATTTTCTATGTTTCTATGGGCCGTGCTTCACCAGCGCTGAATTCAAGTAATTCATGACCCGCAATGGGATCAAGCACGTCGCATCTGCCCTATTCAAGCCCGCATCCAACAGCCAGGCAGAATGGGCAGTCCAAACCATCAAGCAAAGCTTGAAATGTGTGTCGCAAGGCTCCCTGCAGACCAGCCTGTCCCGAGTCCTGCTCAGCTACCGCACTAGACCCCACTCGCTCACCGGGTTTCCCCTGCCGAACTGCTCATGAAAAGGTCACTCAAAACAAGGCTCTCTCTAGTCCACCCTGATCTCCATGATCATGTCGAGGGCAGGCGGCATCAACAAAGCATGTACCATGATGACGCAAATCTGTCACACGATATTGAAGTCAATGACCCTGTATTTGTACTCAACTATGGACATGGTCCCAAATGGCTTGCTGGCACTGTCATAGCCAAAGAAGGGAGTAGAGTGTTTCAGGTCAAACTTGCAAATGGACTAACTTACAGAAAGCATTTGGACCAAACCAAACTGCGATTCACAGACAGCTACGAGCAACCTGAAGAGGACACCACCAACTTCGACCGTCCGACGCACACACAAATGTCAACCGACATCACGGTTGACCACGAAGCTGAACTCATCATCCCCATCAGCCCAGCAAGGCCAGCTGCGCAGCGGCCCAGTGAAGGCCCAACCAACTCACCTGCACCTGTGTTTGTACCGAGACGATCGACTAGGGAGCGGAAAGCCCCAGATCATCTCACCCTGTAAATAGTGTACTATTGACTGTGGCAGGGGGCGGGGGGCTGGGGGCGGGGAGTGATGTTATGTATGCAACACTATGTAACCAGCATTCTACCATCACCAGAGGGCGTATCTGTTGGAGTCCCAAGGGATCCCAGCATCCCTTGAGAGTACTGTATATAAGCAGGCCTCCCATGCTGTACCAGTACTCTGAGTTAGAATAAAGAGCCTAAGGTCACACTTACTCATGTCTACAGTACTCAGTCACATTGCTTTATTAGAGACATAACAGATAGTATGCAGATTCAGCAAGTGATCAAGAAGGCCAATGGAATCTTGGCCTTTATTGCAAAGAGGGATGAAGTATAAAAGCAGGGAAGTCTTTTTACAGCTGTACAGGGTATTGGTGAGGCCACACCTGGAATACTGCCTGCAGTTTTGTTTTCCATATTTACGAAAGGATATACTTGCTGTGGGGGCAGTTCAGAGAAGGTTCACTAGGTCGATTCCGGGGATGAATGGGTTGACTTATGCGGAAAGGTTGAGTAGGTTGGGCCTCTACTCAATGGAATTCAGAAGAATGAGAGGTGATCTTATCGATACGTATAAGATTATGAGGGGGCTTGACAAGGTGGATGCAGAGAGGATGTTTCCACTGGTGAGGGTGTGGATATCTGAACGGAATATATGGAATTAAGGACAGTAAAGTAAACGGGATATATGAAAATGTATAAGCCATGGAAGAATAGCTGGGAGAATGTCAGATTGCACATAGTGCAACATCAGCATAGTTAACAGTCTTTCCCAAGGTTTCAAGTCACTAATCCTGCCAATAACATAAATTGTAACATGAAATGAATATACGGATAAATCTGCAGAATTGCAAGGTCTCAGTTAGTAGTCACACCACTAGATTGAAACATTCAGAGGCAATGCTTGAGCTTTCGTAAAAACATCTCATATAGATTGACTAATGAGTGGCTGAGTTAGAATGTCAATCTAATTGTATTTTATTATCTGATTTCAAAACTGTATAACTGTTGTCACTTTACGATGTAACTTCACTTATCCGTAGGGAGTGTTTACGCTCAACCGAGAATGTATATCCTCTGTCTGATAAGTCTTGCCGGCCGGTAAAATAAAGACTGCTTTGTTCAAAGCACAAGAGGTATTCGACTCAGTAATTTTACTGAACCAGATTGAGAGAAAAGAATCTACATTTACATTTGGTGTCAGAAGTGGGATCTCAACGGACGACTGCCGAAAACTTGCGAATTAAGAGCCAGACTAGCCTTGGACGAGACGAGGGGAAAGTGGCCACTGGAGTGAGTATGATTTCAATACTGCTCCAGTTTCCCCCGGTTTCAAAAGTCTGAGGAAAGTTTAGCCACTCGCTGGTTCTCAGGTAGTGTCTGAACGAGATCCAGGACAATCTGGTGAATACCTTTCAAACTTAGAATAGGGATAGAGATAGGGAAATTGCGCGATGACGCAAACCAAGCGGCGACTTGGAAAGATAGGTTATAGTTAGAGCTAGATAGGGATAGATGATCAATCATGGATCCAAAAATTAATAGGAAAGAAAAGAGACTCTTGTGAATGTCTTTAAATGAGAAATGCTTCTGTGATTTTTACTGTAAAAAAAAAAGCCGGGGAGTTGTGGTTTGTTTTATCTCAAACAGAATGAAAGTTTGTTTTAACCCTTCGTAGTGTTGTCCTGTATGTGGGAAGTTTAAGAGTGTGAACCTTATTGAATTACGTATATTCGGATGATAAGTTACGGAGCCAGGAAATGCACAAAGGATTTAACATGCTCACAAACTTGTTGAAAGAAAACATTCAGAGAAGGCACAGCAAAACAACTGAGATGGATTCAAAAGGATTCAAAAAAAAATATTATATTAAATAACATGACCTTGAGGCTGGAACAATTGAGATAACGAAAAGCAGTCCACAGCCTACATGCCAGACTTCTCTCTAGTTATGGAAAAGACAAAAAAAAGTAACGTACTAAATAGGTGCTAAAAAAAATGTTCTGAGATTTTAAATTATGAGAAAAATTCCACTGCAGTAAAAAAAAATAAATCACTCCTGTCCAGTTGGCAGAAAAACTCCATTAAATTAGGGCTTTATTGAATTTAAACTGCGCAGTGACGCGAAAGGATAGGGAAATTTGGAGACTAAAAGAAATTAAATAAGGCTCATAAGAAATCAAATTTAGAAAATTAGGCTCACAGGGAATAAAATAAGGCTTATGGGGAATTAAATAGAGGATAGGTGTTCAATTCAGGTACGACGTCGACCTTGTATATCACTTGGCCCGTCTAGGCACTGATTGAATTTAAATCCCGCAGCAACTCGGAAGGTAGGGCCGACGCGAGACGCGCAGCGGCGCTGACGCGCAACGACGCGAGATGCGCAGCGGTGCGAGCGTGCGGCCGAGAGGAGGAGGGCCAACGCGAACGCGCAGTGGCGCTGACGCGCAACGACGCGAGACGCGCAGCGGCGCGAGCGTACGGCCGAGTGGAGGAAGGCAGACGCAGATGCACGGCAACGTAAACGCATGGTGATGCGAGACGTACGGCGGCGCGAGTGCGCGCGCGCGAGTAAACGTGGGCCGATGCGAACGCGCAGCAACGCGAACCGCGAAAGTCAGTGCTGATTTCAGTAAGTCCGTTTATTGTTGAGTTTGTTAAGCTTGTTTAGGTGGAATCGCGTGGAGACACGAGCCGTGGGGCGACGCGGCTTTGTGTTAAGTTTGTTAAGCTTGTTTAGGTGGAATCGCGTGGAGACGCGAGCCATGGGGCGACGCAGCTATGTGTTAAGTTTGTTAAGCTTGTTTAGCTGGAATCGCGTGGAGACGCGAGCCGTGGGGTGACGCGGCTATGTGTTAAGTTTGTTAAGCTTGTTTAGGTGGAATCGCGTGGAGACGCGAGCCATGGGGCGACGCAGCTATGTGTTAAGTTTGCTAAGCTTGTTTAGGTGGAATCGCGTGGAGACGCGAGCCGTGGGGTGACGCGGCTATGTGTTAAGTTTGTTAAGCTAGTTTAGGTGGAATCGCGTGGAGACGCGAGCCGCGGGGCGACGCGGCTTTGTGTTAAGTTTGTTAAGTCTGTTTTTCAGTAAAGTCTGTTTTTCAGTAAAGTCTGTTCGTTTTAAGTTTGTTTAAATCGCACGACTACGTGAACGCGTAACGACACGATAATGGGTAATCAATTGGATAAAACAACGGATGCGGATAGTCCGCTACAAAAGTTATGTGAAGAATTCCCTGAAAGAGCTGAAGACTTTAGAAAATTATCAGGAGCCCTGAACAAATTATTGGGAGATGATCAATGGCCTCTAGGTGGCACTAGAAGCGTAGAGGTAGTAAAAGAAAAAGCACAGGGATTGTCAAAAAAAAATTAAAAGATGCATCACTTCTGTCAAGTTGGCAAATAAATGCTATTAAATTAGGACTTTCATTGACAGAGGGAACACATGTTAAAACTGTAGACGTCTTAAAAAAAAAGAATGTGCGCACGAGAAACTTACTAAGAGATCCTCTGGGACCTCTGAGAAAGGTATTGACCGACTACGTAGTAAAATGGCTGGCTTTGTGTTAACCGAGGCTGATGATGAAATTGATGAGTGGTCACTGACTCAGCGCCCAACGGCGCCTCCCGCACCCCCTGGCCCCTTGCTCCAGTCCTCTTCCCAACACCCTCCACCTTACACTCCGGCAAGAGGAGTTAAAAATAACCCCATACCACCAAAGCAACAAACCCAAACTGACTCCTCATCCTCTGATAGCGATTCGGATCCCCAGTTCACAAGCAATATAGCCGAAAGAACCAGATCTCATACTCGAAAGGGCAGAACTATATCTCGACATCACAGACAGTCCCGTAAATCTTCTAGTCAATCTACCAGTCCAAATTGTGAAAGACATAGCAAACACCCCCGCCGATCGAGACGCAGAACTGTCAAGCAGTCAGACAGCTCCGAAACATTCTCCGACCTAGAAATTTCCAAGATCCCAAAATCCCGACACCAATTCCCTGTCAGACCAATGCCAAACCCTGATGCACAACAAGCTGCAGACCACCCCACTATAGATGTCTATGTGATCTTCGAACAACTATTTGATTGCTCACGCTATCCGGACAAATGGAAAGGGCAGTTAGATATTATTGGCAGGAAAAGAAAGGGGAGGGGGGAGGTGCGCCCCCAACCCGGGTCAAGACTGAATACGTGACTAGAAAGGAAGAGCCATCTCGGGAGGAAGGATCAATAGAACCGCAGTGTTGCATATAGGATTGGATGGATAAGCAAGGATACGGTTATACTAAACAACCAAACGGCCCGAGCCCTGCTAATACACCTCCCTATTGTCCCCGGCATGGTATGGGAAGAGGCCGGGACTGGGTAAGAGGAATTGACTGTTTTAATTATGGGCAGGAAGGACATTGGAATAAAAATTGCCCCTACCGTCAGCATGGAAAAGGAAGAGGAGGAAGAGGAGGGGGGCAAGGGGGGAGAGGAGGATCTTACACTAACTTCTCCCAGAACAACCTCTTTGGTCAATTGTCCCCCGATTGACTACGCAGCTTGATTGTGCAGGGATCCTCCCCGGACGACGAACCCATTCTGAATGAGTGGCAACCCTTTTTGATAGATACGGGAGCCTTCATGTCTTCTGTACAATCAAAGTTTAAACTCCCTGCCTCTACTGAAACACAGGAACTTTCAGGATTCCTGGGACAAATCTCGACATTCCCAGTGTCAGAACCAGTTAAAATGGGTTACCAGGAAGAATCGGTGGAACATCGAGTTGTTATCACAACCAATCTGGACTGTAACTTGATGGCTTGAGACCTCCTTTGCAAATTTCAGTTGCATTTGGAGTGTGGAGATGATGGGATTATTGTAAAACAGGAAACCCTTAAGCGGCAGTATTATACCACTAGAACCCCTCAGTGGTGGTCTCTGGACCTGCCGCAGGCACCCTATCACGTGACCCTAGCATACGATCCCAGTGGAAAGAATCAGGACCTGCAGAACTTTTATCAGGATCACGAAGGGGAAGTGAAGGGAATTCTATTAAGGGCTAGAGTGACTGGACTGGAAAGAGAGGCAGATTTTGTGGAAGTGGATAAGAATCTGTGGAAACAGCCCCTAACAATGGCACCGCATATAGCTCGTGAAGTATTAGCCCCTCACCATGCTAAAGATTTGGGAGTTATGGTACGCAAGGCCATAGATGAGGCTGACCCTACCAGCCGGGATGTGCAAATCGTAAAATGGCCGAACAGTCCAATTTCATGAGGACCCCGAGAAGGTCTTAACGACTCTACAGCATCATACTGGCTCGGACATACCTGACTATGTGGATCCTCATGTGTGGGCAGAGGACCCCTCCCAAGTGGGTTACACTCCCATTAATCCGATTGAGATCCCAGTGCAGGGCAATGTGGACTGGCCCTCTATCCGACAGAACCCACTGAAATCACAGGCAATCCTAAACTGACCTTTCGGCACTGTACTGCAATTAATCCGGCCTGTTTTCTTACTGAGCCACCCCAAGATGAGGAAGAACCCAGTCATGATTGCTTATCTTTTTTTTTTTGAAATTCGTAGCCAATCGTTCCAATTCTTTGTCAAATCACAAACGCCAGAGGTCACCTTGCACACGCCAAGGATCACTCTGCGCCAATGCTCTTAGCCAAAAGGCCTAGAGCCACTGCACCGTTCCTGGAAGTACTGCAATACCAGGTTCGTGCCATGGAGGTGGATGGGTCAGGTCCCCCACACACCTCCGTGGAGGTGGATGGGTCAAGCCACCCCACCCACCTCCTGTTTCCAAAAAAGCAAGCATATACCTTCCTGATCAAGGGAGAACCACCCGGAGGTCATGGTGGCTGGTCAGGTCAGTTACGCATGATCTTAGCCAAAAGGCCGAGAAGCGATTACTTATCTTTAATTTAAGAGGCCACATCAGTCAGGGAAGATTTAGTTGATGTACCAATGGAAGATCCAGACTGTATTCTTACTGAGCCACCCCAAGATGAGGAAGAACCCAGTCATGATTGTTTATGTATGTTGACGGAAGTACTTCTATTAATCCAGAAGATACACAAATCTCAGGATACGCCATAGTAAACCAGGAGAATCAGGTCTTGGAATCTGCCGCTTTTGAAACCGCCTATTCTGCTCAACAAGCTGAACTATTCGCCCTCACCCGAGCCTGTATCTTGGCCAAAGATCTCAAAGTCAATATCTATACCGACTCTAGGTATGCCTTTGGGGTGGCCCATGATTTCGGACAATTATGGAAAAATAGGGGATTCCTAACCTCACAGGGGAATGAGATATCTCATAAACAGCTAGTATCTGATTTGTTGCAAGCCCTCATGTTCCCCAAACGCATTGCCATTGTCAAATGTACCGCCCACACTACCGGAAATTCTCTGGTTGATATAGGGAATCGTTGTCCTGACCAAGAGGCCAAACAGGCCTCTCGTGACCAACAGATGGTAGTGCCCAAAATTATGAGTCAGACTAAAAATCCTGCGAAGAATAAGTTAGCCTCGGAAAAACCAATGCCAACCATCCAAGATGTTATAAAAGCACAGGAGGACGCTCCTGAAAAAGATAAACTGTTGTGGAAATATTATGCATGTACTTATGACAATGTTTCTAAACTCTGGACCACTCCCGCGGAACAGACTTGCATGTCTGACAAGTTGGCTCTGTGGGTTATTGAATGTATGCATTTTGCTACTCATTGTGGAGCAAGGACCATGAGTGACACACTTTTGGCTACTTGGTGGCACCCTAGACTCCAGGCACTCACCCAGAACATCAGTAGTCGTTGCCTGGTTGGCCAGCAACATAATCCAGGGAAGGGAGGCCCCTGTGATTGGGGTAAAACGCCCCTACCCAAAGGTCCCTTTGAGACATTTCAGTTGGACTACATTGAGTTGCAAAAAGTTCAGTGTTACAAATATGTGTTAGTAATAGTAGATGTGTTTAGCAGATGGATTGAAGCCTACCCTAACCTGGACAATAAGGCTCAAACTGTTGTTAAGGTGTTAATGAGGGAAATTGTTCCTAGATATGAGATCTCAGCTCGACTGATGACCACCTATGTTCTTTCTCTGACTCAGGCTCTGCGACTAGTTCACAACCAGGTTCAAGATGCTCACCTCGACCTCCCAGTTTTACCCGAATTGTCCCTCGTGGCACCAGGGAAGTATGGATTCGGAAGGGATTAGAGCCACAATGGGAGGGGCCTTTTCAGGTGTTACTCACTACCCCCACTGCAGCCAAGGTTGAGGGGAAAAGTGCCTAGGTTCACCTGCACCACTGCAAGCTCACCACCCTCTAACAAACCTATTTTACTGGTTATTCTAACTCCTGTTTCTGTTCCAGACTTCCTCTTCTCCATAGCTGAACAAGGCCGTTGGCATCCTAATTGGAACGTGGACCAGTTTGAACTTTTACCCGTAGTGATAGACAGCCAGCTACACCGACGGTGACCTGAGAAGAGAGACGGGAAAACTGAACTCTTTTAATCAGCAAAATAATTGGACTATTTATCTGAATCCTGAGCCATAAGATGAAACTGTCTGTATGCCACAGTCTGTATAATAATGTTGATATATGACAGTTTCGGCGCATGGGAGGGGAGACAGAGACGAGAGCTACATGTCTTATGTTTATGCGCAAAATGGGAACTTTTCTGGATATTAGGTGTGTTCACATTCCCTATACATTTTACTCCTA
Source organism: Pristiophorus japonicus (assembly GCF_044704955.1). Classification (NCBI taxonomy): domain Eukaryota; kingdom Metazoa; phylum Chordata; class Chondrichthyes; family Pristiophoridae; genus Pristiophorus; species Pristiophorus japonicus. The sequence goes on along the minus strand of NC_091977.1, from coordinate 440,994,253 downwards.
GAATGATCCTAAGTGTTATCATGGAATGATAAAAGGGGGGAATGTGAATGTTTAAAATGTATAGAGACATTGAAGTTGAGAACGTGGGAATTGTATAGGGACAGTATAAGCTAACAAAGAATTCATGGAGGAATAGCCATGACATCTCGGACTCGAGACTGCGAAATGTTACAACACTAACACATATTGAAACAAAACCGACAGCTTGCAGAAAAACCTCAAGGTCTTATTAAATCATGTTATTAACCTGAAACATTGACAGAAGGTCTTTGTTTAAAATCAGACCATACTTAGGTCGGCTTATGAGTGGACAAAGGGAAAGAGGGACCAAAAGAGATAGGTTGAACTAGGATGTCACTCTAGCCCTATCTTGTTATCTTTTGCCGAGAATGTATAACTGTTGTCGCTTTACGATGTAACTTCACCTATCCGTAGGGAGTGTGTACGCTCTATCTAGAGGGTATATCTTCTGTCTGATAGGTCTTGCCGGCTGGTAAAATAAAGACTGCTTTGTTCAAAGCACAAGAGGTATTCGACTCAGTAATTTTACTGAACCAGATTGAGAGAAAAGAATCTACATTTACAAGGGAGACAAGAACTAGAGGGCATGATCTTACGATAAGGGGACGCCCATTTAAAACTGAGATGAGGAGAAATTTCTTCTCTGAGGGTTGTAAATCTGTGGAATTCACTGCCTCAGAGAGCTGTGGAAGCTGGGACATTAAATAAATTTAAGACAGAAATAGACAGTTACTTAAACGATAAGGGGATAAGGGGTTATGGGGAGCGGATAGGGAAGTGGAGCTGAGTCGATGATCAGATCAACCATGATCTTATTGAATGGCGGAGCAGGCTCGAGGGGCCTTATGGCCTACTCCTGCTCCTATTTCTTCTGTTCTTATGTTCTTAACATTCACACAGTATCACCTGTGGTAGGCCTATGTTCCAGAACAGGAGAGAAACCCTTTCTGAACCTTTCCTATTTTTCTCTTTGCAGTCGAAGCATTCCCACAACAGGAGGGAGCAGCTGCGCACAGGCGGAGGGCCGCCCCAATTATTGCCACTGAATGATGTCGAGGAATGGATGTCAGCCCTCATTGGTGTACCAGCTCAGACAGTTGCCGGGGGCGATGCTGAGCCCCTTTCGGGTAGTGAAGGTATGTAAATGAAGACTGCATTGAGACGTATAATGAAGTGGCGGCAGGCCTTCAAATGAACATGTGCAATGTCACCTTCCTCATGTCTTCCTCCCCCCTTCCCTGCTGCTAACCACACGTCTGTTGTTTTCTGCTTGCAGATGACCAGTCACAAGCGCAGCATCCTTTAAGGGAGCTCTCTACATCTGGCCACGGGGAGACGATGAGGGAGGGAAGAGAGTTGTTCGGCAACCTTTATGTCCTGTTACAAATTTTGCATCGTTGCTAGTTATTCTCTTGTGAAAGTGACATGTGACACGAACCCAAGTGCCTGCATATCCTTCATAATCAGGAGTTTACTTTGCCCATCCAGTAACTGGACATAGGGTACCATGACCCTTTCCTGGTACTGTGCTGACTACTTTACTTTCTACCCATCCTTTCCCCTGGTGTAGCTCCATCAAGTAACTGACCTGCTGTGTATATATGAATTAAATAGCTCCCAACATTTTCTTGTGTCTATTGACAATGTCTGAAACATGAAAGCGAATTACATTGCTGCAAGCTTAGGGTCTTCGATATTCTCCAGGCACAGTCATAAGCAATCTGTGAGTCTGACATTTAGGGATGTACCTGTACTGAATATATCTAACTATATGATGGTGATGTCCAATAGTATCCCTATCTATCTTTCACATGTGCTCCATGTGCACCTGAACAATCTTTTTGAAAGCTAATACAGAGAAAGCACTTCGTAGGACAGGGTCAGATTCTGAACACATAACAGAACTGTTATCATCAGAGTCACTTAGTTCAATCATCACAACTTATCTGCATTATAATACAAAATAATGACGGTGCATGCTTACCCACATCAGTAAGTTATCTTGCTCAACTTAAACAAAATAACTGTTCTCTTGAATTCTAATCTCCTGAGTCTGGCAAATGCTTGTCTTTGCAGTTTTAAAAACCTTGACAGGCCGCATCTGTTTTTTGTATCTGCGTTTTCACAACTCAAGGGTCAGACCTATCCAACTGCTGCTGAGCTCTCAAATTCTTGAACCTCCCAACACAATAGGTGCTTACTGATTACCAACATAGGCTAACAGATTGCTTACTGTTTACAGTCTTTGGGGGTAATGGTTTCAAAGACTAGCTCATTAGCATTTTAATCACCTTTTATCTCAGTGCATTTTTAAATGTGTGAATATGCTTTGCTTTTAAAACACTACCCCTTAATTATAGCTCATTTTCCCAAATCTTTTCTGTGGGAAAAAAAAGTCAAAACTCTCAATGTTACACAGTGTTACCCAATTCATTACTTATAACCCAGCGCATTTACTTTTGGGGAGCTCATTGCTCTCTTTGTCCCAGCTGCGCCAGCATGTGGTTGGCCTGTGAATACTGTATAAGTGCTTTGAGCAAGATTCAACTTTCAAGCAACATTCATATAGATCCCTTCCATGACAAAATGGTTGAAAATCTCAAAATGCAACATGTAATTAGCCTGACAGCAGAAAACCTCTCTTTTCCAAATACAATAAAAATCACATTTTGTCCCCCCACCCCAACCACACAGAGACCTGGGAAGTTCTTTCAGAACAGTGTTGGAAATCTGAATCATCTGCATATTCCTGCGGACATAACCTATTAATATAATGTAAAACATTCCACAAAATTCCAAAAGGCATTTGATAAAGTGCCACATAATAGGCTTGCCAGCAAAGTTGAAGCTCATGAAATAAAAGGGACAGTGGCAGCATGGATACAAAATTGGCTAAGTGATACGAAACAGAGAGTAATGCTGAACTGTTGTTTTAAAACAACAACTTGTATTTATATAGCGCCTTTAACATAGTGAAATGTCCCAAGGCACTTCATAGGAGTATTATGAGATTAAAAAACTTTTGACACCGAGCCGCATAAGTAGAAATGAACGCAAGGAAGTATGTCTTAAGGAACGTCTTGAAGGAGGAAAGAGAGGTTGAGAGGCGGAGAGGTTTAGGCAGGGAGTTCCAGAGCTTGGGACTTAGGCAACATCATCATAGGCAGTCCCTCGAAGTCGAGGATGACTTGCTTGCACTCTAAAAGTGAGTTCCCAGGTGACTGAGAAGTCCAATGTGGGACCTACAGTCTCTGTCACAGATGGGGCAGATAGGGGTTGAAGGAAAAGGTGGTCGGGGAGCCTGGGTTGATGCACACTCCTTCTGCTGTCTACGCTTGGTTTCTGCTTGTTCTCGGCGATGGGACTCAAGGAGCTCAGCACCCTCCCGAATGCTCTTGGGCCAGGGATTCCCGGGAGTCGGTAGACAAATTGCACTTTGTCAAGGAGGCTTTGAGGGTGTCCTTGAAGTGTTTCCTCTGCCCACCTGGGGCTTGCTTGCCATGTCGAAGAGCTGAGGCAACAGAAGGCACAGCCACCAATGATTGAGCGATTATAATCAGGGATGCTCAAGAGGGCAGAATTAGAGAAGCGCAGACATCTTAGGGGGTTGTGGGACTGGAAGAGATTAGAGAGTTAGGGAGGGGTGAGGCCATGGAGGGATTTGAAAATAAGGATGTGAATTTTGAAACCGAGGCGTTGCTTAACCAGATGCCAATGTAGGTCAGCAAGCACAGGGGTGATGGGTAAGCGGGACTTGGTGCGAGATAGGACACGGGCAGCCGAGTTTTGGATCACTTTCAGTTCACGTAGGGTAGAATGTGGGAGGACAGCCAGGAGTAGGTTGGAATAGTCAAGTCTTTTCGAACTGGAGTGGTGTTCCCCAGGGATCAGTTCCACTACTTTTCTTGATATATATTAATGATTTGGACTTAGGTGTACAGGGCACTATTTCAAAATTTGCAGATAACACAAATCTTGGAGGCATAGTGAACAGTGAGGGTGATAGGGATAGACTTCAAGAGGACATAGACAGGCTGGTGGAATGGGTGGACATGTGGCAGATGAAGTTTAACGCAGAAAAGTGCAGTGATACATTTTGGTAGGAAGAACAAGGAGAGGCAATATAATCTAAAGGATACAATTCTAAAGGGGGTGCATGAATAGAGAGACCTGGGGATATATGTGCATGCATCGTTTGAAGGTGGCAGGGCAGATTGAAAAAGCGGTTAAAAAAGCATACAGGGTTCTTGGCTTTATAAATAGAGGCAGAGAGTATAAAAGCAAGGAAGTTAGGATGAACTTTTATAAAACATTGGTTCAGCCACAACTAGAGTATTGTGTCCAATTCTGGGCACCGCACTTTAGGAAGGATGTGAAGTCTTTAGAGGGTGCAGAAAAGATTTACAAGAATGGTTTCAAGGATGAGGGACTTCAGTTACGTGTTGTTCTCCTTCGAGCAGAGAAGGTTGAGAGGAGATTTGATAGAGGTGTTCAAAACCATGAGGGGTCTGGACAGAGTAGATAGAGAGAAACTGTTCCCATTGGTGGACAGGTCGAAAACCTGAGGATACAGATTTAAGGTGAATGGCAGAAGATCTAAAGGCGACATGAGAAAAAACTTTTTTACGCAGCGAGTGGTAGGATCTGGAATTCACTGCCTGAAAGGGTGATGGGGGCAGATTCAATTGTGGCTTTCAAAAGGGAATTAGATAACTACCTGAAAGAAAAAAATTGCAGGGTTACGGAGAAAGAGTGGGGAGTGAGACTAGCTGCAGAGCTCTTGCAGAGAGCCAGCACGGGCTCGACAGATCGAATGGCTTCCTTCTGTGCTGTAACCATTCTATGATTCTAAAATATTCTGCAAAATAAGGAAATCTTAGTTTGAATATTAAAATATATGAGGTGGTACAAAAAGATTTAGAAACTATTTTTATCCAAGGTAATGTATATGTGGCTGACCAAGGGAATCTGATGGCATCACACAAAAATGAATCTGTAACCATTTTGAAATTGTTGATTTTTTTGATTTTATAATGATAAGTTAAGCTAAATAGAATATGCAATATTCTTCATTGGGAGGTAATTTGTGATATAAGCATGTTTTTGATCGGTTCAGTTTATTTAAAAAATATTAAAGTCTCAGTTTAATATTATAATTAACCATCAAAATAACATGCATAGAGATGGAACTTTATAAACTACGTAAAATAATATAGTATATTGAGCTTTGAAACTTCAATTAAAAACATCTAAATTTAGAAGTTACTTAAGAGTCCTCATAGAATATTCCAGCCTATTTAATGAACCTTCAAAAGATCTGGAAATCAAAACCTTACCAAAAAGTGCAAACCTACAATTACAAGATGTTAGACACTGCAGACCCCAACAAAACATTAGCTCTTCCCTTCCCATTTTATGTTTTCATTTAATGGATGTTAAACCAGTTTTACAGAACTAAAATAAAAAATAAAGATAACTAAAATGGATAAATGTAATCTTATACCTGAAGCAGTGGTACATATTCTATAGTTTGGATTATGATTATCTGGCAGACACAATGGCCTCCTTCTGTGCCGTAAATTTCTATGATTCTATGACCACAAAAAACTTAGCATTACTGAAAGTTGGTAAGTCACTTGGTCCAGATGGAATGCATCCTAGGTTGCTGAAAGAAGCAAGGGTAAAAGTAGCAGGCATTGGTCACAATCTTTCAATCTCCACTGATGCAGAGTAGTGCCGGAGGAATGGACGGTTGCTAATTTTATACCATTGTTCAAGAAAGGGGAGAGGGATAACCCAGGAAACTAGTGTCCAGTCAGCCTAACATCATTGGTGGGGAAGTTATTGGAAACCATCATCAGGGACAAATTAAAACTTTCATTTGGAAAGGCATGGGTTATCAAGGAGAGCCAGCATGGATTTGTTAGAGGCAAATTTTGTCTGAATAACTTGATTGAATTCTTTGATGAGGTAACAGAGACGGTTGATTAAGGTAGTGCAGTAGATGTTGTATATATGGACTTTTGGAAGGCATTCAACAAGAGTGCCACACAGGAAGCTTATAGCCCATGGAATTAAGGGAAAAGTGGCAGTATGGATACAAAATTGGCTTTTTTATTCATTCACGAGATGTGGGCATTGCTGGCAAGGCCAGCATGTATTGCCCATCCCTAATTGCCTTTGAGAAAATTGGTGGTGAGCTACCTTCTTGAACCTCTGCAGTCTTTGTGGTAAAGGTACTCCCATAGTGTTGACAATGTTGTAGCAGTTTGGTGCAACTGAGAGGCCAGTTAAGAGTCAACCACATTGCTGTAGGTCTGGAGTCATATATAGGCCAGACTGGGTAAGGGCAAGGGCAGTAGGTTTTTTTTTTTTTCCTGAAAGGACATTAATGAACCAGTTTGGTTTTTACAACAATCCAATAACTTCATAGTCACCATTACTGACAGAAGCTTTTTATTCCAGATTTATTTAATTAATGGAATTAATCAACTGCCAGGCTGGGATTTGAACTCATGTCTGTGGATTACTAGTCCAGTAACATGACTACTATGCTACCATACCCCCTGACTCAGTGACAGGAAACAAAGGGTGGTGGTGAATAGATGTTTTCAGACTGGGAGGTGGTTTGCAGTGGTGTTCCCCAAAGTTTAGTTTTGGATCCATTACTATTTTCAATTTTTAAAAACCTAGACTCTGGTGTAGGGAGCAGCATTATAGAGCTTGTGATACAAAACTTAGCAAAGTAGTAGATAGTGATGAGGATAGTTATAGACTTCAGGATTACATAAACAGGATGGTGAAATTGGCAGGTGGAGTTCAACGTGGAGAAGTGTGAACTGATTGACTTTGGGAGGACTAAAATGGAAAGACAGTCTACTATAAATGGCACTTTTTTGAGCAACGCCTCGATCTTAAAATTCTCAGCCTTGGTTTCAAATCCCTCCATGGCCTCGCCCTCCCTATCTCTGTAATCATCGTCAGCCCACAACCCTCCGAGACTTCTGCGCTCTTCTAATTCTTGCCTCTTGAGAATCTCTGATTTTAATCACTCAACCATTGGTGGCCGTACCTTCAGCTGCCAAGGCCCTAAGCTCAGGAATTCCCTCCCTAAACCTCTTTGCTTCTCTACCTCCTTTAAGACCCAATTAAAACCTACCTCCTTGATCAAGCATTTGGTCATCTACCCTAATATCTTATGTGGCTCGTTGTCAAAAATTGTTTTATAATGCTCCTGTGAAGTGTCTTGGGACGTTTTAAGGTGCTATATAAATACAAGTTGTTGTTGTTGGGTGTATATATAGATGAGTTCACTATAAAAGCAAAGAGATCATGCTAGAACTTTATAAACCACTAGTTAGGTCTCAGCTCGAGTAGTGTGGACAAATCTGGACACGACCGTTCAGGAAAGATATAAAGGCCTGAGAAGGCCAGACAAAAAGCAGGAAACTATAGACCAGTTAGCCTAACATCTGTGGTTGGGAAAATGTTGGAGTGCATTATTAAAGAAGCAGTAGCAGGACATTTGGAAAAGCAAAATTCGGTCAGGCAGAGTCAGCATGGATTTATGAAGAGGAAGTCATGTTTGACAAATTTGCTGGAGTTCTTTGAGGATATAACGAACAGGGTGGATAAAGGGGAACCAGTGGATGTGGTGTGTTTGGACTTCCAGAAGGCATTTGACAAGGTGCCACATAAAAGGTTACTGCACAAGATAAAAGTTCCCAGAGTTGGGGTAATATATTAACAAGGATAGAGAATTGGCTAACTAACAGAAAACAGAGATTCGGGATAAATGGTTCATTCTCGGGTTGGCAATCAGTAAACAGTGGGGTGCCACAGGGATCAGTGCTGGGACCCCAACTATTTACAATCTATATTAACGACTTGGAAGAAGGGACCGAGTGTAACGTAGCCAAGTTTGTTGACGATACAAAGATGGGAGGAAAAGCAATGTGTGAGGAGGACACAAAAAATCTGCAAAAGGACTTACAGGCTCAGTGAGTGGGCAAAAATTTGGCAGATGGGAGTATAATGTTGGAAAATGTGAGGTCATGCACTTTGGCAGAAAGAAATCAAAGAGCAAGTTATTATTTAAATGGAGAAAAATTGCGAAGTGCTGCAGTACAGCGGGACCTGGGGGTACTTGTGCATGAAACACAAAAGGTTAGTATGCAGGTACAGCAAGTGAACAGGAAGGCCAATGGAATCTTGGCCTTTATTGCAAAGGGGATGGAGTATAAAAGCAGGGAAGTCTTGCTACAGTTATACAGGATATTGGTGAGGCCACACTTGGAATACTGCGTGCAGTTTTGGTTTCCAAATTTATGAAAGGATATACTTGCTTTGGAGGCAGTTCAGAGAAGATTTACTCGGTTGATTGCGGAGATGAGGGAGTTGACTTATGAGGAAAGGTAGAGTAGGTTGGGCCTCTATTCATTGGAATTCAAAAGAATGAGAGGTGATCTTATCAAAACGTATAAGATTATGAGGGGGCTTGACAAGGTGGAAGCAGAGAGGATGTTTCCACTGATAGGGGAGACTAGAACTAGAGGGTATAATCTTAGAATAAGGGGCCGCCCATTTAAAACAGATATGAGAAGACATTTTTTCTCTCAGATATGTGGAATTTGCTGCCTCAGAGAGCTGTGGAAGCTGGGACATTGAATAAATTTAAGACAGAAATAGACAGTTTCTTAAAAGATAAGGGAATAAGGGGGTTATGGGGAGCAGGCAAGGAAGTGGACCTGAATCCATGATCGGATCAGCCATGATCGTATTAACTGGCAGAGAAGCTCGAGGGGACATCTGGCCTACTCCTGCTCCTATTTCTTATGTTCTTATGTACCAGAGGAGGTTTACCAGGATGTTATCAGGAATGAGGGACTTCAGCTATGAGAAGAGATTGGAAAAGTTAGAACTGTTTCCTTGAAACAGAGAAGCTTAAGAGGTGACCTAATAGATGTTTTTAAGATGGAGAAGTTTTGATAGTGTAGATAGAGAAAAACTATTCCCTCTGGCAAGTGGGTCAATAACCAGTGGTCATTGATTTAAAATCACTGGCAAAAGATCGAGAGGGGAGATGTGGAGACATTTTTCACTCAAAGAGTTGTCGAGATCTGAAATGCTCTACCTGAAAAGGTGGTGGAAGCTGATTCCAAAATAATTTTAAAAGGAAGTTGGGACTGGTACTTGAGGGCGAGGAATTTACAGGGTTACAGACAAAAGGTGGAGAGATTTGGGACTAAGCACTTTTCAAAGAGCCATTACAAGCATAGAAACATAGAAAATAGGTGCAGGAGCAGGCCATTCGGCCCTTTGAGTCTGCACCACCATTCAATATGATCATGGCTGATCATGCAACTTTAGTACCCCACTCCTGCCTTCGCTCCATACCTCTGATTCCTTTAGCCGTAAGGGCCATATCTAACTCCCTTTTGAATATATCTAACAAACTGGCCTCAACAACTTTTTTTGGTAGAGAATTCCATAGGTTCACAATTCTCTGGGTGAAAAAGTTTCTCCTCATCTTGGTCCTATATGGCTTACCCATTATCCTTAGACTGTGACCCCTGGTTCTGGACTTCCCCAACATTGGGAACATTCTTCCTGCATCTGACCTGTCCAATCCCATCAGAATTGTATATGCTTCTATGAGATCCCCTCTCATTCTTCTAAATTCTCGTGAATATAAGCCTAGTCGATCCAGTCTTTCTTCATATGTCAGTCCTGCCATCCCGGGAATCAGTCTGGTTATCCTTCGCTGCACCCCCTCAATAGCAAGAATGTCCTTCCTCAAGTTAGGAGACCAAAACTGCACACAATACTCAAGGTGTGGTCTCACCAAGGCCCTGTACAACTGCAGCAAGACCTCCCTGTTCCTATACTCAAATCCTCTCGCTATGAAGGCCAACAATGCCATTTGCTTTCTTAACTGCCTGCTGTACCTGCATGCCTACTTTCAATGACTGATGTACCATGACATCCAGGTCTCATTGCACCTCCCTTTTTACTAATCTGTCACCATTCAGATAATAATCTGCCTTCCTGTTTTTGCCACCAAAGTGGATAACCTCATACTTAGCCACATTATACTGCATCTGCCATGCATTTGCCCACTTACCTAACCTGTCCAAGTCACCCTGCAGTCTCTATGCATCCTCCTCACCGCTCACACTGCCACCCAGTTTAGTGTCATCTGCAAACTTAGAGATATTACATTCAATTCCTTCAGCTAAATCATTAATATATATTGTAAATAGCTGAGGTCCCAGCATTGAACCTTGCGATACCCCACTAGTCACTGCCTGCCATTCTGAAAAGGACCCGTTTATTCCCACTCTCTGCTTCCTGTCTGCCAACCAGTTCTCTATCCACATCAATACATTACCCCCAATCCCATGTGCCTTAATTTTGCACACTAATCTCTTGTGTGGGATCTTGTCAAAAGCCTTTTGAAAGTCCAAATACACCACATCCACTGGTTCTCCCTTATCCACTCTACTAGTTACATCCTCAAAAGATTCTATAAGAGTTGTCAAGCATGATTTCCCTTTCATAAATCCATGCTGACTTGGACCGATCCTGTCACTGCTTTCCAAAGGCGCTGCTATTACATGAAGGGCTGCATGGCCTTCTTCTGTGCTGTAAGTTTCTATGGGCTAGATTTTCAAAAGGAATTGCTGGCCAAAATACTGCTAAGATTTTCAAATTATCGCCGATGAAAAATTCCATAAAAAAGAGAAAAAAAATCCACCCGGCCAAAAAAAATGGGACCTTACACCACGATTCTCGGCGGAAAATGGAATCTTGGGCTGATTGGGCAGTTCTTCAAAAAATGGCCGATAATTAGTAAAACTTGCACCAAGGAAGAGAACACACAAAAAAATATACTTTCAAAATAAAAAAAATCACAAAACATTCTCAGGATCCTTTTCACCTTAATCACTGTAAAAGAATTTAAAAATAATTATTAAAAACCCATTAACTTACCTTTTTTGCAGAGCTACTTACCTAGTGCCCAGCTCCCGCTGCTTCTGGTGGGCGTTTTTTTTCAACTTACCTACGGGTCACCGCTGAGTCAAAAATCGGGCGCTGGACGGTGCCCGCCAGCGGTCCGCTCCTCAGTGGTACTTCGAAACCGCCAGCGGAACTCAGTTGTGGAAATTTTCGCCGACCCTGTTCTGACCCAAAACGTCCAATACCACCGAGAAACCAGGTGGCGATGCAGTGGAAATTCTAGCCATTTAAAGATTCTATGAAAATATGCAACATCGAAGGGACTGAAAGTTTTTCAATCTTTTGCTTTACTGTAGCAGTACTGCTTAACTTTATGAAAATTTAATAGCCTCTCTTTTTCCTTTTTTTAAGCAGTCATACAACTTGTCAAATAACTGAGGGAAGTTTCATTGGTTGATGAACCAGTGTTCACCAAAATCCAGTGCAATTATTTTGAAGGTTGTCTTCCCAGCACATTCTAAAAGCCAAAAGAAAATGTGCACTCATATTTCTGCCATGCATATTCAGGATACTTTTCATCAAATTGAGGACTAGTTCAAACTCTGCCCTTCACATTTTATCCCATACTAAGTTCAGGGGGTGAATTTCCTCAGTGATCTCTCCGCTGCCGTAACTTTTGGCAGAAACCTGTTTACTCATATAAATGGGGTTTCCGTCGAACTTTTAACCGTTACAGCAATGAGGCGATAGAACCTCAAGGAAATTTAGCCCACAGTTCAGCTATCACCCCTGTCCTTATTGACCTCTAGTTCTCCAACACATTTCAAAATGCTTCTCATGGCCTATCTCCAACCTATCTTGACATTAGCTCCACCTTGCATTCTCCTTTCTTCCCGGTCCTACTAAACTCTACCATTAGTGGGTAAGCCTTCAGCCATCATGATCCTGGATTCCACTCACCTCCCTGAAACCCTCCACCTTGCTGCATCGATCTCCATCTTCAAAACTCATGTCTCCAACCACCCCTTACTCTTCTCAGTGTCCATTTCCCCTTTATGTGCCCTTGGGACATATCAGTACATTAAAGCACTGATGGTGAGAATGTGGAACTCGCTACCACAGGGAGTGGTTGAAGCGAATAGTACAGACGCATTTAAAGGGAGGCTAGATAAGCAAAGGAGGGAGAAGGGAATTGAGAGTTATGCTGATAAGAGTTAGATGAGGAAAGATGGGAGGAGGCTCGAGTGGAGCATAAACGCCAGCATGGACTGGTTGGGCCAAATGGCCTGTTTCTGTGCTACATATCCTATGTAATCCAGTATAATATAAATACAAGTTGTTTCAATCGTCTTTTGATCACTTGTCTAATTGTTTGATATATAATTAGTATTTTTTCATAATCTCATGTATGTCCAACGGTATACAGTTTGATATTTTTCATAAACATTGGGAGATTAGTTACATTAAAAATAAAAACATTTTGTCTGTAAAGAAATAATTACAACAAATATTTCAGTTTAAATGTCAATTTAATACATTCAAAGTAAACTAACACATTCAAAACAAACTGGAACCACGATTGCAGTAAGACAATTTGACACATTGTACAAATGTTGAAACTTGAGGTAGGTCTGGTTGGCAAAACAAAATTCACCATATTTTGGGATCTAAAACGTAATTAAATTCAGAATTAACGTAATGATAAAGCAGCAATTAGATAAAACATCCTATAGAGTTACAAAAAGCCATTGCATAATTTAAGCTTCACAGTTAAGTTGTTCAGATTCTACAGCTAACTTAATACTAGAGTTTGTATTTGAAGCAACTACTGTTCACATGCAACAAAAAAAAGATTACTCACCTTTAGGTGTAGTAGTCATTTTTTTGAATGAAGGTGTACTACACAGACCATTGAGTAAACTATCCAAATCGACTGGGAAAATCAATCAGAGAACCTTAAAAGGAATTTCAGGCTGGAGTGGGACTTATCCTTCCCACACGGCATAAGGGAGCCTTCAAGTGGGCATCTTCAGGTTTTACTTTTTTTGTAATTGTGTTACTTCACATATCTCTCCCATTTCAACTGTTACATATGAAAGCAACAGTTCTAGATCTGGAGGAAAGATGTACATTTGCATTTAAAGCCTCCTTCAAAACTCCGGCATGGTAGAATCCACAATGCGCATGTTTCTCAAGACATAACCTGGAAGAAGGGCATTGTGGGCTGTATAGGAGACAGAGCCAATGGCTGGGTCACATTTTAAGATATGGTGTCAAGGTGCAATGGTGTTTGAGCATTGGAAAAGTGGTAAGAAAGGGAGGGGAAGCAGAACCTGGAAATACATCCCTGTCAGGATATTGTCAACTGTGATGTTTCTGCCAAAGCCAAATCTACTAGTATAATTCAGAGCACTTGGGAAAGTACCATTTACCATTAAGAGGTTGGGTAAGGAGACTCAAAACCAGGATAACAAAGAGTATGAAGGCAAGTTTAGCAAGTATAAAATCTATGGCTCTCCCACCCTGTGGTGTCCCATGGGAGTGCAACATATTCTACCTCTAAACAAAGATTGCTTTGAGGTGGACTTTGTAGCATAATCAATGCATCAGAACTTTGGGTAAGAACTTATCATTGGATATATTCTGACCCTCATCAGTTACTGGTGATATCTAGTGAACCTGCTGGGGTCCAAAAGCATGGGTGCTAGCAAATGACATAAAGGCAATGTGTACATGGGGCCCTTGAGATGGCAAGTATGGGGATCACTGCAATCAGTACTAGATACTTAAAACCTGTTAAAGACCATTTTGCAGCTCTTCTGGCGGCCAAAGTGTAAAGTGTCGCATAAGATCTGCTGATACTTCCAGCTTTTCTGATCAGCTTTACTTATCACCAGCATGAATTAATTTAAAATAAATGGATTAAAAACAGTGCTAAAATGCTGTCAAGACTCACAGATACCAATGTTCCAAAAAAACTGTTTCTGAACACTTTCCCTGCACCGCCACCCCCTCCTCCCCCCCCCCCTCCTCCTCCTCCCCCCCCCTCCTCCTCCTCCCCCGTCTCTGAGGCTGGAGTGCTGCTTGGGCATTATCTATTGGTGAAGAAATTCACTATTCGGGTTTTGAGTCATTTGTCACTACAAAATGTGGGTACAGGCAAGCTGTAAGAATTGAATTGATGGTTTGGCAATGCCTTATGTTAATACTTAAAAATAGAGTCTGCTGACTTATAGACAGAGTTTTGTGAAAGGTAATGTTGTGCATGCATAATGCATGTTCCTTTTCTTGGTGCTAGGCCAAGGTGGTCTGATAAATTTGATCAGTAGTGAAACATGCCTATCTCAAGGGCATGATACAAAGTCTAAGGCCAACAGAATTTCGATGTCGAGAGTCCTTCCTAGGTTGGGATGAGATACATGAACCATACTAGAGAGAATTTGCTGAGGGAGGAGCCAATTTCATTGATTAATTTATGATTGGATATCTGTACAGTTTATCCAATAAACTTTGAATAATCAAAACTCTATTAAACATTCCCATACTAAGGCATGCAGTGGTAAATCAATGTATTTTTCGGCCTAAAACCTGGCATGCTTATATTTGAGATCAATTCTATTTAGGTAATAGCACTAAAAGATAACTGCCCCAAGTTCTAGGATCTGATTCCTCTTCTCTAACATCAGGAACTCTGTGAGAAATACACACTTAGCTACCGAAGTATCAATAGCACTTGAAGACTACCTGTCACAAAGTATAGATGATGCTAGTTTCTCTTGCAGCTTTTACGATATGGTCATGTGTGGCTTATAAAAAATATTTGAAAAGAGACCAGAGTTATAGGGAATTCTTTTCTAAAAAGGTCTGTTTTTCCTTTATTCTGATTCTGTACTATATATGGAATTTAGAGCTTAGGGACATGGGACGTTAAGGGGCTGCGTAGAATTTCAACACAATGTCCCAAGACAAATTCACTGGCTGTTGTCATGCCAAGATACAGAACATGAAGGATCACATCTGAAATGTGAACTTACTTTTTTTCAGATATTGACCTGTTCGACTGTGCTTTTCCAACCTTTTCTGTTTTAATTTCAGGATACAGTACACTAAATTACGTCTGTTTACCCACGTGTCAACATTGAGCACTGTCATAGGGTAGTACAAAATTTACAAGTGTGCTAAAATTGTATACATTTGGGCAACCATGTGGAAGTAGTGTTTAGATACAGTAGATTTCAAACCCACACCATGATAGCCTGCACTTGTCTTCATTTTATTCTTCAAGGGGAGATTTTGTGAAGGATGAATTATAAAACAGCCAGAGCTATGATCTGCCTAATTTTGCTTTTCCTTGTCTGGATGTTTCTTCCTCAACTGAATATTGCCACTGCAGGGTCAATAATTGAAAAGAGATACTGGAGGGCTGCTAACATTGTACCATTGTTTAAAAAGGGAGAAAGGGATAGACCAAGTAATTACAGGCCAGTCAGCTTAACCTCGGTGGTGGGAAAATGATTGGAAAAAGTTCTGAGGGACAGAATAAATCTTAATTTAGAAATACACAGATTAATCAAGGATGGTCAGCATAGATTTGTTAAGGGAAGGTCATGTCTGACTAACTTGATTTAATTTTTTGAAGAGGTAATAAGGAGGGTTGATAAGGGTAGTGTGTTTGATGTAGAGTATATGGATTTTAGCAAGGCTTTTGATAATGTCCCACATGGCAGACCGGTCACAAAAGTAAAAGCCCATGGGATACAAGGCCAAGTGGCAGATTTGGATCCAAAATTGGCTCAGAGGCAGGAAGCAAAGGGTAATGGTTGATGGGTGTTTTTGTGACTGTGAGGCTGTTTCCAGTGGGGTTCCGCAGGGCTCAGTACTAGGTCCCTTGCTTTTTGTGGTATATATCAATGATTTAGACTTGAATGTAGGGGCTATGATTAAGAATTTTGCAGATGATACAAAAATTGGCCGTGTGGTTGATAATGAAGAAGAAAGCTGTAGACTGCAGGAAGCTATCAATGAACTGGTGGGCAGAACAGTGGCAAATGGGATTCAATCCGGAGAAGTGTTATGTTACGTATTTAGGGAAGGCTAACAAGACAAGGGAATACACAATAAATGGTAGGACACTGAGAAGTGTAGGGGGACCTTGGCGTGCATGTCCACAGATCCCTGAAGGTAGCAGGTGGATAAATAAGTTGGTTAAGAAGGCATAAGGGATACTTGTCTTTATTAACCGAGGCATAGAATATAAGAGCAGGGAGGTTACGATAGAACTGTATAAAACACTGGTTAGGCTACAGCTGGAGTACTGCGTGCAGTTCTGGTCACCACATTACAGGAAAGATGTGATTGCACTAGAGATGGTACAGAGGAGATGTACGAGTATGTTGGCTGGACTGGAGAATTTGAGCTATGAGGAAAGATTGGATAGGCTGGGGTTGTTTTCTTTGGCACAGAGGAGGCTGAGGGGAGACCTAATTGTGGTGTACAAAATTATGATGGGCCAAGATAGAGTGGATGGGAAAGACCTATTTCCCTTGGAAGAGGGGTCAACAACCAGGGGGCATAGATTTAAAGTAATTAGCAGGAGGTTTAGAAGAGATTTGAGGGGAAATGTTTTCACCTAGAGGGTGGTGGGGGTCTGGAACTCACTGCCAGAAAGGAGGGTAGAGGCGGAAACCCTAACCACATTTAAAAAGTACTTGAATATGCACCCTACAAGGCTACGGACCAAGAGCTGGAAAGTGGGATTAGGCTGAATAGCTCTTTGTCAGCTGGCAGGGACACAATGGGCTGAATGGCCTCCTTCCGTGCAGTAAATTTCTATGAGTCTATGATACTACAACCTCTGGTGCTTCACTCTTTTCTGGAATTTCGAATAAAAGTTAGGTGAGACACCGGAGACAGTAGCTGCAGTTTATGGCACAGTATGGCTTTATGGAGATAATGCATTGTTTAATACCTGGTATGCACTCAAGTTCAACATTAAAGAGTTATTGAAATAGAAAAAATGCACAACTGAACTGAAGTCTTCTGATATAGATCAGTGGCATGAAAGCAACACATTCCAATAGTTGGAGAAGATTTGTTGTGTGCTATGTGTAGCAAAATCATAAATGTGTTTTACAAAGAATAAGTTTCACATTCACCACACATAGTACACAAGGAAATTATTCGCCAGCAGAACAGCAACCTGTGTGAGAACAACCTTGCAGAGGAACCCGAACAGAAAGTTATCACTCCAGCCTGAAACTTGAGTTTCCACTTATTTTTCCAAATGGCCTGTCTAACCTATATGTAGAGTACAACAAATGCAGAAGAATTTGTATTATGCACTACAAATTTTAAAATGGCTTTACAATGGTGTTCTAACTAACACAGCATACATTCAGTCATAAAATGCACAAAGTTCAGTGACAGGACTGGGTGCTATGCTACAGCAGAATGGCAATCACAGCAAAATATATTGATTTCACAATAACTGATGGGTTACATTAAGAAGGACAGGACATGATTCAAACAGTACCTGTTGCAATTGTACATACAAACCAAATACTTATATGGAGAGGTCTATAATTTATTTAACTACTTCTAGACTAGGCCACAGTAAGCAAAATGTAGCACTATGTCCTGTCAGTGGAATTTGAACTTCAGCAATACATTCATGTGATACAAAGCTACCTGAGATCTGTGACAATAAGACTTACCCTTTATGTTGCCATAATCCATCTCCAAACACCAATATCATGGGATATCTTTAAAACCCATAAACCTTTATTGTATAAAGCTCACATAACACTGGGTGAATATAAAAGTTCAAAAAGTTCTGTAATTATCGTCTTGAAAATTCAGCCAAGAAATTGTGTACAGTGTGTAATAGAGTTTGCTTTAAAGGGCATCTCACTAATAACAAATCAAAGTTTTTTTTCAGTTGCAATTCCCATGCTCATCTTTGCTACCAGAGCACATGCATATTGTACTGGCAGGCCTGTGTCTGTGTAGCCTGAAGTTAACACTATACTGACACTTTCCAATTGTCATTTTAAAATATGTTGATTTTTTCTCTCTCCATTTGTCAATTTGGAATGTTTTTATTCTAATATTTTTGTTTGTATGATCAAATATTCAGACTTTGGTCAAAAGTCAAACTACTAGTAAAATAGTTGCAGACCAAATAATCACATCATATGTCATTTATCCTTTTAGAAAGATCACAATACCAACCTGCATTATAATTTTATGATCCTCAGTACAGGCGTAGATTATTAAATTTGGGGGGGGGGGGTGGCACTAATTTAAAATTTTCATACAATTGTTATCCTTCTCTTTAGTCTTTGAGTTGCTGTTAAGATTATCACTGCATCTCATATATGAATCATATAAGGAGGTCTCGTGCAGACTTAGACTGCTGTAGGTGTATAAAAATTAGTCAACGTGGTATGGTGTAGCATAGTGATAATTAGGATGAATAACAACTAAAACAATGTTAAATTCATTTATATCCCCACAGACCATCTCTTAAAAACAAAAAAAAATTAAAAAGACACATTACAGGCAACACAGCAGGGGACCATAAGATGTGTGATACTAGTGCACATTTACTCTTTTTATATATGTATCGTACAAAACTGAAAACCACATTGCCTCCATCCTCTGAACAGCATTTAGCTTTTACCATTTTAACATTTAAAATAGAAAAGGTGTCGATTTTCTGAGTGTCAAGACTGCACATTCAGCCTACCAAAAGCTATGATTCAATGCATTATGGATAATTACTTGCATGAAATTAGGAGCTAATGAAAACAATGGTGCAGTAAGTGTAAATAAAGCAGACAACTACCTGTGCAATACATAGAAAAGTAGTCTTGGATACATAAAAGAGAACACAGATAATTCTGTTAAATGAAATTACAAATTAACAAAGGCCTGCATTGTGTATGGTCAGAAAATGTTTCTAGATAAGATGCCATTAAAATTTACAGCAATACCCCCACTGAAAGCATCATGTAATAAAATCTTACAATTACCCTAGTACTGCGTTTAGATTAAAATGTCCAGGAGATATGTGAGCTTTCTAAACATAACTTTGACGGGTTAAGTACTACACCAAATAAGTATAAAACCATACACTACAAAACAACAAAAAAATATTAAGAGAATAGTTAGCATGATTACGGACAACCCCTTTCCATTGTCACCTATTTGTAAACCCCTGAGCTTAACTGTAATTACGTACAGTCAGAATAGTGACGGCGGAGAATCTTCAACATACAATCTTCAATTGCTTTCACTCCACTGCTTTGGTTCCATTCCTTTCAGTGAAGTGTCTCTATTGACAGTAGTTCACTCTTCTTTGATCTAGGTCTACTTTTGGCATGTTTTAAAATAAGCAGTACTGGTCAAACCCATGATAGGAAAAAAATCACGTTCTGCAGCTCAAACTACCTTTTTCTGCCATGTTGAATAGGTTGATGTACCATGTCGTATGCAAATCTATTTTCCCCACAAATCGCACAATGAACTCTCTTCTGGAGTTACTGAAGAAACTGACCTCAGAATGTAGCCCTCGCTTATTCCCGAGGACTGTCTCTGTTCTGATATAATTGTTTGTTAAAGTGACCGTGGTCAGACTATCAACAAATTCGGATTTTATTTTCTACACGACTGTGCCACTTTACCCTTCTGGAATTATAAATTGTGTTCTAGCACACTGTTATTAGTGCCACCCATCACCCTCGTTTGTTGTTTTTTGCCATCTGAAGTGAGTTTAAATATGCCGTCCAGTAAGAAAATAAAGTGGCTTATTATCACTGCTGCTGGCTGTCTGGAACTCATCACGCAGCCGGAACTGCCATTCATCTTCCAACTCCAGACGTACGATAGTTTGACGTAATGAACTTCGGTCTTGACAAATCACACAAAGTGTGGCACCTTTAATTGCACATACAATTAATATTAATTTATGATCTCACCAAAATACAATTATTTTAAAGCTCATCTTCTAAATTATGTAATCTCACCCTAAAGTTAAAGTGCTGTTTTCCACATCATAACCAGAGCTAGAGGCTTACTGCTGCCAGTAATTGCAATCTATCTGCCATTTGAAGCACTTTCTAACACTAGTATAGTCAGGCTTTAGGGGAGAGGAATAAACAACAGTCACAATTCTGTTGGCTGATTGTGCAGTTGTAGCAGCAGCTGAAGTGAAATGGTATACTGCTTTCTGGCAGCAAGAAGTGGGCAAAAAGTCAAGGGAGAGAAGCTAACTTGTTGCAGTTTGGAGAGGTAGGCCATGGAGCAAAGGCCAGGGAAGCAGAGTGCAACACCTTGAGTGCACAGCCAGAAACCTGCAGCAGGCGTTCTACCTTTATATAAATACATTGTAAAAATGTGAAACTACAAAAGAAAAGTAGCAGCAGACACAGCAATTACTATGGCCCAGAAATTGCGGTCAGAGGCTTCCTGCGGGTGGGCGCCTCCGACTAAAATGTTTTTTTACAAAAGTACCTGGTGGTCCCGGAGGTACATAGGACTCAAATTGGCCCCTGCGGATTTTTGGCGCACTCACCCAAGGTGTGCCGACTTCCTAGGATAAAAACGGCGCCAAAAAGTTGTCACCGCATTCTGGCCACTCTGTGGCCTCTCCCATGGCGGCGAGGCGTGGCAATTCAATTAGGGGGCGGAGCTAGGGTCCTGCGTTCAAAAGAGTGCAGGCAGCTCAACACATGCACACTGGAGATTTCACGCATGCAGAGTAGTTCCTCTGTAGTGTGGGACCCGATGTCCCGCCCTATCCCCGACCGAGTGGCCTCCCACACCGGCCGACCGGCCCGCTGACTTCCCGGGCTGAGGTAGGACTTGAGTTTTATTTTTTATTTATTGATGGTTGTGCTTTGTTTAGTGAGGAGAGTTTTGATTGTGGGGGGAGGAGGAGAGTTTTGATGGTGGGGGGGGGGGGGGGGCGGGGGGGAGAAGAGCGTTTTGATCGTGAGGGGGATTGGGGGGAGTTTTGATATGGGAGGAGGAGTTTTGATGGGGGGTGGAAGGAGGAGAGATTTGATGATGGGAAGGGAAAGAATTTTCATCCGTGGGTGGAGAGTATATTTTGTTCGGGGGGTGCTAACTTTTATTTGGATATTTTGAAAAAATTATGTAAATATGTTTTGTCTCTTTACTTCTTTTATTTTTGTAGTTTAAGCTTCCATGAATGCTTCTGTTGTATAGTAAATTAACTTTGCGAAGTTTGTCATATGTCCTATATAGCTGTTTGATCCAATTCACATTTTTTAGTCAAGTCATTAAGTACCTACCTGCACTGATTTCTTAACTCTCCAGAAGGGTTTTCTGTGTGGCCACAAACACTCGCCCAAGTTAGTTTGGAACAACTATTAGCTGTGCAAACTGGCTTAAATGGCCAAAACAGGCATAGGTGGCTGGTAATGCCCCCTTTTGAAAAAAGAACGAAACTAAAAAAAAATCCTAATGAACTCACTTACAACTGGCGCAAACTGAATGTGCAGAATGCTGATTTTTAAGATACTCCAGAAAAATCAAGTTGCTCCAAAAAAACCCAGAGCAACTCCTGGGCAAATTTGGGCCCACTGACTTGTGGTCCAAGGTGTTTGCAGTCCAGCGTGTGGGCCCATCATACATGAGTATTTATTTGGATATAATTTCCTATCCACCTTCATATTTTCTTTCCTCATAGGAAAATTGTTATTTTGTCTTTCAACCTAATGGACAGGTTAGATTTATTCATGAACAATGTAAATTTCACTGCAGCATTGTCTGGCAGATGGAGCACACAACACTGCCTCTGAACATTCTAGCTGAGAAATAAGGAAACATATCCCAGGAAAGTAAACGCAACCTGGGATCACGTAGACCTGGACCATCAATGATGGTGAGTTACAATTATACGGGGCTCCCATTACTATCAATGAGAATACCCCCAAAAATACAGAAACACAACACAATATATTAAAAAAAACACCTCACATATTTAAAATTAATTGAAATTGAATTTAATTAAATGTTTTTGGCAAAAATGTATTTTTTTGAATTTTTTAAACTGTTTTAAAAGGGGTAAAATAAACTACCTTAATTGACAGGGTTTTTAATATAAAAATTACTGATAACATTTTATTTTTCTATCTTTTAAAACTCCTACGCTGGTAAAAGTAGGCTATACACCTGCTTTTACCAGGCGTAAGAGTTTGAAGGACATTCGCTGGGCAGGAGTTGGGCAAATAGCCCAAATCTCTGTGTGTGAATGTCCTTCTCCCGGGAATGCATGCAATCTGTCAAAATAAATTTTGACAGTCCACAAATGCGGGGCTTCTTCGGACATGTGCGCACATCGTACGCACCCGGAGAGGCAGCAATTTACGGCCCTATATATTTTCTGCAACATTTTCTGATCATTAAGTAACCAATACATCATACATTAGTATTTGGATATAATTTCCTATCCACCTTCATATTTTCTTTCCTCATAGGAAAATTGTTATTTTGTCTTCCAACCTAATGGACAGGTTAGATTTATTCATAAACAATGTAAATTTCACTGCAGCATTGTCTGGCAGATGGAGCACACAGCACTGCCTCTGAACATCCTAGCCGAGAAATAAAGAAACGTATCGAATCGAGGCAAGCAAAGTTAAATATCAAACAGTGGAGCTCCCTGACCATCCCGCAGAAGCCAATTCAGCAACAATGTACAGATGAGAACTGATGCTCCATTACCTTTAAGAAACATGAATTTCTTGAGAAAGTCAGCAACAACGAATGAGTCACAGAGGTAGAGGAGAAGTCCACTGAACAACACCTCCTCGGATTTTATGTTAACTGAGTGAGGTCGTGAACTTACGTAACACATGGCAATCTGAGAATGGGAAAGAATAACAAAGTTTGTGTAATGAATATCTCGTTCTTGTTTATAAGCCAGAATTATTTATTTGAGCTACTTTTCCACCATATTTTTCAGTTTAAGTTGTTCATTAATAATAATAACCCTGCTGTCAAACTGAGGTCTGATGCATAACACTGCAATAGTGCTGGAGAGCGGAAGATTATGTACAACTGCAATACAGCTACAGTGAGCATTGTGCCCAGCCTACAGAGCTGGCCTGAAAAATGTATATTAATAAAAGAGAAATTATGTGAGCAAGACATGAAATGAAGAATTCCATGAAAAGACAGAAGAAACTTGACATCTACTCATTACAGCTGGGTTAAATTAATTAATGTTAGTGTTAGTTTAATAAATTGATGTTAATATTAAATAATTAAATCTGCAATTTCCAGGAACTCCTTTCTTAATGCAATTCTGAAGGGTTTATGAATATGATGACCTGATAGTCCAATGGGTACATATCAAGTGTCTCCTGTCTTTTTCAGCATCACAAATACATAAATTTAAAAAAAACACATTTTATTGTATTATCTCATCCAAAACACATTTTTACCATAATGTATCTGCTCCTGTTGAAGTATCAGTTCAACCAGGTACTGCAGCAAGAACCATACATTACTAGTACAAAGTGGTCAAATATGCTTCTCACATTCAGGATGAGTGTATGGTTGAGACTCTTGTTCATTGCAGCAATCTATTTAAGTAAAGGCTCACCTCAGGACCCAGGTTCATGTAGCAATCAATGGCTAACACTGGGTTCTTACTGTTGCGTACAGCTTTAGGAAAGAGTTTGTAACTAGCATGTTGCAGGAACTTCTCCAGCAGAAACTGGGCAGGAGCAGCCAGCATTGTGCTTTCACTGTCGGGAGCACAGACATACTGAGAGGCTGAAATCATATTGAGGCTTTCGCTCACCTGTATGTAAAGGAACAAGGCTGTCAATGAACAGGTCAGGAAGAAAAATTAGCTGCTGTATGGTTATCATTGATCAGTCCAAAACTCTAAAAGACTATGGCCAGAATTTTCCTGGGTGCTAGCAGGCGCGATTGGTGGCGGGTCAGGTGGGAAAGTTGTTAATTTTGACAGCGCGTCGAGAACGTGCTGTCATCCCACACTCACATGCCTTTCCCCCAGCCACTTCTGTCATCACAGAGCCGACCCGACCGGCAGCGGCGGGTGACCTTAGAATTCATTATCAGGTGGTTTACAGCCACAAAAGAGCCTTTTTTCACTTACTTTTTAGAAACATAGAAAATAGGCGCAGGAGTAGGCCATTCGGCCCTTCGAGCCTGCACCACCATTCAATGAGTTCATGGCTGATTATTCCCTCAGTACCCCTTTCCTGCTTTCTCTTCATACCCCTTGATCCCCTTAGCCGTAAGGACCATATCTAACGCCCTCTTGAATATATCCAATGAACTGGCATCAACAACTCTCTGCGACAGGGAATTCCACAGGTTAACAACTCTCTGAGTGAAGAAGTTTCTCTCCATCTCAAGCCTAAATGGCCTACCCCTTATCCTAAGACTGTATCCCCTGGTTCTGGACTTCCTTGCATGGCCACGGGATTCACGCAGCTTGGGAACCACGTCTGTCAACCTGAGACGAGAGTTCCATGTCCACTGCTCCAACTGATTATTTGACAGCATCAAATGTACAGTAAAAGCTCCCACCTGACAGATGGTCATTTTCCTCAGGCAGAAGCTGTTGCTC
Organism: Pristiophorus japonicus; assembly: GCF_044704955.1. Lineage (NCBI taxonomy): Eukaryota > Metazoa > Chordata > Chondrichthyes > Pristiophoridae > Pristiophorus > Pristiophorus japonicus. The sequence continues at coordinate 440,969,640 of NC_091977.1, read as the reverse complement.
AGTCCATTTCCAGCAGAGATTCTGCAGGCTGCAAGTGTTCCCAGCAAAGTTTCCACCCAGTGTTACCTCATTAGAAGAAGTCTCTCACCATTGATAGAATGCTTCTGCCATCTGTACTTCACCTGCCATCTATTCCATCAACAATGGTGCCGTTTATACTGTCTTACCTTGGTCCTCAGAATCGGATCACGATGAGCCCCAACACCAGCAGCACCAACAAAAACACCAACCTTCTCCTCAACCACCTGATGTTGCACAGGACAGAGGGCATCGGCACCCGAGCATATTGCTGCCCGGGAGGCCAGGGATGGCCTCATCTTGGCCAGATTTAGATAACTTTATGCTGTACACTCATATGGCTGCCACCACCCCACACCAACACCATAAAGCATCCCTACAATGACACTCATCACCTTTGTTAACTCTAGACTTGACTATTCCAACGCATTCGTGGTTTGCCTCCCATATTCTGCCCTACGTAAACTAGAGGTGATCCAAAACTCGGCTGCCCATGCCCTAACTCACCAAGTCCCATTTACCCATGTGCTTGCTGACCTACATTGGCCTCTGGTTAACCAACGCCTCGATTTCAAAATTTTCAACCTTATTTTCGCCCCTCCCTATCTCTGTAATCTCCTCCAGACACCCCCCCCACCCCCCCACCTCCACACCCCGAGATGTCTGCGCTCCTCTAATTCTGCCCTCCTGAGCAGCCCTGATTATAATCGCTCAACTATTGGTGGCCATGCCTTCTGTTGCCTAGGCCCCAAGCTCTCGAACTCCCTGCCTAAACCTCTCGTCCTCTCTACCTCTCTTTCCTCCTTCAAGACGTTCCTTAAAACCTACCTCTTTGACAAAGTTTTTGGTCACCTGTGCTAACTTCTACTTATGCGGCTTGGTGTCAAATTTTTATCGCATAATACTCCTGTGAAGCACCTTGGGACATTTCACTACGTTAAAGACGCTATATAAATACAAGTTGTTGTTGTTGGTACCGTTATGTCTCACCATTCACTGCAACTCACTAAGCCATTTCCAAAGGTGCACACAAATCTGTCCAAGACTGGAAAGTGTTGAAAATAAAGATTTCAATGTTTGACACCACATTAACAGAAATGTTATATAAACATTGGAGAAAACACCCACGTGACTATCCTTGTGTGTTATTAGTTGGTATGACTGCACTAGGATGAGGGTGAGTGTGAAGACTAGTGATATGGGGAAGTGATAATGTAGATAGAGAGGGTTGGGTGGAGGTGCAAGGTAAGTTGGTTTGAGTAAGGATGTGCAGGAGTAGGGTAGGGAAGGCAGAGTGATGGGGATGTGATGAGAGGCACAGCAGGATGCAGTTGAGTGTGGCTTTGTACTAACGTTTTCTGATCTAATTATATAATTGAAATGCTTGCAGCACTGCACCCAGGTGCTCCTGACCACATGCCTGCTTGTGACCTCCTCTGCAATCTGCAACTAGACTCTCTTGGTCTCCTGGGGAGGTCTCTTCTGTCCATCGGAAGGGACGAGGACCTCCCTGCGTGCTCCGACTCCCTCCATAGGCGTATCTTTTCTAAAAAATCCTTTTTTTTAATGAATATTTTAATTTTTTTTAATTCAGCCATGTGGGAAAACACTAAATAGGTACAGTAAACTATTCTTGCAACCATGGAGCTTCCCCTTGTTTCGATTCCAAATGGACACACAAAGAAAAAATAGAGTAATTCCAACACAAATATCAGGGATGATGAAAGATCATCGACTTGAAACGTTAACTGTATTTCTCTCTCCGGCTGACCGGCTGAGTATTTCCAGCATTTTCTTTTATTTCATTTTCCAGCAACCGCAGTATTTTGCTTTTGTTCTAATTCAAAACAAGCTGTAATGTTCAGCCTGTATTTCCAGCATTTTCCATTTTTATTATAAATATTGGGTAATTGTTTTAAATGAATTTAAATATTAAAAATGTAAAATTTAAAATCTTTTTTTAAAAAGTTTTCTTTTAACTTTACATGGCACATTGAGATCATTCACTGTAACCTTGTGCGAGAGGTTCAATATCAGGTGAAATACATTCTTGTTTAGGATCAAGTCAGTATTCATAAAACTTAATATCTCAGGATATTCCTTACCATTATCTTGGGTTTTATAACAAAATCTTTATGTCCTCCAACCTGGATGTATTTCTTCATGAGACTAAAGTGATTGAATCGACAAAGGAGTAAACCACTGCTATTTGTCCGTAGGTTGAAGTCAATGTCTTCACAGGTATACCTATTAGATACAAGAATGATTTAATTCTTTATTTTTCTCTCTACACAAGTGCCACCCATAGTAAAAGTCTGTGTACAAGGATACAAACTGAGCTACAGAGTTCTGCATAATCATGCCTCCTTTTAATGGGCTAATGGGCTTCAGTTACCAGGGTGGCAAACTTATTACAAAAATTTTTTTCATTTCATTATTCCTGTCTACGGCTTTTTCTCAGTCAGCTCCAGAATTCAGAGACAAAATAATCTGGTTGTGAGGCAGTTGCTGTACCATACATGGCTAGGTTCCCCCCCAAATATCAATCCTTATAAAAAAGAAAGCTAACAAAGGAAAATTTGACTCGTCCCCTTCCCCTCTCCTCCTGAACTAGAAGGAATGTTTATGGACTTGAGAAGGAAGGCTCAAGTTAGTGGAGGAGGATGGATTTCAGGGATCAGGATTATTGTCTGTGGTTAGCATATACTGGCCCAGTGATGTCACTACTTTCTGCAAGCACTGAGTACAGCTGCAACAGTGAGACTAATGCTGTCTTACATCGTGAATTACTTAACCTCTGGAAGTAAAGTGAATGGATGCACCTTGTACAGATAGTTAAGGTTTTAAGAGCAGAAATACGCTTTGCTAATATAATGACGTATTTCAAATGAGAAACAGTATTACTATTAGAAGTAAGACTTCAGCAGTATTGAGGTGGAACTAAAGAACAAAATGGTAATTTTTCATTATAGGGAGTGTCCAATCTCGAAGTGTTCCACACATAACAACATAAGAATAGAAACAGGAGTAGACCATATGGCTCCTTGAGATCAATAAGATCATGGCTGATCTGATCATGGACTCAGCTCCACTTCCCTGCCCGCTCCCCATAACCCCTTATCCCCTTATCGTTTAAGAAACTGTCTATTTCTGTTTTAAATTTAGTCAATGTCCCAGCTTCCACAGCTCTCTGAGGCAGCGAATTCCACAGATTTATAACCCTTGAGAGAAGAAATTTCTCCTCATCTCTGTTTTAAATGGATGGCCCCTTATTCTAAGATCATGTCCTCGAGTTCGAGCCTCCCCCATCAGTGCAAACATCCTCTCTGCATCCACATTGTCAAGCCCCCTCATAATCTTATACGTTTCGATAAGATTGTTGTGTATGAATAAAGAGTCTGAGTGTATAGTGTGAGCTCAAAGTAAAGTGTGACCTTAATCTTATATTGCAGGTCTCCAGAGTGCCTCTCCAGCCTGTGAGGCCTCCTTAAGTACCTGTGCTCCCAAGGGATTGTGGGATCCCTTCGGACTCCAGGGGATGAGCCCTCTTGTGGCTGTACAAGCTATATACAAGTTTACATATATAACACTCCTCTCCCCCGCCCCCCCCAACACCCAAAGTCAACAGTGTAACTATTTACAAAGTGAATCGATCTGGGACCTTTCTTTCCCTGGTTGATTGTCTCAGTGCAAATGCTGGTTTTGGTGAATCGTTTGTTGGGTCCTCGCTGGGCTGCTGTGCAGCTGGCCTTGCTGGGCTGCCTGGTGTGGTGAGTCCTGCTGGGCTACTGCGGGTGATGGGTTCTGCTTCGTGGCCAACCGAGGTGTCGGTTGCCACTTGTGTGTATGTTGGGGGGTCAAAGAAGGTAGGGTCCAAAGTAGGTTGCTCAGGATAGTCCGTGAATCTGAGTTTGATTTGGTCCAAGTGTTTCCGGTGAGTGAGTCCATTTGAAAGTTTGACCCGAAACACCCTGTTCCCCCCTTTGGCGCGACAGTGCCGGGAAGCAACTTGGGACCTTGTCCATAATTCAATACAAATACAGGATCATTGATTTCAATTTCGCGTGACACATTTGCGGCCTCCAGTGCGCTAGTGCAGCCTTCGGCCGCCTGAGGAAAAGTGTGTTTGAAGACCAGTCCCTCAAAACTGCCACCAAGCTCATGGTCTACAGGGCCGTAGTAATACCCGCCCTCCTGTATGGCAAAGAGATGTGGACCATGAACAGTAGACACCTCAAGTCGCTGGAGAAATACCACCAACTATGTCTCCGCGAGATCCTGCAAATCCCCAGGAGGATAGACGCACCAACGTTAGCGTCCTCATCCAGGCCAACAACCCCAGCACTGAAGCACTGACCACACTTGATCAGCTCCGCTGGGCAGGCCACGTAGTTCGCATGACAGTCACGAGACTCCCAAAGCAAGCTCTCTACTCGGAACTCGTCCATGGCAAACGAGCCAAAGGCGGGCTGAGGAAACGTTACAAGAACACCCTCAAAGCCTCCCTGATAAAGTGCGACATCCCCACTGACACCTGGGAGCCCCCTGGCCATAGACCGCCCTAAGTGGAGGAAGTTAATTCGGGAAGGTGCTGAGCTGCTCGAGTATCGTCGCCGAGAGCATACAGAAATCAAGCGCAGGCAGTGGAAGGAGCGTGCGGCAAACCAGGCTCCCTTCTCACCCTTTCCCTCAACGACTATCTGTCCCACCTGTGACAGAGACTGTGGTTTTCGTATTGGACTGTACAGACACCTAAGAACTCATGCTAAGAGTGGAAGCATGTCTTCCTTGATTCCGAGGGACTGCCTATGAAGATGATGATCATGATATGTACTTTGTTGAAGCCGCCTGCTCTCTACCTGTTCGTGTAGATCAGGGTGAATTAACGAGAGCCTTGTCTTGAGTGCCCTTTTCAGCAGGTGAAATCCCAGTGAGCAAGTGGGGTTTCGTGCAGTAGCTAAGCAGGACTCGGGATAGGCGAGTCTGCACTGAGCCTTCAGTTACCCTCTTGCACTACTCTCTCTGCCTGACCATTGGATGCTGGTTTGAACGGGGCAGATGTAACATGTTTGATCCCGTTACGGGTCATGAATTCTTTGAACTCGGCACTGGCAAAACATGGCCCGTTGTCGCTCACAAGGACATCAAGTAGTCCGTGCGTGGCAAACATGGCCCGCAGGCTTTCAGTGGTGGCAGCGGACGTGCTTGCCGACATTATCTCACATTACAAACTTGTATTTACTCTGTACAGCCACCAGAGGGCTCATCCCCTGAAGTCCCAAGGTATCCCATAATCCCTTGGGAGCACAGGTATTTAATAAGGCTTCACAGGTTGGAGAGGCACTCTGGAGACCTGCAATAAAAGACTAAGGTCACACTTTACTTTGAGCTCACAGTGTTCAATCTGACTCTTTCTCCATACATTACAACTGACGACGAGATTAAGATAGAGAACCCAAAGATGCAGAGAACAGTGGGTATCCTGGAGAAATTTTCAGAGGGAGATGATTGGGAAAGTTTTGTGCAGCGACTCGAGCAATACTTCGTGGTCAACGAGCTAGATGGGGAAGAGAGCACTGCCAAACGAAGGACGCTCATCCTCACCGTCTGTGGGGTGCCAACATATGGCCTCATGATGAATCTGCTCACTCCAGTGAAACCCATGGGGAAATCGTACGACGATTTGTGCACACTGGTCCGAAAGCATGTGAACCTGAAGGAAAGCGTTCTGATGGCAAGGTACCGGTTCTACACCTACAAAAGGTCTGAAGGCCAGGAAGTGGCGAGTTATGTTACCGAGCTAAAATGCCTTGCAGGACATTGCGAGTTTGAAGGACATTTGGAGCACATGCTCAGAGACTTTTTCGTACTTGGCATTGGCCACAAAACCATACTTCGCAAACTTTTGACTGTAGAGACCCTAACCTTGAGTAAGGCCATAGCAATAGCCCAGGCGTTCATTGCCACCAGTGACAATACGAAGCAAATCTCTCAGCACACAAGTGCTGCTACAAGTACTGTGAACAAAGTGATGTTGTTTTCGAATCATAATGTACAGGGCAGGTCACACATACCTGCAGCTACACGTCTGCAGATGACTCACGCGAGTCCACCATCAAGGGTGATGAATGCAAGGCCATTGTTCACGCTGCGGAGGTGATCATCGTTTCCATTCATGCTGATTCAAAGAGTACATTTGCAAGGGCTGTGGAACAATGGGACACCTCCAACGAGTGTGCAGGCGAGCTCCTAAGCCTGTTAACCCTGCAAACCACCATGTTGCAGATGAGGACAGATCCACGGAAGATCACGATGAACCAGAGCCTCAGAAAGAGGCAGAGGTACATGGGGTGCACACATTCACCACAAATTGTCCCCCGATAATGCTGAATGTTGAACTAAATGGACTCCCAGTATCAATGGAGCTGGACATGGGCGGGAGCCGGTCCATCATGGGCAAAAAGACTTTCGAAAGGTTGTGGTGCAACAAGGCCAGTCTTAACTCCAGTTTGCACGAAACTAAGAACTTACACAAAAGAACTGATTCCTGTAATCGGCAGTGCTATCGTAAAGGTCTGCTACGATGGAGCAGTGCACAAGCTACTGGGTGGTACCGGGCGATGGTCCCAGGCTGCTCGGCAGGAGCTGGCTGGGAAAGATACGCTGGAACTGGGACGACGTCCGAGCGCTATCGCCCGCTGACGACACTTCGTGTTCCCAGCTCTTAAACAAATTTCCTTCGCTGTTCAAACCAGGCATCAGGAAATTCCAAGGAGCAAAAGTGCAGATCCACCTAATTCCGGGGGTGCGACCCATCCATCACAAGGTGAGAGCAGTACCATACATGATGAGAGAAAGGGTAGAGATCGAGCTAGACCAGCAACAAAGAGAAGGCATCATTTCACCGATCGAGTTTAGCGAGTGGGCCAGTTCTATTGTCCCAGTCCTCAAGGGAGACGCCACCGTCAGAATCTGTGGCGATCACAAAGTAACTATCAATCGTTTCTCCCTGCAGGACCAATACCCACTACCAAAGGTTGAAGACCTCCTTGCAACGCTGGCGAGAGGAAAGACGTTCACGAAGCTGGATCTGACTTCAGCCTACATAACGCAGGAACTGGAGGAATTATCGAAGGTCCTCACCTGCATCAACACGCACAGGAGTCTTTTTGTTTATAAAAGATTCCCATTTGGAATCCGATCAGCGGCGGCGATATTCCAGAGAAACATGGAAAGTTTACTGAAGTCGGTCCCACACACGGTGCTCTTCCAGGACGACATTTTGGCCACAGGTCGGAACACAGTCGAGCACCTGCAGAACCTGGAGGACGTTCTTAGTCGACTCAACTGCGTGGAGCTCAGGTTAAAACGCTCGAAGTGCGTCTTCCTGGTGTCTGAAGTGGAGTTCTTGAGAAGGAGGATTGCGGCGGACGGCATCAGGCCCACCAACGCGAAGATGGAGGCAATCAAGAACGCACCTAGACCACAGAACGTGACGGAGCTGCGGTCGTTTCTGGGACTCCTGAACTACTTTGGTAACTTTTTATCGGGTCTCAGCACACTGTTAGAACCACTGCGTGTCATACTACGAAAAGGGGGTGAATGGGTTTGGTGCAAAAGCCAAGAAAATGCCTTTGTAAAAGCGATAACATTGTTATGCTCAAACAAATTGCTTGTGTTGTATGATCTATGTAAATGTTTGGTACTAGCATGTGATGTGTCATCACATGGCGTCGGGTGTGTATTGCAACAAGCTAATGATTTCGGGAAACTGCAACCGGTTGCTTATGCATCCAGGAGTTTGTCTAAGGCTGAGAGAGCCTACAGCATGATTGCAAACGAAGCGTTAGCGTGTGTCTAAGGGGTAAAGAAAATGCATCAATACCTGTTTGGGCTAAAATTCAAATTGGAAACTGACCATAAGCTACTTATATCCCTGTTTTCCGAGAGTAAAGGAATAAATACCAACGCATCGGCCCACATCCAGAGATGGGCGCTCACGTTGTCCACATACAACTACGCCATCCGCCACAGGCCAGGCACAGAAAACTGCGCCGATGCTCTCAGTAGGCTGCCATTGCCTACCACGGGGGTGGAAATAGCGCAGCCCACAGATCTAGCCATGGTTATGGAAGCATTTGAGAGTGAGCAATCACCCGTCACTGCCCGGCAGATCAAAACCTGGACAAGCCAGGTCCCTTTATTATCTCTAGTCAAAAGCTGTGTGCTTCACGGGAGCTGGTCCAGTGTTCCAGTGGAAATGCAGGAAGAGATAAAGCCGTTCCAGCGGCACAAAGGTGAAATGTCTATACAGGCAGACTGCCTTCTGTGGGGCAATCGAGTAGTGGTCCCCAAGAAGGGCAAAGACTCCTTCATCAATGACCTCCACAGTACCCACCCAGGCATTGTAATGATGAAAGCGATAGCCAGATCCCACGTGTGGTGGTCCGGTATCGATGCGGACTTAAGAGTCATGCGTTCAGATGTAACACATGCTCGCAGTTAAGCAATGTACCCAGGGAGGCGCCGCGAAGTTTGTGGTCTTGGCCCTCCAAACTGTGGTCTAGGGTACACGTCGACTACGCAGGCCCGTTCTTTGGTAAAATGTTCCTTGTGGTTGTAGACGCGTACTCCAAGTGGATTGAATGTGAGATAATGTCGGCTAGCACGTCCGCTGCCACTACTGAAAGCCTGCGGGGCATGTTTGCCACACACGGCCCACCCGATGTCCTGGTGAGCGACAACGGGCCATGTTTTACCAGTGCTGAGTTAAAAGAATTCATGACCCTTAACGGGATCAAACATGTCACATCTGCCCCGTTTAAACCAGCGTCCAATGATCAGGCAGAGAGAGCAGTGCAAACCATCACTCAAGGCTTGAAGAGAGTAACTGAAGGCTCACTGCAGACTCGCCTATCCCGAGTCCTGCTTAGCTAATGCACGAGACCCCACTCACTCACTGGGATCCCTCCTGCTGAACTGCTCATGAAAAGAGCATTTAAGACAAGGCTCTTGTTAGTTCACCTGATTTCCATGAACAGGTAGAGAGCAGGCGGCTTCAACAAAGTGCATACCATGATAGCGCAAATGTGTCAAGCGGGATTGAAATCAATGATCCTGCATTTGTATTAAATTATGGACAAGGTCCCAAGTGGCTTCCCGGCACTGTCGTGGCCAAAGAGGGAAGCAGGGTGTTTTGGGTCAAACTTTCTAATGGACTCATTCACCGGAAACACTTGGACCAAATCAAACTCAGATTCACGGACTATCCTGAGTAACCCACTTTGGACCCTACCTTTTTTGATCCTCCAACATACACACCAGTGACAACCGGCACAACGGTTGACCACAAAGCAGAATCCATCATCCACAGCAGCCCTGCAGGGCCCAACCCACCAGGCAGCCCAGCAAGGCCAGCTGCACAGCAGCCCAGCGAGGGCCCAACAAATGATTCAACAACACCAGCTTTCACACCGAGACGATTAACCAGGGCAAGAAGAGCCACAGATCGACTCACATTGTAAATAGTTACACTATTGACTTGGGGGGGGGGGGGTGGGGAAGTTTTGTTATATATGTGGACTTTTATTTACTATGTACAGCCACCAGAGGGCTCATCCCCTGGACTCCCAAGGGATCCCATAATCCCTTGGGAGCACAGATATTTAAGGAGGCTTCACAGGTTGGAGAGGCACTCTGGAGACCTACAAAAAAAGACTAAGGTCACACTTTACTTTGAGCTCACAGTGTTCAGTCTGACTCTTTCTCCATACACTACACAATCTACAACCACAAGGAACATTTTACCCAAAAACAGGCCTGCATAGTCGACATGGACCCTGGACCACGGTTTGGAGGGCCAAGACCATAAACTTAGTGGCGCCTCCCTGGGGGCATTGCTTAACTGCGAGCATGTATTACATCTGTGCATGCAGGACTCGAAGTCCGCATCGATACCGGACCACCACATGTGGGATCTGGCTATCACTTTCATCATTACGATGCCTGGGTGGGTACTGTGGAGGTCACAGATGAAAGTGTCTTTGCCCTTATGGGAGACCACGACCGCACAGAAGGCAGTCTGCCTGTATAGACATTTCATCTTTGCACCACTGATACGGCTTTATCTCTTCCTGCAGTTCCACTGGGACACTGGACCAGCTCCCGTGAAGCACACAATTTTTTACTAGGGACAGTAAGGGGTCCTGGCTCGTCCAGGTTCTAATCTGTCACACTGTGACAGGTGATTGCTCACTCTCAAATGCTTACATAACCATGACTAAACCTGCGGGCTGCGCCATTTCCACCCCTGTGATGGGCAATGGCAGCCTACTGAGAGCTTCGGCGCAGTTTTCTGTGCCTGGCCTGTGGCGGATGGCGTAGTTGTATGCGGACAACTTCAGCGCCTATCTCTGGATGCAGGCCGATGCATTCGTATTTATCCCTTTACTCTCGGAAAACAGGGATATTAGTGGCTTATGGCCAGTTTCCAATTCAAGTTTTAGCCCAAACAGATATTGATGCATTTTCTTTACCCAATAGACGCTAACGCTTCTTTTTCAAAGTGTAGGCTCTCTCAGCCTTAGACAGATTTCTGGATGCACAAGCAACCGGTTGCAATTTCCCAGAATCATTAGCTTGTTGCAGTACACATCCAACGCCATATGACGACGTATCACATGCTAATACCAAACGCTTACATGGATCATCAACACAAGCAATTTGTTTGAGCATAACAATTTTTTGACTTTTACAAAGGCATTTTCTTGGCTTTTGCCCCATACCCATTTGTCTCTTTTACACAGTAAGGTGTGCAGTGGTTCTAACAGTGTGTTGAGACCCGGTAAGAAGTTACCAAAGTAGTTCAGGAGTCCTAGAAATGACCGCAGCTCCATCACGTTCTGTGGCCTCAGTGCGTTCTCGATTGTCTCCGTCTTCGAATCGGTGGGCCTGATGCCGTCCGCCGCGATTCTTCTCCCCAGGAACTCCACTTTAGGCATCCGGAAAACGCACTTTGAGTGTTTTAACTTGAGCTCCATGCGGTTGAGTTGACTAAGAACCTCCTCCAGGTTCTGCAGATGCTCGACTGTGTCCCGACCTGTAGCGAAGATGTCGTCCTGGAAGAGCACCGTGCGCGGGACCGACTTCAGTAAGCTTTCCATGTTTCTCTGGAATATCGCCGCAGCTGATCAAATTCCAAACAGGCATTTGTTATAAATGAAGAGATCTTTGTGCGAGTTGATGCAGGTGAGGCCTTTCGATGATTCCTCCAGCTCCTGCATCATGTAGGCCGAGGTCAAGTCCAGCTTCGTGAACGTCTTTCCTCCCGCTAGCATGGCAAAAAGGTCGTCAGCCTTTGGTAGTGGGTATTGATCCTGCAGACAGAAACAATTGATAGTTAATTTGTAATCACCACAGATTCTGCCGGTGCCGTCTCCCTTGAGGACGGGAACAATCGGACTGGCCCACTCGTTGAATTCGATCGGCGAAATGATGCCCTCTCTTTGCAGCCGGTCTAGCTCGATCTCTACCCTTTCTCTCATCATGTATGGTACTGCTCTCGCTTTGTGATGGATGGATCGCACCCCCGGAATTAGGTGGATCTGCACTTTTGCTCCTTGGAACTTCCAGATGCCTGGTTCGAACAACGAAGGGAACTTGTTTAAGACCTGAGCACATGAAGTGTCGTCAGTGGACGAGAGCGCTCGGACATCATCCCAGTTCCAGTGTATCTTTCCCAGCCAGCTCCTGCCAAGCAGCGTGGGACCATCACCCGGTACCACCCAGAGTGGTAGCTTGTGCACCGCTCCATCGTAGCAGACCGTTACAGTAGCACTGCCGATTACGAGAATCAGTTCCTTTGTGTAAGTTTTCAATTTCGTGCGAATGGGAGTCAAGACTAGCCTTGAGGCCTTGCTGCACCACAATTTATCGAAAGTCTTTTTGCTCATAATGTACTGGCTCGTGCCCTTGTCCAGCTCCATTGACACCGGGAGTCCATTTAATTCAACCTTCAGCATTATCGGGGTTAACTTTGTGGTAAATGTGTGCACCCCATATTCCTCTGCCTCCTCGGTCTGAGGCTCTGGTTTGTCGTGACCCGCCATGGATCTGTCTTCCTCTGCAACATGGTGATTTGCAGGATTAACAGGGTTTGCAGCTCGCCTGCACATACATTGGAGGTGTCCCAATGTTCCACAGCCCTTGCAAACGTACCCTTTGAAGCGGCATGAATGGAAATGATGATCACCCCCGCAATGCCAACAAGGTGTTAATGGCCTTGCATTCATCACCCTTGATGGTGGACTCTGAGACATCTGCGGACGTGCAGCTGCAGGCATGTAGGGCCTGCCTTGTATGTTGCGATTTGAAAACAACATCACTTTGTTCACAGTACTTGTAGCAGCACTTGTGTGCTGAGAGATTTGCTTGGTATTGTCACTGGTGGCAATGATCGCCTGGGCTATCGCTATGGCCTTACTCAAGGTTGGGGTCTCTACAGTTAAAAGTTTGCGAAGTATCATTTCATGGCCAATGCCAAGTACGAAAAAGTCTCCAAGCATGTGCTCCAAATGTCCTTCAAATTCGCAATGTCCTGCAAGGCGTCTTAGCTCGGCGACATAACTCACCACTTCCTGGCCTTCAGACCTATTATAGGTGTAGAACCAGTACCTCGCCATCAGAATGCTTTCCTTCGGGTTCAGATGCTCCCGGACCAGTGTGCACAAATCATCGTACGATTTCTCTGTGGGTTCTGGAGGAAGCAGATTTTTCATGAGGACATACGTTGGTGCCCCGCAGACAGTGAGGCGAATTGCCCTTCGTTTGGCAGCGTTCGCTTCTCCTTCCAGCTCGTTGGCCACGAAGTATTGGTCGAGTCGCTCCAATTCCCAATCATCTCCCTCCGAGAATTTCTCCAGGATGCCCACTGTTCTCTGCATCGTTGGGTTCGTCATCTGTATCTCGTCGCCAGTTGTTGTGTATGAATAAAGAGTCTGAGTGGATACTGTGAGCTCAAAGTAAAGTGTGACAGTATTTTATTGCAGGTCTCCAGAGTGCCTCTCCGGCCTGTGAGGCCTCCTTAAGTACCTATGCTCCCTTGGGACTCCAGGGGATGAGCCCTCTTGTGGCTGTACAAGGTACATACAAGTTTACATATATAAGAAAGATCACCTCTCATTCTTCTGAATGCCAATGAGTAGAGGCTCAACCTACTCAACCTTTCCTCATAAGTCAACCCCTTCATCTCTGGAATCATCCTAGTGAACCTTCTCTGAACTGCCTCCAAAGCAAGTATATCCTTTTGTAAATATGGAAACCAAAACTTCATGCAGTATTCCAGGTGTGGCCTCACCAATACCCTGTATAGCTGTAGCAAGACTTCCTTGCTTTTATACTCCATTCCCTTTGCAATAAAGGCCAAGATTCCATTGGCCTTCCTGATCACTTGCTGTACCTGCATACTATCCTTTTGTGTTTCATGCACAAGTACCCCCAGGTCCTGCTGTACTGCAGCACTTTGCAATCTTTCTCCATTTAAATAATAACTTGCTCTTTGATTTTTTTCTGACAAAGTGCATGACCTCACACTTCCAATATTGTAACACAAATTTTTGCCCACTCACTTAGCCTGTCTATATCCTTTTGCAGATTTTTTGTGTCCTCCTCACACATTGCTTTTCCTCCCATCTTTGTATCGTCAGCAAACTTGGCTACATTACACTCGGTCCCTTCTTCCAAGTCGTTAATGTCGATTGTAAATAGTTGGGGTCCCAGCACTGATCCCTGCGGCACCCCATTAGTTACTGGTTGTCAACCAGAGAATGAACCATTTATCCCGACTCTGTTTTCTGTTAATTAGCCAATCCTCTATCCATGCTAATATATTACCTCAACCCCTGGAACTTTTATCTTGTGCAGTAACCTTTTATGTGGCACTTTGTCAAATGCCTTCTGGAAGTCCAAATACACCACATCCACTGGTTCCCCTTTATCCACCCTGTTTGTTACATCCTCAAAGAATTCCAGCAAATTTGTCAAACATGACTTTTCTTTCATAAATCCATACTGACTCTGCCTGACCAAATTTTGCTTTTCCAAATGTGCTGCTACTGCTTCTTTAATAATAATGGACTCTAACATTTTCCCAACCACAGATGTTAGGCTAACTGGTCTATAGTTTCCTGCTTTTTGCCTCCTTTTTTAAATAGGGGCGTTACATTTGTAGTTTTCCAATCTGCTGGGACCTCCCCAAATCCAGGGAATTTTGGTAAGTTACAACCAATACATCCACCATCCCTACCGCTACTTCTCTTAAGACCCTAGGATGCAAGCCGTCAGGTCCAGGGGATTTATCTGCCTTTAGTCCCATTATCTTACTGAGTACCACCTCCTTTGTGATTGTGATATGATAGGATAGGTTTAAACTTTACATCTGGTGCAAACCTATAGAACAGGCTGAGCTATTGAGTTGACACTGAAAATTAATTTAAATTGAAATATGCTCTGCCATTTGAAGCTCCATCAGAGCAATTAGCAACACTTTCTTACATCGTACAATGAGACAGAAGCATGTAGCAAAAACCATGGTGGCTATAATGAGAGATATCAATTTTCACACAAACTGGAAGAAGCAGAACAGCTTCAAGTATTAAAGGCAATGAATTTCTAGAATGCACTTTGGAACTGAGAAAGACAAAGCAGAATATTTTCTTAATGGTGAGTGAATAAGAGCTGTGAGAAGCAACGGAATTTATGTATCCATGTGCACAAATCACTACAAGCTAGTGCACATGTACAAAAAAGTAATCAAAACTGCCAATGGAACGTAGATCTTTATCTCAGGGGATTGGAATTCAAAAATGAGGAAATGTTGCACTGATCCTCAACAAGAGTATATTGGCATTTACAGTGCAGATTCACCAAAATGATACCAAGGTTTAAATTATGAGGACAAGTTGCATAAACTTGGGTTGTATTCCCTTAAGTTTAGAAGGTTGAGTAGTGACCTGGAACTCACTCCCCCAAGAGGCTGTAGATTTCGGTCGTCAATTGAAATTTTCAAGACTGAGATTGATAGGTCTTTGCCAGATAAGGGTATCAAGGGATATAGAGCAACGGTGGGTAAATGGAGTTGCGGTATAGATTAGCCATGATCTAAATGAATGGCGGAACAGGCTCGACGGGCTGCATGGCCTACTCCTTTTCCTATGACAACTATTTATACTTCATGTGGTAATAATCTATTGAATTTTCTTAATTTATTAAGCAGCCAATGCAAAAGAGATAACAAGCGTCACCTTGGATAAAATTCTACTGTGACAAAAGGTCACCAACCTGAAACATTCGGGCCGAAATTGCCTCTTCCCTTAAGAGCTGTTACTGCCGGAAATTGTGGAATAGCCGCCTTTTTGAAAATTCCGCTCCTGTGGTATCCCAGCGGTGACCCACTCCCCACACTACCACTCGGCTGTTGCCGATCCATCCTAAGTGCGTCATCAGAATGCGAACGCCGATAGTCCCCCCGATCGCAAAATTCCGCCCAGAATATCCTCCTCCCGCCGCTCGGTGCCACCTGCAGCTTTTTCTGCCAGTGCACTATGCTTGGAGTACTTGCAAAATGGTGGTGCGGCTGCCATTAAAGGGGAGGACCGACTGCCGCTGCCTGCATTCTTTTTTTTGTCGGCCGACTGCTGTGGCAGGCCAACAATTATGCCCCCGGGTTCAGCCGGGCCCCCAACAGGCATCCTGGCACCCCCTCTTGGGTGCTAGGCCACTGACCTGGCCACAATCCTCCCTGATGGCCCAGTGGACCTAACCTAAAGAATCGCAGCGTCTCTCCCGTTTAAGTGAAGGGGAGAGACGTGGTGATGCAGCACCGTGATGTCACCAGCGCTACGCTGATGAGTGATAGCGGCAGACACTCCGCCCGGCCTCAACTTCTGCCCCTCTAGTATGCGAACCTCTGCTCACTGCTGCACATCTGACCAACTTCCGGTCCGCTGGGAATAAAAGCCAAAGAGCCGTACTGGTAAAAACTGAAACAGGGTAGGTGTGCTGCGTTTCCGGCAGTGGGCAATTTTGGCCCCATTAACTCTGCTTCTTTCTCCACGGATGCTGCCTGGCCTGCTGAATATTTCCAGCATTTTGTGTTGTTATCTACAGATAGATTGGGAACTTTCTTATATTTTTTCTAAAAGGTCAAATGGCCCAGTGGGCAAAGGTAACACTCAATCTAGATTTAAACTGCTTAAATTATAGGGTCCAGGTTTAATTGCCAATCTATCCTGAGCCAGCTGATCTCACCAGGGGATATTTTAATTGCTTTCAGTGTCTGACAGAGACTTGCTTGAAATAAAAATATCAGACTCTGATGACGTCATCGGGGCCTGACTGCTATTCTAACTAATGGCCTGAGCAGCGATGCTGTTGTGGTTTTCTCGCCAGGCAAACCGAGCATGAAGCGGAGTTGGGGACCGGAAGAGAGTGAAACAGTTAAGTTTTTTTACTTTTCTTATGGAGCCTGGATTCCTCAAAGTCCATAAGGAAAGTTTAGGGGGGTGAAATTGCCCCTTTTTCAAGGGTAGGTGGAGACTGCGACCCATCCACTAATCAGTGTATTTGTAGTGCACTTTATTTGACAGACATGGATGTCTGTCAAGCCCCCCCCGATGCCCGTACTGCACTTTTTTTGACATACATGCTTCTGCCAAATCCCGCTCCGTCAAGCTCCGCCACCCCTTCCCGGCCCCAAATCATTCCCTTCATGTGGTGCCGAGAAGCAGGACCTGAGGCCCAACACTCCACCCTCCCCACTGGCTCTCACTGGCAGGGGGCCGAGAGTGGCAGCAGTGGGGCTGAGAGGGCCCGTGGGCGGCCGAGAGTGGCGGTGGCGGCGAGAAGCGATGGAAGGGCCAAGAGGGAGGGAGACAGACTGGGGGAGAGGGAAAGAGAGACTGGGGTAAGGCACTTTGGTTGGGGGAGGCATGCACTTGGACTGGGGTAAGACACTTTGGTTGGGGGAGGCATGCACTTGGACTGGGGTAAGGCACTTTGGCTGGGGGAGGCATGCACTTGGGACTGGGGTAAGGCACTTTGGTTGGGGGAGGCATGCACTTGGACTGGGGTAAGGCACTTTGGCTGGGGGAGGCATGCACTTGGGACTGGGGTAAGGCACTTTGGTTGGGGGAGGCATGCACTTGGACTGGGGTAAGGCACTTTGGCTGGGGGAGGCATGCACTTGGGACTTGGGTAAGGCACTTTGGCTGGGGAGGCATGCACTTGGACTCGGGTACAGGACGCTGGCTGGCCCTTGCTGTTTTCTGGGGAGCTCTGTCCTCTGTCACTTCAGGAAGTCAAAGTGGATCGAGTTACAATTTGCAAAGTCAGTGAGACCTTGGGATTGGCGGTTCCAGTTACACATTCCTGTGAAACTTCAGAGTGTGGCTTATCCTCCATGGGGACCAATTATAGACAAAGGGTGGAGCATGGTGGCCATTTTTGCAGTACAAATAAGCGCAGCCTCCACAATTACCCCCGGGCCGGCGGCTGCGCCCCAACTTTCCGCCCCACTCGGCGCCCGCCGCTGCTGACAGCTTGGCGAGATGTGAAGCTGCCAGTGGCTGGATGGTGCGGCTGTCCTTAAAAAGGAGGGCGCACCACCGTGGTCGCCATTTTCTTTTAACTGTTGGCTGAATCTGTAGTCGGCCGATAATGGCGGCCACGGGTTTGGCCGAGCCGCCAACAGGCTGTCTGGCACCCCCCCTTGGTGCAGGCCGATTTACTCTCCACCTCAGCCCCCACCCGCCAGCTTGATTCCTGCCCGAATTAAAATCGGGCCTTATACTATGCAGTCCAAGTGAGAGTTCGAATAAACCCTTCTATTGAATGAGCAGGTTAGCAGACACAAATTTTGTTCAATGTTGAACTCAGCATATTATTTCTGCTCATTTTATATAAACTGCTTTTAAATGTTTCAGAGAGAAGTATAAAATACAAATCGTTCAAGTGAAACTTACCTGTTCAGATCATACTGTACATTCTGTGTCAGATCAACATTCAACAATATAAAGTCATGTATGTGACAACGAGAGAATGGTGTCCTCAGTTTGCTAGCATTCAGCTTGCTGTTCCATTTTTGAATCCCACAGAGCGCGTAATGAGTAATCTTTGGTGTGGCTTCAATGTGCTGCATTACGGTCTTCAAGGAAACATTCTTTGTGGAAACTGTGGGCTCTTTTGTTTCACTGTTTAAAATAAATATTAGTCAATTGTTTGTACATGGCTGTATCATTTCACACATCCACATTCCTAACACCACATCAATTTTTGCAGTGAAATAATCTAAGTTTCACCTCATTGTTGTCTGTGAATTCTTTTTATGCACAAAATGGCTGCAGCATTTGCCTATATAACAGTGATTGCACTTCAAAGTAATCCATTGTATGCAAACTGCTTTTAGATGTTTCAGAGCGAAGCGAGAAAGTGCTTGTAGAAAATCCAAATCTTTCAATCTTATTGTTTTATCTATCTGTCATACAGTATGGGTGCGGTATTTCTGTATAGTATCTTAAAAAATTTGCATCAAGTATTAGAAGATTGGGTACAAGATTGTAAAATTAGTTAGACACTGGCCTTTCACCTCTGGGTCCTGGAAACATAGAAACATAGAAAATAGGTGCAGGAGCAGGCCATTCGACCCTTCGAGCCTGCACCACCATTCAATGGGATCATGGCTAATCATTCACCTCAGTACTCCTTTCCTGCTTTCTTTCCATACCCCTTGATCCCTTTAGCCGTAAGGGCCATATCTAACTCCCTCCTGAATATATCCAATGAACTGGCATCAATAACTCTCTGCGGTAGGGAACTCCACAGGTTAACAACTCTCTGAGTGAAGAAGTTTCTCCTCATCTCAGTCCTAAATGGCTTACCCCTTATCTTTAGACTGTGTGCCCTGGTTCTGGACTTCCCCAACATAGGGAACATTCTTCCTGCATCTAACCTATCCAGTCCCGTCAGAATTTTATATGTTTCTATGAGATTCCCTCTCATCCTTCTAAACTCCAGTGAATACAGGCCCAGTCGATTCAGTCTCTCCTCCTATATCAGTCCTGCCATCCCTGGAATCAGTCTGGTGAACCTTCGCTGCACTCCCTCAATAGCAAGAATGTCCTTCCTCAGATTAGGAGACCAAAACTGAATATTCCAGGTGAGGCCTCACTAAGGCCCTATACAACTGCAGTAAGACCTCCCTGCTCCTATTCTCAAATCCCCTAGCTATGAAGGCCAACATACCATTTGCCTTCTTCACCGTCTGCTGTACCTGCATGCCAACTTTCAATGACTGATGTACCATGACACCCAGGTCTCGTTGCACCTCCCCTTTTCCTAATCTGCCACCATTCAGACAATATTCTGCCTTTGTGTTTTTGCCACCAAAGTGGATAACCTCACATTTATCCACATTATACTGCATCTGCCCACTCACCTAACCTGTCCAAGTCACCCTGCAGCCTTTTAGCGTCCTCCTCGCAGCTCACACCGACACCCAGCTTGGAGATATTACACTCAATTCCCACATCCAAATCATTATTGTATATTGTAAATAGATGGGGTCCCAGCACTGAGCACTGTGGCACCCCACTAGTCACTGTCTGCCATTCTGAAAAGGACCCATTTTATTCCGACTCTCTGCTTCCTGTCTGCCAACCAATTCTCTATCCACGTCAGTACATTAACCCCAATACCATGTGCTGTAATTTTGCACACCAATCTCTTGTGTGGGACCTTGTCAAAAGCCTTTTGAAAGTCCAAATACACCACATCCACTGGTTCTCCCTTGTCCACTCTACTAGTTACATCCTCAAAAAATTCTAGAAGATTTGTCAAGCAGGATTTCCCTTTCATAAATCCGTGCAGACTTGGACCGATCCTGTCATTGCTTTCCAAATGTGCTGCTATTTCATCTTTAATAATTGATTCCAACATTTTCCCCACTACTGATGTCAGCTAACTGGTCTATAATTCCCCATTTTCTCTCTCCCTCCTTTTTTAAAAAGTGGTGTTATATTAGCTACCCTCCAGTCCATAAGAACTGATCCAGAGTCGATAGACTGTTGAAAAATGATCACCAATGCATCCACTATTTCTAGGGCTACTTCCTTAAGTACTCTGGGATGCAGACTATCAGGCCCCGGGGATTTATTGGCCTTTAATCCCATCAATTTCCCGAACACAATTTCCCACCTAATAAGGATTTCCTTCAGTTCTTCCTTCTCACTGGACTCTCGGTCCCTTAGTATTTCTGGAAAGTTATTTGTGTCTTCCTTTATGAAGACAGAACCAAAGTATTTGTTTAACTGGTCCGCCATTTCTTTGTTCCCCATTATAAATGTTAGACACTGGCCTTTCACCTCTGGGTCCTGGCATCCAATTCAGTCCAGACTAAAGGGATGAAAGTCTCCTTGGTTTGTAAGGGTCCTAAATTAAATACGTTTGGACAGTCACAAGCCAGCTCCTAGTGGGCAAAGGCCTATAGCACAAAGCTGCCTGAATTAGCACTAACTCAACAATATCACTCAGGTTGGTGTTGGAAAACGAAACTGTCAAATTGATGCACGAATGCTTGACGCTGGATACCTAAAATGGAAAGTGTTGAATCTCCAACAACATTCCTCACCTTGATTACCACATTTTAAAAAAGTAAAATAGAGGATATTGAGTAAAATGCTCTCAAATTCTGTATGATGTGAATGAATGCAGATTTCCATTTCACTCTTGTGTTGTAGAACCAGACAGTTTAAAAGAGCTATGCTGGAATATTTAGCTTCAGTTACTCTGCAGATTTGGCAGACACATTCTTGTAACAAAACAATTGCTGTCAATCTTTAGACAACTTCAAACTAACATTATGCCACAGACCAAAAACAGATGCTGGTTCAACTAAGGGTATATATCCAAAACGTCTTTTCTCTTCATAGATGTTGACTGACCTGTCGTGCATTTCCAAAATTTGCAGTTATCCTTTTTAATTTTGCTGGTTCAACTCTGCTTTATTCCCAATCTATGCTGTGTCAAGCAGAGAGGAGATAAACATCTCCAAGCAAGGGAAAGAAAACATCAGAGTGGAAGTCACTCCCGGGTATTCTATGGTACCATATCATTGCCGACTAGAGGGATATTGGCAGCAGCCAGGGAGCAAACATGACATGGCCTGTCATAAAAAAGGGTACTCAGCCATTAAGACATTGCTGTATTTGCCTTTCTTACCTGCTCAGTTCCTGCACATTATGAACATTCCAAAGGACACATGAGTCATCCATGACAAGTATAAATGGCCACACACACTGTCGTTTGACCCCTATCTCTTCTTGGCGGTTTCGTTCCAACTCCAAGTTGTGGTATGAAAGTTCTTTGATTAAAAAGTGGGCAGCACCTGAAGAGGTCAAACAGTTACACAAGGCATTATTCAATTCGTAAATCCATTTTTCTGGATAATTGCAGAAAAAAGGATACTTAATAAGGTTCACTTTCCTAGTGATTAAAAGTGCGATATTAAGTGCAAAATAAATTATAATTAGCCATTATTTGAAGAAATGTAGCTGTACACTCCTCTCAATCCAAATTGATAGGGTATGATTGCTGTCGGTAAAGTATTTGTCCTTTGATTGAAGTTGATCCTTCACATAAACAAGGATAGGTCCTTTGTAAATTTGGGGGGGCGGGGGGAAGAGAATTGGACAGTGTCCCATCAGCAGAAAACTTAGGGAGGCTGCTTTGGTGATTCAGTGCCTCCCAAAGAAGATCATTTTGAGCTGGAGCTGGAATAAGACACTCTCGGAAGAGTGAGATTACGCCTCCCTCAACTGGTGCTCCAATATTGGTTTGGTCCTGAAACTTTTTCCAATGTCCTCCTGGCCTATCATACAAACCACTCTGGAGTGTTTGTGCTGCTTTTCAGATTTGGCTGGGGAACCTGAAGGCTTACTCTCACTATTTCCTGTCATCTTATCTTTGGGGAAGTTCTATTTTCCAATACTTTATTTTCATCATGCTTTTCTGGAAAGGTCAAGATAAACCGATTTTGCAGTTAGGAAGACAACCAAGACATAGATGATCAATGGGAATGGACCCAACATGACGACCAAAGATGCTGCTGCTCTCAAAAAAGATAACCAATTATGAAAAAGAAAATAAAGAATTTGAGAAACTTCTTTTAGTGAAGGGGAGCACTGAGACCTTGCTACTGTCAGTTATAAATGGGGCAATGGGAGAGAATTATGAAGTTTTCACAAGCAAAAAGCTCTGAAAGGGGCACTGCCCCTATCATGCTGTCTTATTTGACAATGGGCCATCCTAAAGTATATAGAGGATAAACACATGAGGAACTATTGGATTTACAAGCTGAATATAAAACATTAATATTTTCATGTTTAGATATCTTGTATCATGTGTTAACAATGATTTACTGTAAAATTCTTTGTTTTCATGACAAATGTTCATGTTGTTGATCATGAATGAAAAAATCTCCAATAAAAATACACTCACCAAGTATTAGTCTAATGTGATTGCTGAAAGTCCAACAAAAGTAGATAGAAATATAAAAGAACAATGCAATTCCATGGAAACAAATATTTGCAAAACTACTCCCATAAACCACTGCTTGGACCACTTACCAATTTCAATATAGAGTGTTGCAAACACTAGATGAAAAAGACTTGCGGCGACTACTTTATTGAAAATTCATCCACCTCACAACATTAGGCTTGAGTTATGTAGGCAGTTTTCATTCAGTAACCTTATATAAGATCTACTGCGCACTACAACATAAACAGAAAACATATAGCAGTGTTTACTTACCCACTCCTGCGCCATTGAACATGCCTGGTAATACCAACATAATGTGGTTGGGCCAGTATTTTCGATAGAGAGGCATTTCAAACTCTTTGACCACAAGGATGTGAAGGTGGTTTGCACCTTCTATGGCATGGTAGAGGTTCAGAAGGCCATGCTCGTGCCGCCCTGTAGTCGGTGTAAAGATAGGACTCTTCACTAATTTTGGATTCTGCCAAAACAAATTGAGGAAAACATTGCTAAATAAAAGTAATTGCATCAAATTTGAGGCCTTTCTTTGATACAATGAGTACAACAGAGGAGCCCATGCATTACATAAATTTCCTCACATTATGCATCTGAAATTGGCAAGTAGAGCCGCTCAAATTTATTAAGGGAATTTATAGACAAAATAGCTGCTATTCCAGCGCACCAACACTCCAAATACTTTGGCTCCGATATTCAGGAAGGCGGGGGAGGGAGCATAGGTTGCTCTTTTGCATTCGGGAAATCCAGAAGAACCAGGTTTCCCACAGGTCCTACAGAATTTAACGACAGGACCTGATTAACATTTTGCGTTGCCGTTTCCATGGCTGCAGCCAGCCAGAGTGAGAGGCTAGCTGGCCGTTGGGTGGGTAGGCCTGCGGCACCAGGCCACAGCCGAGGAGCACAGAGGATGGAGGGAGGGATTGGCAAGACCGGGAGGAGATCGCAAAGGCTGGGTTGGGGAGACATCATGGCTCGGGGAGGGGGGCAATGGAGATCAGATCGTGAGGAGGTGGGATTCAATTACAGGGTGATCAGATGGCGGGGGGGGGGGGGGTGCTAATGGACGAGCATGGCAGGGTAGGGTCGAAGCTGGTTAGCTTTTTGGGCTGAGGGGAAGCACTCTTGCTCCTGCTTCACTAAATATATTCAAAAAGGAGTTAGATGAAGTCCTTACTATTAGGGGGATCAAGGGGTATGGCGAGAAAGCAGGAATGGGGTACTGAAGTTGCATGTTCAGCCATGAACACATTGAATGGCGGTGCAGGCTAGAAGGGCCGAATGGCCTACTCCTGCACCTATTTTCTATGTTTCTATGTTTCCTGGTCCACAAGCAGTAATGTAAAGACACTTGTCTGCTGGATCCAGCAGTCCTTGCCTCCCATTAGCTGACGGGTTTTCTGAGGCCCAGGAAACCTGGCTGGCCAGGGTTAAACCTAAAATGGAGGAAAATGCTGAGGCACATTGCCTCGTTATAATATTTAAATGACCCCACCACCCCGTCCCGTCTCCGTTAAAACTGGAAGTGGCCCAATTCATCAACAAACGTTTCCTGCAAGTCGTTTATGATTCTGACCCATCACAAAGGCATTCTGCATCTTCACAATGGTACAATCTGGGAAGCAAACTTTTTCCTTGGTGATAATGGCAATAGAAATAGAAAAGGTGATTAAATTAGAAAGGAAGGCGTAGATTTTGACTTTGTGCGATCATGTAAGATGGGTGATAGTGAATCAGCAGGCCATTTTACATCTCTTCCGATATTTCCATTGATTTCACCCGTTTTACACTATCACACAAAGTCAAGATCGACCTCAAAAAGTGGTAGTGCTCGTCTCAGATATGCTTACAACCTAAAATGAAAGCAAAGGGAATAATAATTTTTTATGTACTTGTTAAAGGCTTTTTAAGAACTGTAAAGGCCTTGAGAAAATTTTGCACAAATGAAAACTGAGTTCTGAACTCCCATTCAGAATAGGGGTTAATCAGACAAAGAAGCGGAAGATTTGGGGAATTAGGACTAGTACTTATACAAAAGCAAAATACTGCGGATGCTGCAAATCTGAAATAAAAACAAATTTGCTGGAAATACTCAGCAGGTCAGGCAGCATCTGAGGAGAAAGAAACAGAGTTAACGTTTTATGTCAATGTTTCATCAGATCCATGACCTCATCTCCATGTATTCATATGTTTCAGTAATTGATCAGGCTTTCTGAACATTTATCCTGCCATTGGTAAATGCTTCAGTTTTGCACATCTCACTATTTTACAGGTGGATTCACTCTATTTCTGATATTTATGCAAAATAAGCAGCTTTTAACTGCTTGAAAAATGTGAAAGTCAAATTTTACAGGCACATTGTGATTGTCCAGTTTTCTGTAATTTCTGTTAAAATCAGATGTTACAACATCGACCGAAGAAAAATGATGACCAGCCACCATTTTAAGTGGCACATATTAAAATCTACAATCTATTGTTTTTTTTTACTAACATGGTAAGGTATCTTCCAAGGTTCAAATACGTTGAGTATATAGCATAATAAGCCATTATTTATTTCAGCATTTAGTGCGTTCAGTACAACAACAGTATAAGCTTCAAGGCAGTCACAATGAATAACTTCACTCTTAAGGATCACTCACTAAAAGTATTGGGTCAATGTGCAGTAGTTGTTAAAAAGACTTATAAAGCTCGATGACACATCCTAGTGAGGCGATTACAAGTCAAAATCTACAATGTAAATTTAATCCTGCATAAGGCTAATTGGTGAGACTAGATTTAGAATACTGTAAAACTTTCAGGCTCCCTAATTTCAAAAGGGCACTGATGCTTCAGAAAGAATTGAAAGTAGAGTGCCAGAAATGGTTCTGCAACATAAGCATTACCTTCTAAAAAGGGATTCTCATATCTGAGCTGGTCTTCATGGAATAAAACATGGTAAGGGAATATGACCTAGTTATTTAAAATAACGAGAGACATGACTAATATGAGAAGGAAAGGGGAGATGACGCCTTCAGGGTGAGAGGTGTTCATTTGTACTACATCTTGGCCAAACTCCCTCAAAGCACAAATTGCTATTTCTTTTAATTTTAGCTGAGAGCCTTGGATCAGTGGTAGCATTCTCGCCTTTGAGTCAGGAGGTTGTGGTTTCAAGCCCCACTTCAGAGACTAGAGTACCTGATCCAGGCTGACACTTTCATGCAGTACTGAGGGAGTGCTGCACTGTCGGAGGTGCCATCTTTCGCATGAGACGTTAAACCTCTCAGGTGGGCATAAAAGTTCCCATGGTAATATTTGAAGAAGAACAGGAGAGTTCTGACCAACATTTATCCCTCAATCAACATGACAACAACAACTTGTATTTCTATAACACCTTTAATGTAGTGAAACATCCTAAGGCGCTTCGCAGGAGTGTTATATCACAAAGATTTGACACTGAGCCACATAAGAAATTGCGACATGTGATCAGAAGCTTGGTTTAAGAGGTAGATTTTAAGGAGCGTCTTAAAGGAGGAAAGATACGTAGAGAGGCAGAGAGGTTTAGGGAGGGAGTTCCAGAGCTTAGGGCCTAGGCCACCGCTGGTTGAGCGATTATAATCAGGGATGCTCAAGAGGGCATAATTTGAGGAACGCAGACATCTTGGGGGGTTGTGAGGCTGAAAGCGATTACAGAGATAGGGAGGGGCGAGGCCATGGAGGGATTTGTAAACAAGGATGAGAATTTCTAAATTGAGGCGTTGCTTAACTGGGAGCCAATGTACGTCAGCGAGCACAGGGGTGATGGGTGAATGGGACTTGGTGTGAGTTAGGAAACGGACTGCCGAGTTTTGGATCACCTCAAGTTTACATAGGGTAGAATTGGAGTAGTCAGGTCTAGAAGCAACAAAGGTATGGATGAGGGGTTCAGCAGCAGATGAGCTGAGGCAAGGGCGGGGACGGAGGTGGAAATAGGCGGTCTTAGTTATTCTGCGGATATGTGGTCAGAAGCTCATTTCAGTGTCAAATATGACACCAAGGTTGCGAACTGTCTGGTTCAGCCTCAGACAGATGCTAGGGAAAGGGCTGGAGTCGGTGACTTAGGAATGGAGTTTGTGGCGGGGACCAAAGACAATGGCTTTGGTCGTCCCAATATTTAATTGGAGAAAATTTCTGCTCATCCAGTACTGGATGTCTGACAAATTGGAGACCTTGGAAGGGTCGAGAGAAGTGGTGGTGAGGTGGAGCTGGGTGTCGTCAACGTACATGTGGAACTGATGCTGTGTTTTCGGATGATGTTGCCAAGGGGCAACATATAGATGAGAAATAAGAGGGGGCCAAGTATAGATCCTTGGGGGACACCAGAGGTAACAATGCAGGTGTGGGAAGAGAAGCCATTGTAGGTGATTTTCTGGCTATAATTAGACAGATAAGAATGGAACCAGGCGAATGCATTCCCAACCAGCTGGACGATGGCGGAGAGGCATTGAAGGAGGATGTTGCAATCAACCGTGTCAAAGGTTGCAGACAGGTCGAGAAGGACGAGGAGCGATAGTTTGCCTTTGTCACAGTCAAAGAGGATGTCATTTGTGACTTTGATGAGTGCCGTTTCAGTACTGTGGCAGGGGTGGAAACCGGATTTAAGGGATTCAAATATGGAGCTTCGGGAAAGGTGAGCATGAATGTGGGAGGCAGCAACATGTTCAAGGATTATGGAGAGGAAAGGGAGGTTGGAGATGGGGTGGTCACTTACAAGCACAGTGGGGTCAAGGGTTGGTTTTTTGAGAGGGGTGATGAGGAAGATTTGAAGGAGAGGGGGACAGTACCTGAGGAGAGAGAACCATTAACAATGTCAGTTAACATGGGAGCCAGAAAAGGAAGTTGGGTGGTCAGCAGTTCAGTGGGAATAGGGTCAAGGGAGCAGGAAGTGGGTCTCATGGACAAGATGAGCATAGAGAGGTCGAGGGGAGATCAGAGAGAAACTGGAGAAAGCTGCGAGTTCAGGCCTAGGACAGGGGGGAACCTTCGAGGAAGTTTGGCCTGGTGGGCTAGGGGAAGGAAGGGAAGTGGCAGAGGCAGCTGATTGGATGGTCTCAATGTTAGAGGCAAAGAAATCCATGAGCTTCTCGCACTTGTTGTTGAATGCGAGTATGTTGGAGACAGATTAGGGGGCTTTAAGAAGACGATTAGCAGTAGAGAATAGTAGCCTGGGGTTATCTTTGCATTTCAGAATGATCCTGGAACAGTGAGCAGTTTTGGCAGACAGGAGTAGGACCCGATAATGTTTTATGTGGCCCAGCCAGATCTGGTGGTGAATGGCTAAACCAGTTGCCCACCATATCCTTTCAAGCCTTGGACTTGAAGGAGCAAAGATGAGGGCCGTACCAGAGGGAATGGCCAGTGTGAGAGAATAATGGTTTTAATAGGGACTAGGGCATCAAAGGTGGTGATGAAGGTGTGGTTGCACAGATCGATGGCTACAGAAATGACATGGTGAATGGAGAGCCAAAGGCTGGACAGTTTGGAGTTCATAAGTGCAGTTGTAAGAGAGTCAGGAAAGAGTATTTTCCAGGGTAGATGCAGAAGGAAGTAGGGTTGGGTGGGGGAAGGGGGATGTGGGTGGAGAGCGATACAAGGAACTGGTCAGAGATGGCCTTATCTGCAATTGACACGGTAGGAATACTGAGGCCACGAGAGACGGCAAGGTCAAGGGAGTCGCCGTGAATATGGGTTGGGGAGTTCACATGGAGGGAGAGATTAAAGGAGGACAGGAGGACTGAACTCAGAGGAGAGAAAGCATGATGAACGATGAATTGAGATGGAGATTTTAATGAGACATCATTAAAAATGATTATCTGGTCACTATCACATTGCAGTTTATAGGACCTTACTGCGGGCAAATTGTCTGCTGCGTTTCCCTACATTGCAACAGTGACATTTTGAAAGTACTTCATTGGCTGAGAAGCACTCAGGAACTTTCCAAGGTCATGAGCAATAACTTGCATTTATATAGCGCCTTTACGTCCCAAGGCGCTTCACAAGCGTATTATGCGATAAAAAATTGACATCGAGCCGCATAAGTAGAAATTAGCGCAGGGGCTGCTGGAGGAGATTACAGAGATAGGGAGGGGCGATTCCATGGAGGGATTTGAAAATAAGGATGAGAATTTTGAAATCGAGGTGTTGCTGAACCAGAAGTAAATGTAGGTCAGCGAGCACAGCGGTGATGGGTGAGCGGGACTTGGTGCGAGTTAGGACACAGGCTGCCGAGTTTTGGATCACCTCTAATTTACATAGGGTAGAATGTGGGAGGCCAGCAGGAGTGCGTTGGAAGCCGCTATATACATGAAAGTCCTTTCCTTTCCTTTACAACAGAAATGTTTAAAATCTCTATCAAAATAACATTAGCTCTGAATAAAATTTTTAAGGAGTTCCTGCAGTTGCTGACCTTATCTGTGACAAGAGGTAGACGCATGCTTTCCAGATGTTTACCCTGCTGGCTGAAGACAAAATGCTGCTCCTTTGACTTGGGGATAATAAAATGAAGCTGCACTTCCTCTCCCAACATGGAGGAAGAAAATGTAAATGCATGTAGTGTGGAATCAGACACCTGAAATACAATTAGATCATGGATTCAATCTATTCAATGAAGCGTTGTACTTAGATTTATGCAACAGGTAATCCTGTATAGCATTACAGTGAAATCTTATGCAAACATACTATATGCCATCGGACTTTTCGAAAATGAAGATAAAGGAGTATCAGAATTAAAACAAATAAAATAAATAAACACAGGAGTAGTGCAGGTAAAGTAAATGAAATAGAAGACTGCAGGTATATAGCAAGAAAAGCAAGTAATGTATTAAATGATTAACTAATGGGATAGTCGAAGGCAAGTGGATGTACATCAATAGCTTCCTGGACATATTAAATTAATACTGTAACATAAACCTTACAATGGATTGTATCAGCAAATCTAACAGGAATAAACATGAAGAATCAAGCACAGGGCAAGGTTGGTCATCTGTAACCTGAAGGACCTTGGACATGACCTTATATAGGATCTTCTTAGCTGGTGTGAATCGTAAAGGCAGAGGGGGCCTAAATTGTGCACCGCCCCAAACGGGGCGCACTTATCGTTTTGTAAGTGTGCAGTGGGGCGGATAACCCGCTGAAATTCAGGACTTTATTTTTTTTTCCCAGTCGGAGCGATGTTGCTGTCTTCAGCGGGGCGGAAGTGTGGCCGGGTCAGAGCGGCCGTCTCCAGCGGGGCAGAATTGCGAGTGGGTGGAAACAACCATCGCTCCAAGTCATCAGCATGACGCGGACTTGCCACGTTGCGCTGAGGCGTCACAACGTCCCTCCCCTTCAGTTAAAGGGGAGAGCCGCTGCGAATGCTGCAGCCACTTTAGTGGCAAACACTGGGCCACCAGGGAGGGTTTCGGCTCGGCCAGTGGCCTGGCACTCAAGAATGGATGCCTAGCTGCCAACCCACGGGCATAATTGTCAGCCCGACCTGGCAGTTGGCCAACAATAAAAAATAACATTGAGTCGCCGGCAGCGCGACCTCCCCTTTAACGGCGGCTGCACCGCTCAGCCACAGACAGCTCCCCGCTGGGGAAAGCTGTCAGTGGCACCAACCGGCGGCGGCGACACTTCCCCGTGGCAATTCCGCACGGGGGTCGGAAAGGGGGTCGCCGCCGGTCGGTAAGTTGTCGGTGCGTGCCCGACGTGGTGGGAAAATGGGTGATGTTGTAACACGTTCCCACCGCTTGCGGCCCGCGGGCAATTTTAGTCAGGACAGCCCATCCGTCTGCCCCTGGTCGGTAAGGCCTCTCCGCTCCATTCTCGTCTCTTCGAGGCAGTAATGGAGTTTATGGAGGGGGGCAATTTCGGCCGCATAATGTTCCGGCTGTCCATAAAGCACTTTACATGCAATGGTACAATCAGGTTAATAACCTTGTTGCTATGAAGTCCAAATTCTCAGAATGATCTAATTGGAAGTAGGTTCACTACGGAGGCCTAGACATCAAAACAGTTGTCACATTGCTAGTGACTATAGCCTGATATGGGTTTCACTCGCCAAAAGATAGTGGGCGGTGGGTGAGCAGCTGTCATTTTCAGATTTGTCTGGCGACCTGTGTAGTGTCTAATGAAGAAGGTAGAATTGTGTACAACATTATAGTGGTGTTGTATCTGTCTGAAAATCAAATTTGTGGCAATTCTTATCCAGGATCCACGGTACACTTTATAACTCGTTTATAATATACTTATCTGTGCTAAGGAGGTGGTATTTTAAATCACACAAATTATAGGCTAAGTTTATGATATGGGAGATACTGAATGGTGGCTAAGGACTTCACCCATACAGAGGGATGGTTACTCTAGCACACTTCCTAAAGGCTGGTTACACAGTGGCATTGGTAAAGCCCTGTGACAAGCCTTGGTCAAGCCTAACAATGGAGAATAAAAACTGTTCAGTGTATTCAGTGACTTAAAAGAGGTTGGACAATATATATATATAAAATAAAATGAGAAAAATAACATTTTGTTACAATGCCACTGGATATTAAAAATGTATTAAACATGCAGAAACCTGGCCTACAAGGTTTAAAGACAGTAAAATACCCATATCCGGTTCTGACCTGTGTGCTAGGGTTGAAGTCTACGTAATGATGGCAGTGCTCACAATGGTGGAATGTATTGTATGCAGCATACTTGGTTAGCATAATAGAGACAGTCTCTCGTTTTGCTGATCCTTCACTCGAGCTGCGTTCTTTACAGCTTTCTGGAAAAAAACAGAACATCTCATTTGCAGCTACAATATACAAAAACTGCAAATAATTAACAAATATGTTGAAATATGATACCAAGCGACTTGCAGCTATTTAAATACCTTGATGGACAAATATATCACCATTTTTACAGATGAACACAACTGAGATAAAATTCCTCTATGCACCACTTTAACGACGCTGTTAATCCATTTATTTTACGAGTTAATGACTTTGTTAAAATAGCAAACAGACATTTCACTTTGACCATTTTTTACAGAGCAGTCATATGTAATTATCTCTAGTTGAGCTTCTGTTTTTTTTTTAAATGTGCTCTTTAAAGAATCTCTGTGCCACAACAGAAATCACAAAAACTTTAACAAATCGATTAATTTTTTAATAGAAAGGAATTGAACTTGCTGGTCCTTAAATTCATTAGTATCTGAAACTGGATGCGAAACCGGCGGCCGCAGCGACAGTATACTGGAACGGAAAAGCCCGAGGACTGAACTAAATTCATCCTCCAACATCATCATAATAATTCTGTGGGTGCTGATTAGGTGCCTCGACAGAGCTTGCCAATTTTGCCCCGCACTTAGGTCCACAGGTTAAGTTCTGATTGGGGCCATGATTGGCCTGCAGTTGTTTTGTGGAGCCAGGAGGAGCATACCCGCTTCCTCCAACTCCAGAAGAAACTACGCTCCTGTAACCTTCGGAGCCTTTTTTTGAGCTGCCTCCAGCAGTCACTTTAAAGACCAATGGTTAAGCTGCTCAAGACCTGGAAATACTAGTCATCGAGTTTTCCCGATGCAACTCTGACAAAGGCATATTAATTTAGCCATCCTGGTCTGAAATGAACACAGGAGCCATATTTCAATATTCGAGTGTAATCAGGAAAAAAATTGACGCGGAGCCAAAGAAGGATACATTAGGACAGGTGACAAAGCTTGGTCAAAGAGATAGGCTTTAAGCATCAAGGTAGAAATTCAGCGCCGCCCGAAACGGGCTGGACCTACCGCTTTTGATGTGTTTTCTCTGCCACGCTGGATGAGGTGGCCTCTTGCACGAAATTCAGCTCTTTGTCATTTTTTTCGAGCGGACTGGAAGTCAGTCTTAATGGGGGCGGTAGTGTGGCGGTGAGCACATTAGAGGGGTGGAAGTGGAGGCGGGATGGAGACTCTGCTGCTGTCAGCTGATGATGTCATGACACTTGTGCGTCATCAGGTCTCTCCCCTTCACATAAAGGGGCGAGCCGCTGCGAGCTCTGCGATTATTTCAATTAGGTCCACTGGGCCACCAGCGAGGGCTTTGGCCGGGCCAGCGGCCTGGCACCTAATAAGGGGTGCCAGGCTGCCTGTTGGCGGACCGACTGAACCCGGGGGGTATAACTGTCGAGCCAACTTGGCAGTTGGCCGACAAAAAAATAAATTGCCGGTCGCGGCAGTGCACGCTCCCCTTGAATGGACACTGTACAGCCATGTCGCACACACTGAAAACACAGTGCACCGAGAGAAAAAAACTGCCGGGGGGCACTGCTCGGTGGCCTGAAGATTTTTTTTTTAGCTGAATTTGGATTGAGGTGCGGGAAATCGGCAGTGCGTGCTTTGATGACACTCTTAGGAGAGGTCGGCAGCAGCGGGGCGGAAGAGGGAACTGCCAGAAAAAGCACCAAGGAAAATTTTGCTAGCGGTGGCCATTCGACTCCAAATCGGCGGCCATTTGACTCCGCCATGTGGCTGCTGCTTTCCAGCGGTAAGAGGCATTTTCCAGAGGATAAATTTCGACCCCATCATCTTAAAGGAGGAGAGTGATGTGGAGAGGGGAAGCGTTTTGGGGAGGGGATTCCAAAGCTTAGCGCCTAGGGGTCTGAAGGTACCTCTGCCAATGATTTGGCAAAGAAAGTGGGGGATGCACAAGAGGTTGGAGGAACCCAGATTATATGGCTGGAGGAGATTACAGACATATGGAGGGAGGCTAGGATGGATTTGAACACTAAGATAAGAATTTGAAATATGAGGCGTTGGTGGACCAGGAGCCAATGTAGGTCAGCGAGTACAGCGGTGATGGGTGAACGGAACTTGGTGTGAGTTAGGATAGGGGGACAGCAGTATTTTGGATGAGCTCAACTTTATAGAGGATGGAAGATGGGAGGCCAGCCAGGAGAGCATTGTCTAGCTCAGCTGAAGTCACATGGCAGTCATCTTGGCAATGGGAATTATGTCAAGAAATGTCACTGGTGGCATCATTACAGACTGTTAAAATTATTGGGCCACTCTGCCAGCAAAAGAGTGGCGGAGCAGATCGTCCACACGATCCCTAAGCTTTGCCCCAAATTATGGGGATGGGGGTCATTTGCATACATGGGGTGGGGACATTGCGCCAGTAAGGATACATCGTGGCATCCAGCCCAATGGACCACCACGAAAATCCGAGGAGCAATGCACTGTTCCAAAGATGGAGGAGAGATCTGAAATGATACACAGTGTGAATTACTCTTCAGCTCCAATAGGAGCCAGCAGGAACATTGTTGTGGTTAATGAATCCTCTCCAGGATCAATAACTTCACGCTGCAGGGTGTTTGGGCCTTTCGGGAGGCCTCAGTGGGACTAAAGCCAGCTCTCAGTTGGTCTTAACTTCACTGAGAATTAATCAGGAAACACTGTGCAAAATTCCTGAGGTAGCCCAGGAACTCCCCCAAAACACACACACCCCTTTGATGTGGTGGGGATGAGCAAAAAGTTTACTCATGCTGCTCCCCCCAATGGAAAATGGCTGACTGAAAAATAAAGAGCAGAATCCTGACGATATTAGGCAGTTACATTAGCGAAGTGCTCAAGGCCCAAACAGAATTTCAGGCCTCTGGTCTTTACTAGGTAAAATAATGGTGCAGAAATTATGGTCGGAGGCTTCCCATGAGCCCCATAGGGGCCGCAAATTCAGCCTGGTAGTATTATAGATTAAATCAAAAAGGAAAATAGCAACAGTTAATGTATGACAATTTTGAAATTTGCAGGTGACACAAAACTTGGAAGTGTAGTAAACAGTGAGGAAGATAGTAATCGGCTTCAAGAGGACATAGGCAGGCTGGTGGAATGGGCAGACACATAGCAGATGAAATAAAACACAGAAAAGTGTGAGGATTCATTTTGGTGGGAACAATGAGGAGAGACCATACACACTAAATGATACAAATTTAAAGGGGGTGCATGAACAGAGAGATTTGGCGGTGTTTGTACACAAATCTTTGAAGATGGCAGAACAGGTTAACAAAACATATGGGATCCTGGGCTTTATAAATTGAAGCATAGAGTACAAAAGCAGGAAGTTATGCTAAACCTATATAAAACACTAGTTCAGCCCCAGCTGGAGTATTGTGTCCAATTCTGGGCACCTTACTTTAGGAGGACATGAAGACTTTAGAGAGGGTTCAAAAGAGATTTACTAGAATGGTTCCAGGAATGAGGTTTACAGTTACATGGATAGACTGAAGAAGCTGGGGTTGTTCTCCTTAAAGCAGAGAAGGCTAAGAGGAAATCTGATAGGTGTTTAAAATCATGAATGGTTTAAATAGAGTAAATAAAAATAAATTGTTTCCAATGGCTGAAGGGTCTATAACGAGAGGGCACAGATTTAAGGTGACTGGCAAAAGAATCATAGGCGACATGAGGAAAAGAAAAATTATGCAATGAATGGTTGGGATTTGGAATACACTGCCTGATAGGGTGGTGGATACAGATTCAATAATAGCCTTCAAAAGGGAATTGTATAAATACCTGAAGGAGAAAAAATTGCAGAGATATGGGGAAAGAGCGGGGGAGTAGGACTAATTGGATTGCTCATCGAAAGAGCCAATGCAAACTCAATGGACTAAATGGCTTCCTTCTGTGTTGCACTAATCTATGATTTTATGAATTTTACTTATTTTAGGAGAAACTTATTTTAAGAGGATACAAATTAATTTCCCCATTTTGCACACCCACAATAAATACATTATTTCAAGCAGTTGTACTATTATGTAAGGAAAGCTCTGCTGACCTAGCTTAACCTTTGGCAGCTTATCTGAATACACAGAACTGATGTGGCGATATTTTGGATCATGTACTGTGAGGTCAAAGGCCATTTTGCTGAAGAGTTCAATGTCAGGCCACTGTGCGTTAATTCCCTGCACATGCTCATTTGCCTCTTTCATCTCTGAAACAAAAAGTTCACAGTTTAGTTTACGAACCTTCTTGTCTCACCAAATTGTGCATTTAATAAAGGGTGTGGAGTGAACAAGTACAACTGATCGTAAGCTTTACGTCAATCTCAGGGAGCACCAAAGGTGTTCACCTATCCAAAAGAATAGCTTCTGGTTATCTGCTTTCTGGTCTTTGTGTCCTTTCATATTACTGAGGTGTTTTTAGATTTTAAACAGGGGGACCAGATGGTGCACAGCAATAAGGTCTGGATCCCCACTGAAAGAGCCTATCCTTGGTTCTTACTGTCATTCTGATTCAATTCCTTAATGAAGCAACTTCTGTACATGACACCTCTAGTTGTGCACTAAAATATCAACAAAAACAGTTAGTAACACAGGGCTCAAGTTTCGGCCTGAGTGGGTCCTTTTTTTTGGAGCAACTAGTTTAGAATGGAGCATCTTAGAAATTGCAATTCTCAGCCTTTAGTTTGCTCCAGTTCTATTGAGTTCGAATAGTTCCATTTTAGAACAGATTTTTTTTCAAAAAGAGGCATGTCTAGTCACTTACGCCTGTTTTGCAAATTTAGGTAGCGAAAACTTACTCCAAACTAACTTAGAATGGAGTAAGTGTAGATTTTTGTACGCTCAGAAAAACCTTGCCTACACTTAGAAATCAGGCATAGGTTACAAATCAGGCGTAGGGAACGAGAGATGGGCGGGGGGGGGGGGGTGGAGAAAAGGTGGGGACGAGGGAGGGAAGAGAGGGAGGAGGGAAGAGGTGGGGGAGGGAAGAGAGGGGGAGGGAGGGAAGAAGGGGGAGGGAAGAGGAGATGGGAGAGGGAAGAGAAGGGGGAGGGAAGAGGAGGGGCGAGGAGGAAGGGAGGGGGGAGTCAGAGGAGAGGGGGGAAGAGGAGAGGGGGGAAGAGGAGGGGGGATGAGGAGGGGGAAAGAGGGAGGGGGTGGGAGGGAAGAGGGGGGGAGGGAAGAAGAGGGGGAAGAGGAGGGGGGAGGGAGGGAAGAGGAGGAGAGAGGAGGGAGGGAAGAGGAGGGGAGAGGAGGGAGGGAGAGGGGAGAGGAGGGAGGGGGGAGAGGAGAGAGGGAGAGTCAGGGAGGGGAAGAGGGGGGTAAGAGGATAGGGGAGGGGGGAGGGGAGGGAGGGAGGGGGAGAGCAGGAGCGGGACTTGAATGGGAGGGAAGATGGGGGTGGAGGGGGTGGGAGAGAGAGCCGGAGCGGGACCTGAACGGGAGGGAAGGAGGGGGGGGAGCGGGAGCTGAAGCTGAAGAGGAGGGAGGCCTGAGTTCGATCTTCGCCGCCCCGGTGAGCCCATTCGGCCAAGGCTAGGGGCGCCGTTCTTCGGGCACCTCCCACACAGCCTTGGGGGCCTGGAGCTACTGCACATGCGCGAGGTCCTGGCACTGTTTTCAGCGCCGGGACCTGGCTCCGCCCCCGACCCCTTGTGCTGCGCCACGCCGAGCACGAAGACATCCCGAGGAGGCCGGAGAATCACAAGCTAAGTTTTCGGCGCACTTTTTATTCCAGAAAGTCGGCGCACCTTATCGAGATGCGCCGTTTTTCCAGAGGGCGGAAACTTGGGCCCACAGTTTCAGATGTTAGGCAATTGGGAGCACTCTTGATAAATAATATATATCATGTAAAGAATACCTACATTACGTATCAGGGTATTTCTGAGGTAAGGACAATAATCAAACATAAGCCTACAGATCGTATAAAAGCTAAATAAAATGTAACACTACATAAACGTTACATTTACCAAAATATCAACAGTACTTACCCTTGTTAATTTCCTCTTCATTGTATACATCAACCTCGAGTAGTCTTATTAGCATGCGAAAAAGAATTCTAAGGAACTGTAAGTATGCACCTGTCTTCCCAACCTGCAACATAAAAATCTGGTAAAATCTTTCGAAACCACCAACAAATCTGAAGAATAAACACTATTACAATTTCTAATACTGCTAACACATACTAAGAAACTTCCTAAAGCTAGCAAAACAAAGGCAGTGACAAGCATTTTAAAAAATGTGAACTTTCAATTTAAACTGTATATTTCTAGTTACTTTTGCAGCCAAATTTGTAAATATTGAGAGGAAGGGGAGTTGCTGCTGAAGAGGAAAGAAGTGGATATGTTACAGACTGAAAAATCATTGTTAATAAAATAAACAGGACATGTATGATACTAAGTAAGTGTAATATAATAATTATATTTCTCCTTAGAAATAGCATAGCACAGTAAGCAATGTATACACCTCAATGATTCACTCAAAACACTTGGATGCATCTTTCCATGGACCTCAAATAGTTGGTCACTGCAACTAATACAAAGTAATTGGCCTAGAAATGACCCACTTACCGCCACAAATTTTCTCTAGCACCTTCTCTGGCACGGGACTCAGCAGCCGCCATTTTGGTGAGGGCTGATGGCAGCGCTGGCCCTGGAAATGTAAATTATGAGAGGGTGACGTCACGTCAACTTAACGTCACGCTCTGCGAATCTCGACCATAGAACTGAGTTCAACGCTGGGTCCTAAGCTCGCCATGTAAGTACAGCATGCAAGCAGATTCACAGAGGCACTGTCAGCATCTCTTAAAGAGACACAAACATCTTTCAGGTAAGTTTGCATTTAAGCTTTTGGGCTGAATTTGTTTTTATTTTATTGAAGTAGTGGCTTGTTGCAATATATGTTAAAGTTTTTTAAGTGTGCAGGGAGTGCAGAGAGTACTGCTGGATGCTTGCAAGGCCTCGGATGGTAAAGGAAGGCCTCTGAGAAGACAGAAAATGCAGGAAATATTCAGCGGGTTAGGCAACATCCGTGGAGAGAGGAACAGAATTCACGTCTCAGGTCAAGATGCTGCCTGACCTGCTGAATATTTCCAGCATCTTATGCTGTTATTTCAGATTTACAGTAACCACTCGCAGAGGGAAGAGGAAGAAGCAGAAGGAAGGGTGCCATCCAGACAGTCCCTTTCTGGCCGGGATATCGGGATGGAATCATTCGCCTGCCGTCCCAGTGACCACAACCTCAATTTCCCTTTCAATATTTGTCCTACACCTTACCTTTCCTCTGTTACTGACCATCACAGCGTCCTCTTAGTTACGATGCTGAAATAAAAGCCATCACAAAGCAAACTTTCCAATCCAACTTTATACATAGAAACATAGAAAATAGGTGCAGGAGTAAGCCATTCGGGCCTTCGAGCCTGCACCACCATTCAATATGATCATGGCTGATCATGCAACTTCAGTACCCCATTCCTGCTTTCTCTCCATACCCCTTGATCCCTTTAGCCGTAGAGGCCACATCTAACTCCCTTTTGAATGTATCTAACGAACTGGCCTCAACAACTTTCTGTGGTAGAGAATTCCACAGGTTCAAAGTTCTCTGAGTGAAGAAGTTTCTCCTCATCTCAGTCCTAAATGACTTACCCCTTATCCTTAGACTGTGACCCATGGTTCTGGACTTCCCCAACATCGGGAACATTCTTCCTGCATCTAACCTGTCCAATCCTGTCAGAATTTTATATGTTTCTATGAGATCCCCTCTCATTCTTCTAAGCTCCAGTGAATACAGGCCCAGTCGATCCAGTCTTTCTTCATATGTCAGTCCTGCCATCCCGGGAATCAGTCTGGTGAACCTTTGCTGCACTCCCTCAATAGCAAGAATGTCCTTCCTCAGATTAGGAAACCAAAACTGTACACAATATTTAAGGTGTGGCCTCACCAAGGCCCTGTACAACTGCAGCAAGACCTCCCTGCTCCTATACTCAAATCCCCTAGCTATGAAGGCCAACATGCCATTTGCCTTCTTCACTGCCTGCTGTACCTGCATGCCAACTTTCAATGACTGATGTACCATGACACCCAGGTCTCGTTGCACTTCCCCTTTTCCTAATCAGTCACCATTCAGATAATATTCTGCCTTCCTGTTTTTGCCACCAAAGTAGATAACCTCACATTTATCTACATTATATTGCATCTGCCATGTACTTGACTACTCACCTAACCTGTCCAAGTCACCCTGCAGCCTCTTAGCATCCTCCTCACACTGCCACCCAGCTTAGTGTCATCTGCAAACTTGGAGATATTACATTCAATTCCTTTGTCTAAGTCATTAATGTATATTGTAAATAGCTGGGGTCCCAGCACTGAACCTTGCGGTACCACACTAGTCACTGCCTGCCATTCTGAAAAGGACCCGTTTATTCCTACTCTTTGTTTCCTGTCTGCCAATCAGTTCTCTATCCACGTCAATACATAACCCCCAATACCATGTGCTTTAATTTTGCACACTAATCTCTTGTGTGGGACCTTGTCCAAAGCCTTTTGAAAGTCCAAATACACCACATCCACTGGTTCTCCCTTGTCCACTCTACTAGTTACATCCTCAAAAAATTCTAGAAGATTTGTCAAGCATGATTTCCCGTTCATAAATCCATGCTGACTTGGACCGATTCTGTCACTGCTTTCCAAATGCACTGCTATTACATCTTTAACAATTGATTTCAGCATTTTCCCCACTACCAATGTCAGGCTAACCAGTCGATAATTCCCTGTTTTCTCTCTCCCTCCTTTTTTAAAAAGTGGGATTACATTAGCTACCCTACAATCCATAGGAACTGATCCAGAATCTAGAGAATGTTGGAAAATAACCACCAATGCATCCACTATTTCTAGGGCCACTTCCTTAAGTACTCTGGGATGCAGACTATCAGGTCCTGGAGATTTATCGGCCGTCAATCCCATCAATTTCCCTAACACAATTTCCTGACTAATAAGGATTTCCTTCAGTTCCTCCTTCTCGCTAGACCCTTGGTCCCCTAGTATTTCAGGAAGGTTATTTGTGTCTTCCTTAGTGAAGACAGAACCAAAGTATTTGTACAATTGGTCTGCCATTTTTTTGTTTCCCATTATTAATTCACCTGATTCTGACTGCAAGGGACCTACATTTGTCTTCACTAATCGTTTTCTCTTCACGTATCTATAGAAGCTTTTGCAGTTAGTTATTATGTTCCCTGCAAGCCTACTCTCATACTCTATTTTCCCCCTCCTTATTAAACCCTTTGTCCTCCTCTGCTGAATTCTAAATTTCTCCCAGTCCTCAGGTTTGCTGCTTTCTCTGGCCAATATATATGCCTCTTCCTTGGATTTAACACTATCCCTAATCTCCCCTGTTAGCCACGGTTGAGTCACCTTCCCATTTTTATTTTTATGCCAGACAGGGATGTACAATTGTTGAAGTTCATCCATGTGATCTTTAAATGTCTGCCATTGCCTATCCACCGTCAACCCTTTAAGTCTCACTCGCCAGTCTATTCTAGCCAATTCACGTCTCATACCATCGAAGTTACCTTTCTTTAAGTTCAGGACCCTAGCCTCTGAATTAACTGTGTCACTCTTCATCTTAATGAAGAATTCTACCATACTATGGTCACTCTTCCCCAAGGGGTCTTTCACAACAAGATTGCTAATTAGTCCTTTCTCATTACGCATCACCCAGTCTAGGATGGCCAGCTCCCTCGTTGGTTCCTCGACATATTGGTCTAGAAAACCAACCCTTATACACTCCAAGAAATCCTCCTCCACCATATTGCTACCAGTTTGGTTAGCCCAATCTATATGTAGATTAAAGTCACCCATGATAACTGCTGTACCTTTATTGCATGCATCCCTAATTTCCTGTTTGATGCATCCCCAACCTCACTACTACTGTTTGATGGTCCGAACACAATTTCCACTAGTGTTTTCTGCCCTTTGGTGTTCCGCAGCTCTAACCTTCCAGATTCCACATCATCCAAGCGGATGTCCTTCCTTACTATTGCATTAATCTCCTCTTTAACCAGCAATGCTACCCCACCTCCTTTTCCTTCCTGTCTATCCTTCCTGAATGTTGAATAGCCCTGGATGTTGAGTTCCCAGTCTTAGTCACCCTGGAGCCATGTCTCCGTAATCCCAATTACATCATATCCGTTAACAGCTATCTGCGCAGTTAATTCATCCAACTTATTACGAATGCTCCTCTCATTGAGACACAGAGCCTTCAGGCTTGTTTTTTTTAACACTCTTTGTCCTTTTAGAATTATGTTGTAATGTGGCCCTTTTTGATTTTTGCCTTTGATTTCTCTGCCCTACACTTTTCCTTATCTTCTTTCTACCTTTTGTTTCTGCCCCATTTTACTTCCCTCTGTCTCTTTGCATAGGTTCCCATCCCCCTGCCATATTAGTTTAAACCCTCCCCAACAGCACTAGCAAACACTCCCCCTAGGACATCGGTTCCGGTCCTGCCCAGGTGCAGATCATCCAGTTTGTATTGGTCCCACCTCCCCCAGAACCAGTTCCAATGTCCCAGGAATTTGAATCCCTCCCTCTTGTACCATTCCTCAAGCTACATATTCATCTGAACTATCCTGCTATTCCTACTCTGATTAGCACGTGGCACTGGTAGCAATCCTGAGATTATTACGTTTGAGGTCCTACTTTTTAATTTAACTCCTAGCTCCCTAAATTCAGCTTGCAGGACCTCATCCCGTTTTTTTATCTATATTGTTGGTACCTATATGCACCACGACAACTGTCTGTTCACCCTCCCCCTCCAGAATGCCCTGCAGCCGCTCCGAGACATCCTTGATGCTTGCACCAGGGAGGCAACATATCATTCGGGAGTCTCGATTGCGGCCGCAGAAACGCCTATCTATTCCCCTTACAATAGAATCCCCTACCACTATAGCTCTCCCACTCTTTTGCCTGCCCTCCTATGCAGCAGAGCCACCCATGGTGCCATGAACTTGGCTGCTGCTGCCTTCCCCTGATGAGCCATCTCCCCTAACAGTATCCAAAGTGGTAAATCTGTTTTGGAGGAGATGACCGCAGGGGACCCCTGCACTACCTTCCTACTCCTGCTCTGCCTGATGGTCACCCATTCCCTATCTGTCATCCAATATGATATCAAGAAATCAACTCATCACTCTTATGCAATCTCTTAGTGGCTGTCTTGTGTGTGCCTTTGCCTATCCTAGTGGATGCAGCATGGTTGATGGAAGGCTGCTGACTTTGAGTGGGAGACATTGCAAATAGCTTTGCTGGTTGATCTTGAGGAGCTGGTGGCTGGGAGTATCAAATCGAGTGACAGTGTTTCTTCTTCTTCACTTTCCCCTTCCTCTTCTTGGTCAACACTGGCTGGGAAGGCTGCATTTCTTGGGGGTATAAAATGAGGAAAGCAGAAGCGTGGAGTTGTGGTGAGGGGAGGGCAAGAGGTGCATGCGTGAAGAAGGATAACATATGAGAATACCAGCATCTTGTATCCTTTCAGCCCCACTGCTGGCCAATGGTTCAGCCACGCCCCTGCCAAGAATGGCCTGCACCATCGCTTCCAAAGGTGTAAGGTGAGGTTAGGAATGGGAGGTATGCCTCGTGATTGGTAGGTGAGTGATGGGGTGGGGGGAGGTGGGAGGCGTTCATTGAGAAGTATGTGAGGCTAGTGATTCAGTTTGTAGGAGATGGCTTTTGAAGATGCATTCACTGACCTTGACCTTGAGGTCATGAAGATGGGCACTGAAGCCAGGTGGTGGGGGCGACACGGCTGGCAGTCACGGCCTCGGTAATGCGGTCCCACATCATTATTTCTGGAGGGCCTCCTGGGCACTGTGGGTAGAGATCCTCGCTTGTACTGGTGACACCCTGCAAAAAGCTGGGGTGCTCCTTCCCTGACTTGCTGAGCCACTTGTGTTCGTGCTGAAGCACATTTCCCATTTTGAGATGCAGAAGGGAATTCAGCTTTAAGAGCTGGAGACTCTTTTTTGGGACTTTTTAAAAATGTTTTTTTTAAATAAGGCAGTAAGGGCAGAACACTACATTTTCTTCCTTCATTAAAAATTTTTCCAGTTCAGAAGGCATTGCCGTTTTAATGCATTGCCATTTTAATATCCCACAATGCCGAGCAAACTCGTTGTCATGCTTCCAGAGACTGTTGGAAGATGGAATGCTGTTTCTGGTCGGCAACTTCGCTTATGATGCCTACACTAATGCCACCAGCTGGCATTACAGTGAGGTAGCGCTAAGCTAAAAATCTTTAGTCCCCAGCATGAATTTTTCTCTCATACCGTCGCGACCATTTCCAGCAGCCAATAACCCGAGGCCGTGGTGACACCGACAAATCTTGTGGGGGCTACGAATTTCGAGGCCACAGTTTCCTTGTATAATGTTCTTAAGTAACTATAGGTATATTGTACTGACTATCAATTCTGTTGGGATGGTAATGCTTTCTGTGAGCATGCCAGCAATATTTGTTCACCCTGGAGCTGCAGCTCCTTCCTCCTGCTGCTGCTTCTTATCCTTCTGTGAGATTCTATGTAACTGTGACAAAGGTAAACTATCCCTCATCGTCCTTCGCTACCTGTCTGCAGCCTTCGACACAGTTGATTACACAATTCTGCTCCAACGCCTCTCCACTGTCGTCCAGCTGGGTGGGACTGCAGTTGGCTGGTTCCATTCTTATCTATCCAGTCCTAGTCAGAGAATCACCTGCAATGGCTTCTCTTCCCGCTCCCAAATCGTTACCTCTGGAGCAATGTTCCCGCTAATTTTGTTTGGGTGCACGGCCCCTTTAAGGGGCTGCACAACCCACTCAAATTATCGTGCATGCGCGTTTTTTCTATTATAAAATCGTTGCCTGCGCAGGACCTGCTTTAATGGGAACATTGTTCTGGTGTCCCCCAAGGATCTATCCTTGGCATCCTCCTGTTTCTCAACTGCGTGCTGACCCTCGGCAACATCATCCGAAAACACGTCAGGGTTCCACATATACACTGACTATCTCTGTAGCCTCCTCCAGTCCTACAAGCATTCGAGATCTCTGGGTTCCTCCAATTCTGAGATCTTGCACATCCCTGATTTTAATCGCTCCACCATTGGCGGCCGTGCTTTCAGCTGCCTGGGCCCTCAGCTCTAGAATTCCCTCCCCAAATCTTTCTGCCGCTCTGCCTCTTTCTCCTCCTTTAACATGCTCCTTAAAACCTACCTCTTTGACCAATCTTTTGGTCACCTGTCCTGATAGCTCCTTCTGTGGCTTGGTGTCAACATTTTTATTGATAACACTCTTGTTAAGCGCCTTGGGATGGTTTGCTACGTTAAAGGTGCTATATAAATGCAAATTGTTGTCGTTGGTCTGCTAGAGTGGAATTGCCAGAAAGACCCCGTGAAAAAATTGCCAGAAATTCCTTAAGGAGTTCAGAAAATTCCACAGCCTCTACAATCACTTTGAAATGATCTAAGTAGCAAAAAACCACAATGTAATACAAGCAAAATGTCTCTCAAAGCTTTCTAACTGATTTTTGGATATGGCTGCATCTTGACTTGTACCGCCCCTAGTTT
The DNA here is from genome assembly GCF_044704955.1 of Pristiophorus japonicus. Lineage (NCBI taxonomy): Eukaryota > Metazoa > Chordata > Chondrichthyes > Pristiophoridae > Pristiophorus > Pristiophorus japonicus. Next base: position 440,924,713 of record NC_091977.1, on the reverse strand, counting down.
GTGACGATCTGGAACAAGCAGAGATGAAAATAGTGCCCGAGGTCTCGAGAATATCATCTGATCATAATTTGCATATATTCATTAGGTGTCTGCTAGTTTCCGGTGTGAGCTCTAGTCACCTAAACTGAGATCCACCCAAAAATTGGAACAGGCAGATTACCAGCATTAAGTCAGTGGTTCTGTGACCCACATGATTGTGATCCTGTTACCACCCTGCTTTTTGGAATCAAAACTTGCATTTCCCAACCCTTCTTGGACTTCTGGAAACCAAATTGACCCCAATATGCCACTGCCTTCTAACGAAATCCAGATTCTCTGTTATCCTGTATAATAATTGTATGGAAAATTACCTGTGAAAATAATTACATTTCCTGGTGCATGATATGATATTGACAAACATTGTTGCAAACTGACTTTTTGGGCTACATTAATTACTACTATTTTTCAGTTGAAAACCTTTAATTGAAATTGCAGCAATCATGGCCAGGGTAAAAAATATAGTACTTATCTTATCATTAGAGGTATTTATCCGGTTGACCTTACTTGGGAATTATCACATATCGCCACATGCTCTGCACATAATATTATCCCAATAATTCATTTTAACTTTGACAAATATTTGTGTTCCAGAATGATCAGTTGAAATGCTAAGTATAATTACCTGTGGTGGTCCCGTCAATAACAACCGGCGCCGATGGAAGTTTCCAGAACTTCCTTCACTTTTATTGCTAAAGTCTGCATGATGTTGCCTAGGAATTGTCCATTGTCTGTAGTAAAGAGACTGTTCTTCACAGCTCCAGTCCTTGTGAAAGAGTGATCTCAGTGAGCTTGTCCAAGTCATATCAGCATGAGGCAACAAAAAGGCAGAGCATAAATGTTCATTTTTTGCTGAGCCAAGGAGATGATATGCTGGCTTTGATAAAATTACAGTTCTCGGAAAAATTAGGTGTGGGGTCCTGAAGTCTTTGTTGGCCAGGATAGATTGCCGAGAATTTCCAGAGGATAAGGATGATTTTGAGACTGTGCTGCTTGCAGTTTCCTTCCCTTCCAAGTCAGATTCCTGTTTGCAGCCCTCGCTGCCTACACTGGTTGAAGTGTGTGCTGAAGTGCCTTCATCACTTGAACTGTTGACAATATTCTGAGAGCTAAGGGATGAAGCAGGCCTCTGTGATGAGTCTAGAGCACTGGAAGAGCTCACTCCATTCTCTGCTATGGAACCTGTTTGAAGGCAAACCAAATTTAACGTTAAAGATTGATATCATAAAAATATAAACATTTACAGCGCAGAAGGAAGCCATTCGGCCCATTGTGCCCGCGCCGGCCGGCAAAGAGCCACCCGGCCCTCGGTCAGCATCCATAAAGGTTACATAATAAACCTATGAACAATGGCAGAAAGGTAAAGAGCACCCAGCCCAACCAGTCCGCCCCGCACAACTGCGACACCCTTTACACTAACACATTCTACATTCCACCCCAACCGGAGCCATGTGATTTCCTGGGAGAGACAAAAACCAGATAAAAACCCAGGCCAATTGTGAAAAGAAAATCTGGGAAATTTCCTCTCCGATCCATCCAGGCAATCGAAACTAGTCCAGGAGATCACCCTGGCCGTATTCGATTCCCTGCAGTACTTACCATCGTATCTGCGCCAGCCAAGAAGAGGTTATCCAGTCTAATCCCAATCACCAGCTCTAGGTCCGTAACCCTGCAGGTTACGGCACTTTAAAGTGCCCATCCAAGCACCTTTTAAATGTGGTGAGGGTTTCTGCATCCACCACTCTTCCACGCAGTGAGTTCCAGACCCCCACAACCCTCTGCGTGAAGAAGCCCCCCCTCAAATTCCCTCTAAATTCCCTGCAAAACAGATACACTGTTTTGAGTACTGTTGAGGGGGATGACTCATCAGGGGAGGGCAGCAGCAGCCAAGTTCATGGCACCGTGGCTGGCTCTGCTGCACAGGAGGGCAAGAAAAAGAGTGGGACAGCAATAGTGATAGGGGATTCAATGGTGAGGGGAATAGATAGGCGTTTCTGCGGCCGCGACCGAGACTCCAGGATGGTATGTTGCCTCCCTGGTGCAAGGGTCAAGGATGTCTCGGAGCGGGTGCAGGACATTCTGAAATGGGAGGGAGAACAGCCAGTTGTCGTGGTGCACATTGGTACCAACGACATAGGTAAAAAAAGGGATGAGGTCCTACGAAACGAATTTAAGGAGCTAGGAGCTAAATTAAAAAGTAGGACCTCAAAAGTAGTAATCTCGGGATTGCTACCAGTGCCACGTGATAGTCAGAGTAGGAATCGCAGGATAGCGCAGATGAATACGTGGCTTGAGCAGTGGTGCAGCAGGGAGGGATTCAAATTCCTGGGGCATTGGGACCGGTTCTGGGGGAGGTGGGACCAGTACAAACCGGACGGTCTGCACCTGGGCAGGACCGGAACCAATGTCCTAGGGGGAGTGTTTGCTCATGCTGTTGGGGAGGATTTAAACTAATATGGCAGGGGGATGGGAACCAATGCAGGGAGACAGAGGGAAACAAAAAGGAGGCAAAAGCAAAAGACAGAAAGGAGATGAGGAAAAGTGGAGGGCGGAGAAACCCAAGGCAAAGAACAAAAAGGGCCACTGTACAGCAAAATTCTAAAAGGACAAAGGGTGTTAAAAAAACAAGCCTGAAGGCTTTGTGTCTTAATGCAAGGAGTATCCGCAATAAGGTGGATGAATTAATTGTGCAAATAGATGTTAACAAATATGATGTGATTGGGATTACGGAGACGTGGCTCCAGGATGATCAGGGCTGGGAACTCAACATTTAGGGGTATTCAACATTCAGGAAGGATAGAATAAAAGGAAAAGGAGGTGGGGTAGCATTGTTGGTTAAAGAGGAGATTAATGCAATAGTTAGGAAATACATTAGCTTGGATGATATGGAATCTATATGGGTAGAGCTGCAGAACACCAAAGGGCAAAAAACGTTAGTAGGAGTTGTGTACAGACCTCCAAACAGTAATAGGGATGTTGGGGAGGGCATCAAACAGGAAATTAGGGGTGCATGCAATAAAGGTGTAGCAGTTATAATGGGTGACTTTAATATGCACATAGATTGGGCTAGCCAAACTGGAAGCAATACGGTGGAGGAGGATTTCCTGGAGTGCATAAGGGATGGTTTTCAAGACAAATATGTTGAGGAACCAACTAGGGGGGAGGCCATCTTAGACTGGGTGTTGTGTAATGAGAGAGGATTAATTAGCAATATCATTGTGCGAGGCCCCTTGGGGAAGAGTGACCATAATATGGTGGATTTCTGCATTAGGATGGAGAATGAAACAGTAAATTCAGAGACCATGGTCCAGAACTTAAAGAAGGGTAACTTTGAAGGTATGAGGCGTGAATTGGCTAGGATAGATTGGCGAATGATACTTAGGGGGTTGACTGTGGATGGGCAATGGCAGACATTTAGAGACCGCATGGATGAATTACAACAATTGTACATTCCTGTCTGGCGTAAAAATAAAAAAGGGAAGGTGGCTCAACCGTGGCTATCTAGGGAAATCAGGGATAGTATTAAAGCCAAGGAAGTGGCATACAAATTGGCCAGAAATAGCAGCGAACCTGGGGACTGGGAGAAATTTAGAACTCAGCAGAGGAGGACAAAGGGTTTGATTAGGGCAGGGAAAATGGAGTACGAGAAGAAGCTTTCAGGGAACATTAAGGTAGATTGCAAAAGTTTCTATAGGTATGTAAAGACAAACGTAGGTCCCCTGCAGTCAGAATCAGGGGAAGTCATAACGGGGAACAAAGAAATGGCAGACCAATTGAACAAGTACTTTGGTTCGGTATTCACTAAGGAGGATACAAACAACCTTCCGGATATAAAAGGGGTCAGAGGGTCTAGTAAGGAGGGGGAACTGAGGGAAATCTTTATTAGTCGGGAAATTGTGTTGGGGAAATTGATGGGATTGAAGGCCGATAAATCCCCAGGGCCTGATGGACTGCATCCCAGAGTACTTAAGGAGGTGGCCTTGGAAATAGCGGATGCATTGACAGTCATTTTCCAACATTCCATTGACTCTGGATCAGTTCCTATGGAGTGGAGGGTAGCCAATGTAACCCCACTTTTTAAAAAAGGAGGGAGAGAGAAAACAGGGAATTATAGACCGGTCAGTCTGACCTCAGTAGTGGGTAAAATGATGGAATCAATTATTAAGAATGTCATAGCAGTGCATCTGGAAAATGGTGACATGATAGGTCCAAGTCAGCATGGATTTGTGAAAGGGAAATCATGCTTGACAAATCTTCTGGAAATTTTTGAGGATGTTTCCAGTAAAGTGGACAAAGGAGAACCAGTTGATGTGGTATATTTGGACTTTCAGAAGGCTTTCGACAAGGTCCCACACAAGAGATTAATGTGCAAAGTTAAAGCACATGGGATTGGGGGTAGTGTGCTGACGTGGATTGAGAACTGGTTGGCAGACAGGAAGCAAAGAGTAGGAGTAAATGGGTACTTTTCAGAATGGCAGGCAGTGACTAGTGGGGTGCCGCAAGGTTCTGTGCTGGGGCCCCAGCTGTTTACATTGTACATTAATGATTTAGACGAGGGGATTAAATGCAGTATCTCCAAATTTGCGGATGACACTAAGTTGGGTGGCAGTGTGAGCTGCGAGGAGGATGTTATTAGGCTGCAGAGTGACTTGGATAGGTTAGGTGAGTGGGCAAATGCAAGGCAGATGAAGTATAATGTGGATAAATGTGAGGTTATCCACTTTGGTGGTAAAAACAGAGAGACAGACTATTATCTGAATGGTGACAGATTAGGAAAAGGGAAGGTGCAACGAGACCTGGGTGTCATGGTACATCAGTCATTGAAGGTTAGCATGCAGGTACAGCAGGCGGTTAAGAAAGCAAATGGCATGTTGGCCTTCATAGCGAGGGGATTTGAATACAGGGGCAGGGAGGTGTTGCTACAGTTGTACAGGGCCTTGGTGAGGCCACACCTGGAGTATTGTGTATAGTTTTGGTCTCCTAACTTGAGGAAGGACATTCTTGCTATTGAGGGAGTGCAGCGAAGATTCACCAGACTGATTCCCGGGATGGCGGGACTGACTTATCAAGAAAGACTGGATCAACTGGGCTTGTATTCACTGGAGTTCAGAAGAATGAGAGGGGACCTCATAGAAACGTTTAAAATTCTGACGGGTTTAGACAGGTTAGATGCAGGAAGAATGTTCCCAATGTTGGGGAAGTCCAGAACCAGGGGTCACAGTCTGAGGATAAGGGGTAAGCCATTTAGGACCGAGATGAGGAGAAACTTCTTCACCCAGAGAGTGGTGAACCCGTGGAATTCTCTACCACAGAAAGTAGTTGAGGCCAATTCACTAAATATATTCAAAAGGGAGTTAGATGAAGTCCTTACTACTCGGGGGATCAAGGGTTATGGCGAGAAAGCAGGAAGGGGGTACTGAAGTTTCATGTTCAGCCTTGAACTCATTGAATGGCGGTGCAGGCTAGAAGGGCTGAATGGCCTGCTCCTGCACCTATTTTCTATGTTTCTATGTTTCTATGTAAACCTTCCACCAACCATCTTAAAACTATGCCACCTCATAATAGACCCCTCCACCAATAGAAATAGGCCCTTGCTATCCACTATACCCCAGGCCCCTCAAAATTTTGTACACCTCAATGAGGTCTCCTCTCAACCTCCTCTGTTCCAATGAGAACAAACCCAACCTATCCAATCTGTCCTCATAGCTAAGATTCTCCATTCCAAGCAGCATCCTAGTAAATCTCCTCTGCACCCTCTCTAGTGTAATCATGTCCTTCCTAAAATACGGCGACCGGAACTGCACGCAGTACTCCAGCGGTGGCATAACCAGAGTATTATACAATTTAAGCAGAACCTCCCTGCTCTTGTATTCTATGTCTCAGCCAATAAAGGCAAGCATTCCGTATGCCTTCTTAACCACCTTATTCACTTGGCCTGCTATTTTCAGGGATCTGTGGACAAGCACTCCAAGGTCCCTTTGTTCATCTACACTATTAAGTGGCCTACCGCTTAATGTGTATACCCTTTCCTTATTAGCCCCCCCTAAGTGCATTACCTCACACTTCTCCGAATTAAATTCCATTTTCCACTACTCTGCCCACCTGACCAGTAGATTGATATCCTCCTGCAGTCCATGACTTTCCTCTTCATTATCAACCACACAGTCAATTTTAGTGTCATCTGCAAACTTCTTAATCATACTCCCTGTATTCAAATCTAAATCATTGATATATACCACAAAAAGCAAGGGACCCAGTACTGAGCTCTGTGGAACGCCACTGGAAACATCCTTCCAGTCACAAAAACATCCATCAACCATTACCCTTTGCTTCCTACCTCTAAGCCAATTTTGGATTCAACTAGCCACTTTGCTCTGGATCCCATGGGCTTTAATCTTCGTAACCAGTCTACCATGTGGGACCTTATCAAAAGTCCATTGACACTACATCATACACACTACCCTCATTGATCCTCTTGGTTACCTCCTCAAAAAATTCAATTCAGTTAGTCAAACACGATCTTCCCTTAATAAATCCATGCTGACTGTCCCTAATTAATCCTTGCCTTTCCAAATGTAGATTTATCCTGTCCTTCAGGATTTTTTCCAATAATTTTCCTACCACTGAGGTTAGGCTGACAGGCCTGTAATTACTTGGCCTATCCCTTTCTCCCTTCTTAAACAAGGGTACCACATTAGCAGTCCTCCAGTACCATGCCCAAATCCAAAGAGGATTGGAAAATGATGGTCAAGGCCTCTGCTATTTCCTCTTTTACTTCACTCAACAGCTTGGGATGCATTTCATCTGGGCCTACCGCTTAATGTATATACCCGTTCCTTATTAGCCCTCCCAAAGTGCATTGCCTCACACTTCTCCGAATTAAATTCCATTTTCCACTGCTTTGCCCACCTCACCAGTAGATTGATATCCTCCTGCAGTCCATGACTTTCCTCTTCATTATCAACCACACAGTATCTACTTTCAAAGCTGCGAAACCCCTTAATACCTCCTCTCTCACTATGTTTATTTCATCCAGAATTTCACACTCCTCCTTGATAGCAGCATCTGCATTGCTCCTTTCCTTTGTGAAAACAGACGCAAAGTATTCATTAAGAACCATACCAACATCTTCCGCCTCCACACAAAGATTACCCTCATGGTCTCTAATAGGCACTACTCTTTTATTTAATTACCCTCTTGCTCTTAATATATTTATAGAACATCTTTGGGTTTTCCTTGATTTTAATAGCCAAGAATTTTTCATGCTTTCTCTTAGCATTCCAAATATCCTTTTTAATTTTACCTCTTAACTTTCTATATTCCTCCAATGATTCTATAGTATTTAACCGTCGGTATATGACATAAGCTTTCCTTTTTCCTTTATCCTCCCCTGTAAGTCCCTAGACATCCAGGGGGCTCAGAATTGTTATTCCCACCCTTTTTCTTTAAGGGCACATGTTTGGCCTGAGCCCTCCGGATCTCCTCCTTGAATGCCTCTCACTGTTCTGATGTCATGAAGTGAAACTGTTGCATACAAGCTTCGTAAGAAAACAACCAGAAAAGTTAGTGTTGTTCAAGAGGTGGGGGATGTTTAACAAGCATACATTGTATTTCTCCACATCTGCCTAGTATGCTCAGTCACCTTTTCCAATTATCTCTGCATCTTCATTTCAACTTATAAAAACTTGTCTTTACATAATTTAGTACCGAATCAAAAAAATGGACACTGGGACAAAGAAGGTGGTCTCAGGAGGGGTGGCCAAAAACTTGGTGTTTTAAGGAGAATCTTCAAGAAGGAGTGGGAGATGGAGAGATTTAAGGAGGGAATTCCAGAGCATATGGCCAAGGTGTCTGAAGGCAAGGCAACAATCAGAGGAATGGAGAGTTTGGGGGAGGGCAATGTAAGGCTGGAGAAGGTTACATAGATGGGGGTGGACGAGGTCATGAAGAAATTTAAACATGAGGATGAGAATTTTAAATTTGAAAATTTAGTGGACCGGGAGCCAAAGGAATTCAGCAAGGACAGGGGTGATGAGTGAACCAGACTTGATGTGGAATAGGATATGGACACTAGAGTTTTGGATGAGCTGACGTTTACAGAGGGTGAAGGGTGGGAGGCCGGATAGGAGAATGTCAGAATAGTTGAGTCTGGAGGTCACAAAAGCATAGATGAGGCTTTCAGTGGCAGATGCACAAAGGTAGAAACATAGAAAATAGGTGCAGGAGTAGGCCATTCTGCCCTTCTAGCCTGCACCACATTCAATGAGTTCATGGCTGAACATTAAGTTCATGGCTGAACAGAGGCAGGAACAGGTAGGAATAGAGGCAGGCGATGTTACAGATGCAGAAGTAGGTGGTCTTTGTGATGGAGAACATTTCGGGTCAGTAACTCAAGTCACGATCAAATTGGATGGTGAGGTTGCTGGAGTTGGTGTGTGTGCAGAGTTTGTGGAGGGGGCCAAAGACAATGAATTTGGTCCTTCCAATGTTTAACAGGAAGAATTTGCAGCTCAACCAAGACTGCATGTTGGACAATCGGCCTGACAACATAGAAGCAGAGGAAGAACGGAGACAGATGGTGGAGGTAGAACTTGGTATTATCAGCATACCCCATGTCTGCGGATGATGCCGCTAAGCGGCAGCATCTAGATGAGGAAGAGGAGGGGGCCAGAGGTAACAGCATACAGGAAGGAAAATAAGCCATTGTTGGAGATGTTCTTAATTATAATCTATATCATTAATCTATTTTAATGATTTGGATAAAAGGACCGAGCGTAATGTAGCCAAGTTTGCTGATGATACAAAAATGGGTGGGAAAGCAAGTTGTGAGGAGGACACAAAAAAATCTGCAAAGGGATATAGACAGGCTAAGTGAGTAGGCAAAAATTTGGCAGATCGAGTATAGTATGGGAAAGTGTGAGGTTATCCACTTTGGCAGAAAAAATAAAAAAGCTAATTATTATTTAAATGGAGAAAAATTACAAAATGCTGTAGTACAGAGGGACCTGGGGGTCCTTGTGCATGAAACACAAAAAGTTAGTATGCAGGTATAACAAGTGATCAGGAAGGCAAATGGAATTGTTGGCCTTTATTGCAAGGGGAATGGAGTATAAAAGCAGGGAAGTCCTGCTACAACTGTACAGGGTATTGATGAGGCCACACCTAGAGTACTGCATACAGTTTTGGTCTCCTTATTTAAGGAGGGATATACTTGCATTGGAGACTGTTCACAGAAGTTTAACTAAGTTGATGCCTGAGATGAAGGGGTTGACTTATGAAGAAAGGTTGAGCAGGTTGGAGTTTAGAAGAATGAGAGGTGATCTTATTAAAACATATAAGATAATGAGGGGGCTCGGCAAGGTAGATGCAGAGAGGATATTTACACTCATGGGGGAGTCTGGAACTAGCGGGCATAGTTTCAGAATAAGGGGCCGCCCATTTAAACACGAGATGAGGAGGAATTTCTTCTCTCAGAGGGTTGTAAATCTATGGAACTCATAGATCTGTGAAGAGAGCTGTGAAGGCTGGGTCATTGAATATATTTAAGTTGGAGATAGACAGATTTTTGAGTGATAAGGGAGTAAAGGATTATGGGGCGTGGGTAGGGAAGTGGCGCTGAACCCATGATCAGATCAGCCATGATCTTATTAAATGGCGGAGCAGGCTCGAGGGGCCAAATGGCCTCCTCCTGCTCCTATTTCTTATGTTCTGGCTACGACTGGATGTGTAAGAGTGGAACTAAGTGAGAACAGTCCCACTGAGCTGCACAATGGAGGAGAGTTGTTGAAGAAGGACAGAGGAGGTTAATCATATCAAAGGCTGCAGGGAGATGGAGAAGGACAAGAACGGATATGCACTATGGCCAGTCATTTGTGACTTGGTTAGGGCTATTTTGGTGCTGTGACATGGGGACATATTCAAACAGGGAATTGTGGGAAAGATGGGCATGGATTTGGAAGGCATCAACATCTTCAAGGACTTTGGCAAAGGAAAGGAAGGTTAGTTATAGGAAGGTAGTTTGTAAGGACAGAGTGACTGGGATGGATTGTTTCACCAGCAGGGGGTGATGTGAAAGGGAGGGGGACAATCTCCAAGAAAAGGGAACCATTTAGAATGCGAGCTAGTATGGGGGCTATGAAGAGAAGTTGGGTGGTCAGTAGTTTAGTGGGAATGGAGTCAAAGGAGCAGGAGGTGGGCCTCTGCCTGAGAGACAAGATGAGCTCGGAGAGGGCAAGAGGAGATGCGGGAGAGAAATTGGATTGAGAGAGATGTGTAGGTTCAGGCCAGCGCAGGGGGGAGCCTGGGGGGATGTTTGGCTTGGTGGACAAGATGTTACAGATGCAGAAGTAGGTGGTCTTTGTGATGGAGAACATTTCGGGTCAGTAACTCAAGTCACGATCAAATTGGATGGTGAGCAGACAGCTGAATGGATAGTCTTAACCTTAGTGACAAAAATATCCAAGAGCTCATCGCACATTGGAGGTGAGGATGAATGGGACAGGGGAGAGGAGTTTAAGGAGACAGTTGGCATGGAGAAAGAAGCCTTCTTTCAATCCTAGCTCTCCTGTTTCCCTTTTCATCTCCCTATGATGTTAGAAATTTCTACTTACGAATTCATCAGGAAGCAAATGTCTATTCAGCTTGACAAACTTAGAAATAAAACAGCTTACATTTTGAGTAATCTCAGGTTCCTTCTCCTTTAGCTTCCATTTTCCTTTGTTACCCTCAGCATGCCTTATCCTTTATAGTGTCTGCCAGTTTTCCTTCCTTTTTTACTCTTCCTCAATACTGTAAGTTATGTATGTGATCTTGTTTACTTTATTGCTACTGAATCTTTCATCTTCCTTTTTCTGTGTTTCCCCTGCTCTCAGTCCTTTCTTTGCTAGTCACATCATTATCATCCTGAATTTCAGTCTCTTTCCTATCTTTTTCACTATTGTCACTAGAATCACTCCCTGCTCTCCCTTTTTCTCCATCTCTCTGACCATCTCTTTGCTACCACTACAATGGCTCCAGTCTCTCCTGAGTCCTGTTTTCTTCCCAGACATTTCTAATGCGGGTTTTCTATGTAAAGAAAGATCACAGAAAAATAGGATGACTGATAAAAGCCTTAAACCGAGAGAAATAGGTGTTAAGAAAATATATAAACAATAAATGTTGACAAAATGCATAAAAATGTGGGCCTCGAATATCCATCTACTTGGCCAAATCTGAGGAATCTGCAGGCACACTGATCATCGAGCATACTAACCTGAGGTTCCAGTGACAGCACTGCTGTTACTTTGTGGCCTCTCTAGATCAATCTGTAATTCATCAGATTCATTCTCACTGATAAGAACTTTTTCCTGCTCCTTCTCTGTTTGCTCCAGAACTGCCATAGTTTCTCTGACAGCACTTTTAGAAACATAGCCACAAGCGAGGCCTATCTCTTGCTCAAGGGTTGTGCGTGTCAGGTAGCTGGAGTCGATTAACCTAAGGTCACAGTACTTCATGGACCTTAATAAAAAGATTGAAGTAAGTCACAAATTGTCAAACAAAAAAAAAATCCTTAAATGTCCTACATCGTTAAAGTACATGTTATTTTGAGATTCTACATCATCAAAGCGTGTGCTCTTGATGGTCTACAATACATGTCTATGCCCCTGATCTAGAAAGGAGAAGAAATCAGCTGGCTTTAATGTTCCTTACCTAATGACCTGTGCTGGAAAATATGCACATGTGTGTGTGTGTGTGTTAGGACAGGCACTAGGTGAAAGTAAGTTTTGGCTTAACTATAATGCCCTCCATGGTAAAATAGTCTGCCAATAGTCACTGCCAAAATAGTCTGCCAATAGTCACTGGTCAACTATGTGAGGTACCTGAATGCTGAAAGCATCAGAGGAACTATATCCCAGCAATGCTTGGGCCGAGAAGTTGGTACCTTTAGCGCCAGATTTAAAGCAAAAATGGCGGCCACCTCACTTCCGCCCACTTCCAGCAAGGAATGCGACAGCCACCATATTGGGCAAGTCGGTAGTGCTACCATTGCCTGCACTCACCTCAAATATTTTAATGATCAAGAGGGCGCCATCAATTGGCATTCAATGGCGAATTGACACAGCTGAGTGATTTTGGATGACGCCACTCCTTTTACCGGCTTCTCCAAAGCGTGCCAGTGCGTGCAGCCGTTGCCAGCGAGTAGACCCGGGAGTAAGTGGCGGAGATCTATAGATCTCTGAGAAGTCTTCAATAACTATACAGAGTATGTGCAGCCCCACTGAACCCAGGCTCTGTGACATGTTTGCATTCCTCACTGATCACTATTTCAAATATTATTGACATTGTTTGCTCGAGATAGTGTAATCAGAAATTTTGTGACACATGTAGTATGAGTTTTCATAACTTCAAGTATTTGGAACCTCAAACTGCGAGAATGATTCCACCCAAATTGCAGTCATTTAATCAGTTAATTCTGACTTTTTTTGATTAATAATTGTAGTTGACAAATTAGCCGGCTAAATATTTGAGAGTGTCAGCAGTTGAATTAAACATAGAATTCAGCTAAACTGCAGGTTGCATTCTTTAAAATCTGATAGATTAGTGTATTTTTAGGCTTTGATTTATCTTGCATATCTTCTTTGTCAAGCTACAAAACATGAGAAACAATGCACTTCATTTTCATAAATCGCGATTTCCTGAGAACGCCGCACAGATCCTTTAGACCCGACCTTCGACCTCCTGCTGATCTTACTGGCTGAAAGAGCGTGTTGCACAAGCGGTTCTGTGCTTCACTCATTTAAATCAGTAGGCAGCACCAAAATAACGGTGCTGCCTGCGCTCTTTTTATGGGCGGAGTTAATCTTGGCCCGCGGTGCACTGCCCGTTTTTGGGCTTTTATCGAATTTCTAGGCCTCAGTGCCTTCAAAAGAGAAGGAAAAAGTAAGGGAAGAAAAATTGGAGAAGTAAAAAGTTAGTTGCTGTTTCTCCAGTGTTTCTGTCAATCTTACATCAGAGATCGAGGAAGGCCCGTAAAAATTCTAACCCTATATCCTTTAGTGAATTGGATGATGGTTATCTACATTTAGAATCCAAATGATAAATATAAATTATGAGACTGTAATATTCTGAATCCCTCAACTGGATTATTGTTTTACAATTACTGAAAGGTATTTAGTATCTCCTATTTAACGTTACCAGAATTCAAAGAGAACATCTAATAAAAGGTTTTATTACGTAACAGTTAGTAGACAATCATTAAAGTTTAGGATATGATAAAAAAAATTCTTACCTTGGAAATGATTCCCCAAGTGGATCTTTACCAGTTAAGATGACAATACATGGTAGACCTTCCAGATCCTGATAGGTGTGTGGAATCCATTCCTCCTGCTCACACCCTCTCCATACCTACAAATCAAGACACGAAGGAATTCAGGACAAGCTTCTTAACTCAGGAAGTGGTTAAAATGTGGAACTTGCCAGCACAAGGAGTAGTTGAGGCGCATAGCAAAGATACATTCAAGGGGAAAAAAAGACTTGCATTTATATAGCGCCTTTCATGACCACCGGATGTCTCAAAGCGCTTTACAGCCAATGAAGTACTTTTGAGTGTAGTCACTCTTGTACTGTAGGAAACACGGCAGCCAATTTGCGCACAAGCAAGCTCCCACAAACAGCAATGTGATAATGACCAGATAATCTGTTTTTTTTGTTATGTTAATTGAGGGATAAGTATTGACCAGGAAGCTAGATGAACAAATGGTTGGCTGATGTGCAATGGTCATGTGGTGGCTGATGTGCAACGGTTACCACACGTTAAAAAAAATCCACACACAGGCATCTTCCACCCCTTCAACTGGAGTTCAGGACTGGAATATCGGATCCTTCAGTGAAACATCTGTGAATTCGTGTGGAAGCAAGTCATCTTAGTTCGAGGGACCGCCTTTGATGATGAGATGAACACATGAGGGAGAATGAAATAGAATATATGCTGATGGGGTTAGATGATGAAGGGTGGGAGGAGGCTCATGTGAAGCATAAATACCACCATGGACCCTTTGGGCCTAATGGTATGTTTCTCTGCTGTAAATACTATGTAATACAATTTGAAGTAAATTAATTAGCTTAACAATTAAAAGTAATATTTCCCCGCCTCTCCTGTTAGTTCCATGTGTTCAAATGTCAAGTGGTGTTGCACTGAACAATACTGACAATTCACACTAACACTGCTTCTAATTTGCATCAAGGACTTGGGTTCAGAAACTCAATGCAAACTAATTAAGTGTGCAGATGATTTCAAACAAGGAAGGGCAGCTGATTCTGAGGAGGCAGTTCAAGAAATACAAAATATGTAAGTGGGCAGAAGAATAGCACATGAAATTTAATATGTGCAGGTATAAAGTACTACTTATAGGTCAAAAACATGGGCAACACAGATATTCCTTGAATAGCTATTCCATGTCAAAAAAGCTGAAGATGAAGTTGAAAGAGTCTGGGGGTCCAAGTAGAGCCAATACCCAACATGTCAAACTACTGCAGAGCAGAATTAACAAAGAAAATGGAATGCTAAACTGCATCAGATTAGAGATGAAAAGATGTCATGCTGAATAGAAACATAGAAACATAGAAAATAGGTGCAGGAGTAGGCCATTCGTCCCTTCTAGCCTGCACCGCCATTCAATGAGTTCATGGCTGAACATTCAACTTCAGTACCCCATTCCTGCTTTCTCGCCATACCCCTTGATCCCCCTAGTAGTAAGGACCTCATCTAACTCCTTTTTGAATATATTTAGTGAATTGGCCTCAACAACTTTCTGTGGTAGAGAATTCCACAGGTTCACCACTCTCTGGGTGAAGAAGTTCCTCCGCATCTCGGTCCTAAATGGCTTACCCCTTATCCTTAGACTGTGACCTCTGGTTCTGGACTTCCCCAACATTGGGAACATTCTTCCTGCATCTAACCTGTCTAACCCCGTCAGAATTTTAAATGTTTCTATGAGGTCCCCTCTCATTCTTCTGAACTCCAGTGAATACAAGCCCAGTTGATCCAGTCTTTCTTGATAGGTCAGTCCCGCCATCCCGGGAATCAGTCTGGTGAACCTTCGCTGCACTCCCTCAATAGCAAGAATGTCCTTCCTCAGGTTAGGAGACCAAAACTGTACACAATACTCCAGGTGTGGCCTCACCAATGCATTGTACAACTGTAGCATCACCTCCCTGCCCCTGTACTCAAATCCCCTTGCTATGAAGGCAAACATGCCATTTGCTTTCTTAACCGCCTGCTGCACCTGCATGCCAACCTTCAATGACTGATGTACCATGACACCCAGGTCTCTTTGCACCTCCCCTTTTCCTAATCTGTCACCATTCAGATAATAGTCTGTCTCTCTGTTTTTACCACCAAAGTGGATAACCTCACATTTATCCACATTATACTTCATCTGCCATGCATTTGCCCACTCACCTAACCTATCCAAGTCGCTCTGCAGCCTCACAGCATCCTCCTCGCAGCTCACACTGCCACCCAACTTAGTGTCATCCGCAAATTTGGAGATACTACATTTAATCCCCTCATCTAAATCATTAATGTACAGTGTAAACAGCTGGGGCCCCAGCACAGAACCTTGCGGTACCCCACTAGTCACTGCCTGCCATTCTGAAAAGTACCCATTTACTCCTACTCTTTGCTTCCTGTCTGACAACCAGTTCTCAATCCATGTCAGTACACTACCCCCAATCCCATGTGCTCTAACTTTGCACATCAATCTCTTGTGTGGGACCTTGTCGAACGCCTTCTGAAAGTCCAAATATACCACATCAACTGGTTCTCCCTTATCCACTCTACTGGAAACATCCTCAAAAAATTCCAGAAGATTTGTCAAGCATGATTTCCCTTTCACAAATCCATGCTGACTTGGACCTATCATGTCACCTCTTTCCAAATGCACTGCTATGACATCCTTAATAATTGATTCCATCATTTTACCCACTACCGATGTCAGGCTGACCGGTCTATAATTCCCTGTTTTCTCTCTCCCTCCTGAATCTGCATAGTGTTTTAATCAGACCATACCTGGAGTATTATGTTCCATTCTGGTCACACTAGAGTAGGACAAGGATGCAGGTTCAAATCACAAAAGACAAATTTAAGAATTGAGGTCAGGAAGCTCTTCTTCACAAAAGATTGATCAACTCATGGAATGGACTCCCAGATAGGTAGCGTAGATGCAAATTTTGGAATCATTTAAGAAACAGTTGAATGCCATATTATCATTATTACAATAAATGATATGAACCTGATATTTTTCCTCATTTATTCAATCTCTACATACAAGGTAATTTTGAGGAAATCTTTGATGTGGGATTCTGGTAAAAGCCTTGTGCTTCATTTTGTGACAACAGTGTTGGTGTCAATGGCAGAATTTTACTAACTCTTGCTTCTTTCTGCTGGGATTCAGTATCAGAGGCTTTTAAGTCATCAGGATAAGATTGATGAGTTGGGGCTATTTTCATTAGAGAAATGTAGGCTTAGTTCATTAGAGCCTACATTTCTCTAATGAAAATAGAGATTTTTTAAATGATGAAGGGATTAGATTCTGTCCAGTTGGGTAGATTATTTGAGATAGATAGGGATTGGAGAACTATGAGGTGCATGTATAAAGTTCATAGCAAAGAGTTAGGTTACATGTTAGGAAGTATTTCTTATAAGAGATCACCTTCTGGAATAGATTACTGAAGCATGCGATGAGTATGGATCCCCTACAGGTCTTCAAATGGGAGCTGGACAAGTACCTGAGACAGGAGGTCACTTCAAGTTACAGAGAATAAGTTGCAGGGTAGCTGGGTATAATAAGGTTCATGAGTTACGGTGGTCTCCTGATATTTGATTGCCTTAGGGGGTCAGAGAGGAAGAGATGATGGAAGGTCGTATCTGTGTGTGAACACCTCCTTTGGGAGATTCAATGGATTAAGTAGTCTGTGACAGGACAATTTGTACACAGTTTGCAGAAGGAATGTTTTTTTCTCATTCCATGCTTTCATATGTTCTTATCAATACACCTACATTTCTATTGTACTAGGAAGTTTCTTTTCTTTCCTCCTTCAGAACTTCTTTAAAAAATGTTCCTACCTTCATTCGTGTAACAAAGTGCTTGGCGACATTGAGTTCTGTGGCAGGGTTGCCCAGAAGTACTTCAAACCGATACTGTAGACCAAGCTTATCTCGAACATCCTGAAGTCGCTCCTTGGCAAGCATTGCTAGCTGCACTGATGGAACTCGTATCAAAAGCATATGTCCGCGACCAATCTTATCTTTTCCAGGACAGCTGATCAAATCATCTATAATACTCAGAGTCTCAGGGGTAGTGTGCTCTCTCAGCAAATTCATTGATGTCACAGCCATCATAGCTTCAGCATACTGCTGAATTAAAAGGTAGCATCGGATCACCATGCTATGCAACCTGGGATACCTTGAAAAGACATCAGAATTCTCATTACTGTCATTCATCATCCTTAAGATTAGTCTAATTTATACTAAAGCAAGCAGGGACTCATCTTAATTAACAATCAAGAATCCCTACTTCGCAAAAAAAATTACAAACAGTAGTACTTTTGTAAAATCTTATTTGAACATGACAATATTTCATTCGGCTATCTGGAAAAAGTATTTACTGGAGTTGGGTTTTTTATGATTTTAGTATAGAAATTCCGATATATATGGCAGATTACTTTTCCCTGATATAGTAAAGTACATTGGTGTGGGGTGATTTGAAAGCACTGCACTAGATTAACACAAAAACGTACATTTTCTAACCTTGCACTGCCATCAGAAGGACTTGCCTGTGAGAGCACACATCAGAAATTCAAGCGCACAATGGTTCATGATTTGGTGACTATTTACAGTAACAGTTAGAAACTCATGTGCAGAATACCCAAACTTTTATTGTATACTTTCAGTGAGTGAGGTTCTCGCCAGCAGCAAAAAGTCAGAAAATGACTCCGAAGTAGTTAGGTATGCAGCTATATTGGGAGTTACTTTCTGTGTCCATAATTTTTAAAATATGAAAAATGATTGCATTTTTCAAGATTTATAAAACAAAATATGTATATAAACTGTTCAATTATGAATTGTAAATTGTGTTATAAAATATAAATGAAATACTTTGCATGTTTTTTTCACTTTATTGTGATTAATGCCATTTTTAATGCACTTTTTCCTAAATTTCTCTATCTCGTCCCTGAATCTACAGGATGAGAATCCACTTAATTGGCACCTCAATGGACTCAGCCAATAAAAGCCTTAGTTGATGTATCAGAAAGCTTTTTTTATAAGGTTGGAGAGGAAATACTTCACATTGAGCAGAGTAACTGATTCTCCACCCTCTACATGACCACACCAGTTGTCCTCCCATCCCTGACATTCTTAATCATTACTTCAACGGAAAAGAAAATCGTTCAGAATGTATAATAGGTGGCTAATCCAATATTGTCCGTTTTATACTATCACCAAAAGTTAAAGTTATCTCCAATTGGTTTTATTTTACTCTTCCTTTTCTTCAAATGAAACCAAATACAGTCAAACATAACCTTATGTGAAATGGCTGAATTTCAGCAACAATTATCTTGCCAAATATTTAACTACATAATAGGTGGAAATACTGTGTTCAAGCATAAAAAGCGGTAACTGTTCTTATACATGTAAATACAGGACTTATGGAAGCAAGAAACAACTGTTCTAGTCTGATAATGGAAAGCATTAGCCGGGGATATCCTCAAAGCTGCTACTGCTCTGCCACCCGTACTTTGCGGGTAGTACCGCAGAAACCGTGTTTCTGCCGGACGTACGGTGGCATCTCCAAGAAAACTCCTGGCCATCACAGTAAAGTCATTTTTTTTTAGTGTTAAGATGTGAACGACACCAGCAAACATTTCCCATCCCTAGTTGCCCTGAAGGCATTTAAAGTCAACCATGAAATGTAAAACTGGAGTCACATTGTAGGCCAGACCAGGTAGGGTTGGTAGGGTTGGTAGGGTTGGTAGGTTCCCTTCCCTGACATTAGTGGTTTTAATGACAATCTGGTAGGTGTCTTGGCTAACTTTTTTTTTTTTTCCTGGTGTTAACCCACAAATTTCAGAACTTGCCATGGTGGGATTTGAACACACAATCTACAGGTTGCTAATCCAGTGCCATAACTGCTAGGCTACCACATCAGCCCACTTAAGGAGCAAGATAGAAACTGGCTTTATACCAAGCGAGACCTGTGATAGCACTGCCGATTTTCAGTACACAGGTTTTATTATTACCTGCAACCAGAAGGTAAACCTGCTAGGATTTGATAAGGCCAGTGACCTAGAAGACCGAATTTTAACTTTTCTTGGTGATTGTCTTTAGCGAACGTTGACAAGTTTACCTTCAGTTTGCAGCTGGCTTTGTAAGATCCATTATTCAGGAACGAGCAATTCTAACGTATAGCTTAAAAGTCATTTTTTTAAACCTAGGAGTGCAATCGTGCTGAGCATTACAGGAGTGCTGCATAATGCTACAGTGAGCAAAACGCGCAAAGGGTTTGATCCCTGCACTGCTAAACTCACAATGAGAATCAGGCCAAGTGGAGACTGAGGTATCTTTCTGCAGGGAAGAGTCATACCCAGTAACTCCTGATAGCCACCTCGGGGTGAGAAGGTTTGGCAATAGCCTGGGACCAGACTTTCTCATCAGCAGAGTTAACAAGGACAGGCAGACCCAAAGACAGGGATTAATTTATAATGAAAGAAAATGGCATTCAAAAAAAAAATCACTTTTTACCTTTCCATCAAAGTATTCACCATTCTTTCAAAAGCCTCATCACATCTCAGGATAGGGCTTGTGATGCCCCATTGTAAGGACTTGCTGTAATCAGACAGACCAAAATACACCATCTCCTCATTGCTGATCTCCTCCTGACACAAGAATGAGGGAGAAATGCAGCAGCATTAGAGACAGGACATAACCTGCAACATCTCTCAGTCTGGGAGATCTTCTCAACAGTTTGCTACAAGCCACACAATCCAAACAGAAGCTTTTAATACTGGAAAAATGAAAATTAAACAATCCCACCCCCTGGAAAATGTAGAAGCTACATTTTAAAATTTCTTACATGAAATGCAAGTGTTAACAATAATCTTCTGAAAATCTCAAGGGTCACAAGTGAAGTGTGAGTATTAGCAATCCTAAAATATCATTGCAGAGATGGTTTTGACATGTTTTAATGAACTGTTCAATTGTAATGAAAAACCTTTCAAATATTAGAAACTGAAATCAATACTCCAGGCAGAAAGTTACTTTTTGGACTTTGTTTCTTTGAGTTTAAATTAACCTTGGAGAACACTACTTGAGCTAGTATTAGATTTACTGCCTTAGTCATTTTAATGGTGTTCCTGGCATCAGAAACTTGGCAAGATTTGCTGGTATGCAAACAACACCTAAGGTAGACAAAGAACAGTAAAATATTAAGACTAAGGAGCCTCCTGTACTTTGTGTGTCTGATCCAATTGTGCATACTGATCTGCTGTGTTTGGGAACAGGCAATCACCAATACGAAAAGTTGAGAAAATAATTTAGAGTTCAATTATAAGAAATCACATGGCTAGTTTAATATAAATAAGGGTGTTCATCTTTTGCCCAGTCCAAAACTGAAGTGGGATTTTTTTAAAAAAAATCTGCACATAAATGAAACAAACAAATGGTCTGCTCACTCATGCACAAATGCAACATTTTTCAGTGACTACACAAGATATATTTTCTGATTTTTTTAAAGGAATGAAGGAAGTGAGTATCTCAAAAGTTCAGTGGGTAAATGCTTCAACCTGAGTGATATCAAGCCAAAAACAATGAACCAGGGTTTGATCAAGTGTGACATCAAGCCACATTAGGAGAAATTAGGGCAGATAACCAGACGCTTGGTCCAAGAGGTAGGTTTGTGGTGAAAGGTAAAAATGGACCCTGATTCCCAGTGTTAAGCGGTGACCAATGTTCCCTTTAATTTTTTTGGGGGGGGGGGGGGGGTCATATTTGACCCTGAAATGAGCTTCTGACCACATATCCACAGTATAACTAGACCGTCAATTTCCACCTCTGTAACATCGCCCCCATCTCTGCCCCTGTCTCAGCTCAACCACTGTTGAACCCCCTCATCCATGCCTGTGTTACCTCGAGACTTGACTATTCCAACCCACTCCTGGCTGGCCTCCCACATTCTATGTAAACTTGAGGTCATCCAAAACTTGGCTGCCCTTGACCTAACTCGCACCAATTTCCACTCACCCATCACACCTGTGCTCGCTGACCTACATTGGCTCCCGGTTAAGCAATGCCTCGATTTCAAAATTCTCAACCTTGTTTTCAAATCCCTCTATGGTCTCGCCCCTCCCTATCCCTATCTCTGTAATCTCCTCCAGCCCCACAACGAGCCCCCCCCCCGACCCCTGCCCCCACCGGCCCACAAGGCCTTTAATTCTGCCCTCCTGAGCATCCCTGATTATAATCGCTCAACCATCGGTGGCCATGCCTTCTGTTGCCTAGGCCCTAAGCTATGGAATTCCCTGCCTAAACCTCTCCGCCTCTCTAGCTCCCTTTGGCACTCCTTAAAACCTACCTCTTTGACCAAGCTTTTGGTCATCTGCCCTAATCTTTCCTTATGTGGCTTGATGTCAAACTTTTTGTCTTATAATAGTCCTGTGAAGTGCCTTGGGATGTTTTACTACATTAAAGGCACTATATAAATACAAGAAGTTGTTGTTGTTGTCGGGGTGTGCGGCCCCTTTAATGGCCTACACGGCCCATTCAAATTCTTGGCAAGCAGCCTGCGTGGGAGCTCCAGACAGCTGCATTGCCGGTGCCGGTGTCTGGATGGTGGATGAGGTCAGGATCAGGATCAACTGTAATGTCCTCTGCAGTCAAATAGCTTATAGCACTCACTATCTAAACTGATCCATGGAAAAATTACTACGTTTCCCAGCTTGAGTTCGTGTTTGCCTAAAAACAACAATGACCAAGCTTCAAAAGCAATTCATTGGTTATGAAGCACTTTGGGACATCCTGAGGTTGTGAAAGGCGCTATAAAAATGTAACTTCTTTCTTTCTTTAGAAAAGACGGAGGGAAACTATATATATTTAAAAGGGCAAATGATTCTTTAAGTCATCATCATCATCATCATAGACAGTCCCTCAAAATTGAAGAAGACTTGCTTCCACTCTAAAAGTGAGTTCTTAGGTGACTGAACAGTCCAATACAGGAATTACAGTCTCTGTCACAGGTGGGACAGGCAGTCGTTGAAGGAAAGGGTGGGTGGGACAGGTTTGCCACACGCTCCTTCCGCTGCCTGCACTTGGTTTCTGCATGCTCTCGGCGATGAGACTCGAGGTCTCGGATGCACTTCCTCCACTTAGGGCGGTCTTTGGCCAGGGACTCCCAGGTGTCGGTGGGGATGTTGGATTTTATCAAGGAGGCTTTGAGGGTGTCCTTGAAATATTTCCTCTGCCCACCTTGGGCTTGCTTGCCGTGTAGGAGTTCCGAGTAGAGCGCTTGCTTTGGGAGTCTTCTGTCAGGCATGCGGGTGTGATCAGTGCTGGACAATGTGGACTACTTTCCATACCTCGGGAGCCTATTATCAGCAAGGGTAGACATCGACGACAAGGTTCAACACCGCCTCCTGTGCGCCAGAGCAGCCTTCGGCCGCCTGAGGAAGAGTGTTCAAAGATCGGGCCCTCAAATCTGCCACTAAGCTCATGGTCTACAGGGCTGTAGTGATACCCGCCCTCCTGTATGGCTCAGAGACATGGACCATATACAATAGACACCTCAAATCGTTGGAGAAGTACCACCAATGATGTCTCCACAAGATCCTGCAAATCCCCTGGGAGGACAGACGCACCAATGTTAGCATCCTCAATCAGGCCAACATCCCCAGCATCGATTCTTAAAGTAAGGATATGTTCAAGGATGGACAGTATCATAGAAAAAAACATCCGTATCAAGTGACACAGAAGCAATGGTATGCTGCAAACTACATATGGAATAAATGGAACAATACTGAGTGGGTCTGTAACAGCAATCTCTTAGAAAGTGCCACACCTGCTTTCAGAACTCCTATACAAAGCATAGAACAATATACTTTTGGTGAACTACATTCATTTTATGTGTGTTAAGCAAGGATTATTTTAATGTTTTCTTTGGAGTACCAATAAATATTTTCTCAGTCCAGCCGCACAGCAAATCATTCTGCTTCATAAAACAAAATAACCGAGCCATGAGGCACATTTATTCACTTTTTGTAGTACAGTATTAAACTCTTTCATCTTAAGTTACTTGAGTTAAGTATTTTTCATGCCTTCGTTAACAGTCATTGTCCTAAATTGTGTTCGTCTAAGCAAGAAGTGACAGTTGTGAAGGATGGAACCTCTTTTCAATCTGGTTTCTGTGCCAGAATTGAAGGCCTCTAGGTAACGTAAAACCTCATCCTATGTTGCCGTACATGTACAGTATACATAACCTCATCGAATGACAAACGGGCATGCCTGTCACTGCAATAATGTCAAGAAATGATCAAAGGCAGAAATACAGAAAACAGACATAGCAGCAGTCTCTCTGCCCCCAACAATTGCAGACCAGAATCTCTGCTGCCAATTCTGTCAAAACTCATAAAAATCAAAATGAATGAGAAGGTACTGAAATATCTAAGTCACAACAATGTGGGCACCTAGGGGTCAAAATTCAGGGTCCGGGGGACAAGGCTTGTTACCGCCATTTTGTGGCGGCCATGCGGCAGAATCGAGTGCAGTCCATTGGCTGCCATGACCCAAATTCAGCTCGGGGAGTTTTCATCCTGTCCCCACTTCTGCCCTGCTGCTGCCAACCGCCGCAAGCACGTCATCAAAGCGCGCACCCCAACAGCTTTTTCTGTCGGTGCACCTTGTTCTGTGTGTGTGTGGCATGGTAGTGCGGCAGCCCTTCAAGGGGAGAGTGCACTGTCGCGGCAGCCACGTTTTTATTTTTGCTGACTGACTTCACGATCGGCCAGCCAATTATTGCCCCCTCTTGGATGCCAGGCCGCTAGTCCGGCTGAAACCCTCCCTTGGTGGCCCAGTGGCCGAACCTACAGAATCGTCGGTTCTCTCCGCTTTAAATGAGGGTAGAGACATGGTAACGCACACGTGCAGTGACGTCACTACCACTCCACCACTGAGTGACAGCGGTGGAATCTTGGTCCCGCCCCAACTTCCGCCTCTCACTAGGACTTACTGCTGTACTTCCGCCCCCGTTATCACTGACTTCCGGTCCGACTCGAAAAAAAGTTCAAAGTGGAGAAAATCGATTGGATGGCCGGCTCATCGCACCAGGCGGTAAAAACAGGTAAAAAATCATAGATGCGCCAGCTTTCTGGCGTGCCTGAATTTTGGCCCCCTATTCTGCATCAGAGCAAATTGATTGAGTTGTAACATCCAATCAAGTGGTCTAGAAATGGCACGATTCTCTTAATCCCCAACGCGATTTAAGAGCTCAAGCCCTCAACAAAGGGTATGCATTCCCTGCCTCACTGACCTCTTAAGGCATACCCAGCAAGCTAAAAAAAATGAATGCTGGAAATCCGAAATAAAAATGGAAAATATGAGAAATAGTCAGCAGGTCCATCAGCAACTGAACGAGTAATGACAAATTAACGTTTTAGGTTGCAATTCTTCACCGTCATCAGGCTAT
The DNA here is from genome assembly GCF_044704955.1 of Pristiophorus japonicus. Taxonomy (NCBI): domain Eukaryota; kingdom Metazoa; phylum Chordata; class Chondrichthyes; family Pristiophoridae; genus Pristiophorus; species Pristiophorus japonicus. The sequence continues at coordinate 440,899,967 of NC_091977.1, read as the reverse complement.
CTTTTCAGATGCTGATGGACCTAGTATGCATTTTTCAGCATTTTATATTTTGATATCTGGGGAGCTACAGATTTCCTCAAAGGATGCAAAGTGAGGATCATATTAATTTAGCATTACTTTGTCTTCTAATTGTAATCTTTACAAGTGATCCTCACAGAAGTATGTCTGGTTCAAGATTTTCAGATACTACAGGAATTCCTGGATGTACAGGAAAATACTGTTGAAGATTTGATTTGCACAAAGATTGTGTAACTGAATAAAGTAACCATAGGATTTACCAGTGTTTATGCCAGGCTTCCATGCTTATATTAGAAACAAAAGAGTTGCACTTCAACATTTTGTATCAAGCCAAAATGAGTGCATGTAATATTGGAAGCAATACTTCATGCACACTTTTGACCATGGAAACCTCTTCCAGATACATCATTAACTGGAACATTATCTCTTATTTGCAGAAATTTGAACACAATTGAATAATTATAATAATAACAACTTTTATTTATATAGTGCCTTTAACGTAGTAAAACATCCCAAGGCGCTTAATTACTTAATGAACCAGGGGTTTTCCATCACACATTAGACTAAAGGAAGTCTGAGGATACCTCATTGCCTCATTGATACCTAGTACTCTATCCAGCTATAAAATGCATTGACAGATGCTTGTCATCCATGTCAGTCCTCCGAGAGAAACTACAGCTTGTGGGAACAGCTGCCACATTGTTGGCATTGTAAGTATGAACTTCACTGATGGCATAGTTTAATTTTTCAGATTGGAAAGTCTTGACTGAACAAAGACGGCGGGGAGGGGTGGGGACGCAACCAGGCATGGAAATTGTGAGTTAGAATGCAGGGGGTCGTTAGGAATTAATTTCTAAAATCCAGTAAGATGTTCCACATGTGTGGCAGCATAGCATATTCGTTACTTTTGTATTATGCAAATTTCCTCGCAGGTCGGGGCCGCCGTGCTGTCCGAGGGCCGTTTGCCTTTTGTGGCCCCGGCCTGCCACTGGTGTCTCTTCGTGGGTCGGGGCCGCCATGCTGTGGCCCCTGGACGGTGTGGCAGCCCTGACATGCAGGGGAGCACTGGCGGCAGGTCGGGGCCATGGGGGGCAGGTGGCGAGCAGCCCCTGGACTGTGTGGCAGTCCCGACCTGCGAGGAAACAGCAGCAGCAGGTCAGGGCCATAAAAGGCGAGCGGCCCCTGGACAGCGTGGCAGCATACCACTTCAGGGAGAGGGCGACAGCAGTGAAGAGGGCAACTGGATTGGGCGTCACCATAATCCAGGTCGGTGATTGGAACATGGGCAGGTGCAGCAGGCGAGGTCGGGACGAAGGAGCAGTGAGAGATTGTAGAGTAACGTGATCGGGGCTCAGGAGAGGCATGAGTTCGGGGCCCAGCTGAGGCGAGGGCCCTGGGGCAGCACAGGCCAGCCCACACTGCAATATGTGTGCGCACGTTGTCCAGGCAGCAGAGCAGGTCTCCAGTCGTCTTGGTTAATCCTTGCCACTGGACCAAGACCTAGCTCTCTCAAGCCTGTGTGGTGGCTGGTGCGCAATGGCCACCGCACGTTAAAAAAATCCAAGCACAGGCATCTTCCACCCTTCAACATGTAGTCCGGAACCTGGAATATCAGGTCCTTCATTGAAACACCTGTGAACTCATCCCTTTTTGGTGTGGAAGCAAGTCATCCTCGATACAAGGGACCGCCTAATAAGACCTCGTATAATTGCTTCAAGTATTCCTGCACTCCCAGCCACCACTGTAGTCAATTTCTCAAGACGTCTAGCTTTGTTTCAGTGTCTCTGGCTGCATAATGTTGCCACCTAATATACTAAAGATTCCAGTAGATGTTGCTGGACAAAACTCTTTGATGACAAATATCTAAACCACTTAATTACTATGGAAGCTATGATATCTTTCAGCAAAATTATCACTGGCAGATGAAGAATGCTGACATTTTGGTTACACAGATAAGGCAAAATAGGTTAAACAAATTAAATTATCTGGTAACCTATTTCAAACACTTAGATGTAACTCTAGGATCAAAGGTTTCTGCTCACAGGATGAGAATTGACTAATTGACATTTTCCTCACATGGAGCCAGCAATTAATGGCAGAGGTAACTCTCATCTGCATGTTTAATTCAATATTAAGTAACATTTCACCAGCATGATTTTGACATAGTCTGTTTCGTGATTACAAAGAGAGACATAAACCTGCTGGATTCAACAACCCTGCCTCACCCAAACACCTCCAAATTCTCCGATCTCCTTCATTAGGCCTCCAATTCCCCCCTCACCATGAGGTCGACGATCTCCCCCCGACCTCCACTACACCCCCCATCCACACCCCCATTCACCTTCCCAGCTTCCTCCCTCCAGCCCCAATGCTCCACTGGCTCCCAACCACCCTCCCTTGATGCTCCTGCGGCCGCAACTCCACCGCTCGCGCTCCTCTGGCCCCGATCTTCCTCCAGTCCCTGACTACCGTCCTTCCCCCCCCCCCCCACCTCCGATGCTCGTCTAGCCTCAATTCACCCCCCACCTCATGAAGCTCCTCTAGCTCCGATTCACCCCTCCACCCCCGATCATCCTCCGGCCCCAATTCACCACCCCGCTCCCCGGTCATCCTCTAGCCCCAATTCACCTCTCCCCTTCCCGATCATCCTCTGGCTCCGATTCTCCACCCCCCCTCCCCCCCAACCCAACGATCAACCTACCGGCCCTATTCACCACCACGCTCCCCACCGCGCCCCCCGCCCCGGATCCTTCTCGGGCCCCAATTTCCCACACCCGCCCCATCATCTTCTGGCCCCGATTCAGCCCCCCAAACCCCGATCGTCCTCCTGCTCCGAGTCATCAGCCCTGCCCCCGATTATCCTCAGGCCCACTCCCACCCTCTGATCATCCCAATTCACCTCCCCGCTAATTATCCTCCAGCCCTGACTCATCCCCCTCCTGATCATCTTCCGGTTCCAATTCATGCCCCCACCCCCAATCATCCCCCAGCCCCGATTCACCGCACACGATCCCTCCCTCCCTCCTCTCTATGGCCTAGTGTCACAGACCTACACACCCAGCAGCCAGTTGCGGCCGTAAACAGAGCTATGAAATTTTAATCAGGCCTTGCCATTAAATTTGGCAGGGCCTATGGGAAAACCATTCTCCCAGGTTAGGGTTAGGGTTAGGGTTGCCAGCCCCCCCATTCCGTACCCACCTCCAGATTAAAATTGCGGCCAGAATATTTGATGAGCTTCGTCCTGTATCCGGCAGAAATCCCAGAGAAACATGCAAATGGTTGTTTATGCCATTTCACCAGGTTTTATATCAATCGTTGCCTAATTTATGGCGTGAGATTGGGAGAACCCCTGTAGAATTCCCTATGAAAATAGTTAACCTTGAAAAACATTTCACTGCCATTGGCTAACTGTCACAGTCCCATATCTTTACAAGAATTTGCAATCCCAACCTCTCATGATGATTGTAGATTTCACTCTGAGCATTTGCCCGATATTGTCAGCTCTACATTAGGATAGCCTGAGTGTATTTATACGGCAATGTTAAACTTCTTTATATACATCAAATGCTTATTGTTATAGCGAAAAACAGTTCGAAAAGAATGACTTAATATGAACTTACTGGACTGCTGGATAGTATCCAGTGCACTTCATTGTATGAGCTGACACGGGACTGCTGTGTCTGTAGAGTGAAAGGAAAGGAGCTGACCTGCAACATAAGTAAGTTGCATGCCTCAAGTGCCTCACGCGAATTAATGAACCTATCCGACAGACCTTGGCTGGATTCGCCATGTATTGCAGAGCCTGAAACAAGACTGAAGGAACATAAGATTCAATCAAGACTGCCTGCAAGGACGTCATTTATTAGTGAACAGTTAGATAATAAGGGGGAAAGAAAGAACTTGCATTTATATAGCACATTTCACAACCACAGGACATCTCAAAAAATGCTTCGCAGCCAATGGAGTACTTTTGAAGTGTAGTCACTGTTATAATGTAGGCAAACATGACAGCTAATTCGAATGCAGCAAGGTCCCACAAACAGAAATGAAATAAACGACCAGATAATCTGTTTTAGTGATGTTGGAGATAGAATGGATATAAATATTTTAGGATTTTTCAATTTTATTCATGAGCAGAAATAGCTATTTAGTAGGTGTTCATCTTAGTACAACTGTCTGGAATAATACAGCTTTATTAATTTTCCAATTGTCATATGGAGGAATTCCAATACATAGTTGAAATGGTAGAAGTTAACATGGTCACCCGAGGGCACAGGTTGTTAAAACTAGGGCTCAGGATAAAAAAAAGGCTCAATTTTCCCCAATGCTGTTTTTTTGTGTATTGTCAGAGATACGCCTGTTTTTCTTGAACCCAACTACTCAAAAAAAAGTAGCAATTTTCCCGTTCTATTTTTTTCAAATTGGCGCCACGCAGCCTGTCCTGTAGCCTCGGGGAGGTGGAGCCCAATGTCTGCGGCGGAAAAAACTATGCCCCCCGCCTTCTGCGCATGCATGAAACAAAGGATATTTTTGACGTGACTGCTATGGGCGGCATGCCCAGTACAGCTCCTGGTCTGCATTCGGCCATTTTTAAAGAGCCAGTTGTGTGTGAGAACTTTAATTCTTATTGGAAAAAGTGGAGCTGCAATACAAGATGCAACGCAGCGCAAGGACCAAGAATTTCTTACAGGATGAAGTGGAGGCACTAGTTACTGTGATTGAGGACAGATGGCAGGAGCTGGACACCAGCAGAGGTCACATAAAAGTTCTACCAAAAGAAATGAAGAAACGCTGGAACCAACTTACACAGATTACTGTGCAATGGTGATTACCCCGAGGTCTGGAGGCCAGTGCAAAAAGAACTGGCAGGACCTTGGTCAAGTAGTTAGTGTAAGTAATATTTTCATTTATTCAATGGAACTGCAATTGTAAATGTGACCAGCTGTATATGTCCCACCCAGCAGAAAGACACTCTCTCTAAAAAGTTATGTTTTCTTCTTTGCAGAGGAAGGTGGCACACAACAAATGGGAAAGAATTCGAACAGGAGATGGCCCAGCAAATCTGCACCCACTGACACCCTTGGAAGAGAAGGTCGCTGCTTTGATGAGTCCTGCCTGGAGAAAAGCAGCCACCACTGCACAAGCTGGGCTCACACTCGAGGGAGAGGGTAAGTCCTGCAAATTCCACAGTCCGGCTTTGCTAAATGTTAAGTACTGCACGGGCTAACCATGCTTCGGTTCATGGGGATGTCTCCGTCAGCTAAGCTTCAGTTGATGCAGTGTGCTATCATTCTTTGTGGTCCTTAAAATTAGCCTGCTGCCTGCGCTGTGTGAGCCTACTCATGCCACCCACCTTGTCCCCTCCTCTGCTGTTAGCCAGTTGTCTGTTCTGTTATATTTTGCAGAACTTGAGGCCAACCCTGACGATGCAAAAGAAGATTCAGACGCGGACAAGCCTGAAGAGGAGAACATATTCCAATCCCACTTTCCAGACTAAGAGCATGGGGATGAGGGGGAGGGGGAGGGGATGGATGAAGGCCCCACTGTTGTACTCACTCTGGAAGAGGTGCGAGTGCCGCTCATTGAGGTGCCAGCCCCTTTCCTGAGTGGTATGAGTGTTGCTGGGACATTCCATGGTTTCCACCATCCGAGGCTGAGGATTCCAGTGGGGTGCAGCAAGGCACACCCAGGGTCCCACCATCTAAGGCTGCAGGTCCCAGTGGGGTGCAGCAAGGAACACCCAGGACCCCACCATCCAAGGTGGTAGGTCCCAGTGGGGTGCAGCAAGGAACACCCAGGGTCCCACCATCTAAGGCTGCAGGTCCCAGTGGGGTGCAGCAAGGAACACCCAGGACCCCACCATCCAAGGCTGCAGGTCCCAGTGGGGTGCAGCAAGGCACCCCCAGGGCCCCACCATCCAAGGCTGTGGGTCCCATTGGGACGCCGGAACCAACTTACACAGATTGCTGTGCAATGGTGACCACCCCGAGGTCTGGAGGCCAGTGCAAAAAGAACTGACAGGACCTTGGTCAAGTAGTTAGTGTAAGTAACATTTTCATTTATTCAATGGAATTGCAATTGTAAATGTAAAAAGTTTTTTGTAAGTTATGTAAATTTACAAGTTTAAAAGTTTGTAAGTGATCTTAAGAGTTTGTAAGTGATCTTAAAATTTGTAAGAGATCTTAACTGAAAACTTTAAAGTTTGATACAAGAATATTTTTATTAAAGTTAAGTGCAAACAAATGTTTGTTAAACTTTTGAATAAAATATATTTTAAATTATAACTGAATCATTTACATTATTTGTTCCATTATTAACACAACAGTTTGAAGTAAACAAGAATAATTTCCGTCATTTCTTCCATTAACACAACACAACATTACGGAACAGGTCCAAACAGTAAACATGGTCCATGTGAAATAGTTGCCGCTGAGCCTTCATGCAGCAAGGCGTTCACGAATGAGTTGCTGGTGCAAGGTTCGAGCAATCGTTAAAGGGCCATGACAGTGCATGGCATCCTCATCTTCCTCGTCACTGCAACTTCCTCATCATCATCAGTCACTCTCACCCCAGGTGGGTCTTCTACTACCAGCTGCTGTTGCCTCATGATGGCTAAGCTATGCAGCATGCAGCACACAACAGTGAACTGACTGACAATCTCAGGGGAGTATTGCAAGTGGCCTCTGGAATGGTCCAAGCATCGGAAATGCTGCTTCAAAATGCCAATGGTCCTTTCTATTAGGCTGCGTGTCGCAATGTGCGACATGTTGTATTCCCGGTCAGCTTCTGTCCGGGTTACGCGTAGGGGCGTCATGAGCCAGGTGGCGAAGCCGTACCCTTTGTTTCTCAGTAGCCAGCTCTGCCCTTCTGGCTGCTGCTGAAACATGGCAGATATAACGCTCTTGCGTAGGATGAACGCATCATGGGTGCCCCAGGGTATCTTGCATCAACTGACATGATGCGATGCATGTCGTCACACACGAGCTGCACATTAACGGAATGGAAGCCTTTTTTGTTCCTGTACATCTCAGAATCCTCCAAAGGTGCTCGCAAGGCGATGTGGGTACAATCAATGCAACCCTGTACATTTGAGAAGCCAGCAATCCTGGAGAAGCCCACAGCCCTTTCACACATTGCCTGGGTGGTCATGGAACTTTATGTAGTCATTCCTTCGGACATATAGGGCAGCAGTCAACTGCCGAATGCAGATATGTGTTGCATATTGAGAAATAGAGCACACATCCCCAGTTATGGCCTGGATCGATCCAGATGCATAGAATGAAAGTGCAGCTGTAACCTTCACTTCACCTGACAAAGCAGTCCTCCTGACGCTTCTAAGTTGCAGGTCTGCTTTTACTAACTCACAGATCTCAGTTACAAGTTCTTTGCGGAAATGCAGCCTGCTGACACAGTGTATCACTTAGGTGCAGGTACGAATGCCTGACTCAATATACCCGACCTCAATATATGTCCCCATGATTAAATTGTACATTTGCAAGAAGCTCAAAACGGCAGGTAGGACAAGGTTCTTTGTTCTCTCTCTCCCCAAAGTCGCCGCCCTAGTATAGACCACACCCAGGTCTGAGCAGGCACAATGATCGGGAACCTCCCGGGTTTCATTTGATACATAGTGTAAGGCTTGTCATGCCTTCCGTTCACCTTCCACAGCATCCCACTCCCACCGGGCTTCTTTTCAAGCCAAGCTCTGAGCCCGTGTTCGGGCGAGGAACCGATTCTGCCAGCCAACACTCCGACCCTCGAGCTCGGTTTGGAGATGTTTGGTGGTGGCGTGTCAGTTTAACAAAAATCTCAACTTAATGAATTCCATTAAACTTCCATTTCCTGCGTTTTAAATTTTTAAAAATTTAAGCTTGATTATGCATATTTATGCGTTCTTGACTCCCTTCAAAATTTCGCCTAAAAATAATAGCGTCATTCTGCGCCAATTTTAATGTGTGCTGGCTTTTCTTAAGTGCCCAGAAGGTGTTTCGGGAGTGGTCACATACGCCGTCCCAGGAGAAATTTAAATTGGCCAAACTTGCATAATTGTGAAAAACTGGCACGGACATCAGGTTACGCAAAAAAAAACTAAGCTAAAAAAAATCGGCACTGAGTTACACTGGTGCACATTCATTGGGGGAACTTTGATGTTTTTAAAATTTAGGCCAAAAAAAGCGGCGCGCGCCAAAAAAAGATGCAACTCATTGGGGAAAATTGAGCCCAATGAGTGGTTCAACAGAACACAAGGCGCCTAAGAGAACTAGGATCAAACTGTAGCCTTGTGTACAGTCAGGCTTCACCGAGATGCTAGTTTGTCAATCTTAGGCTAGTTATCAGCCTCAGCATCAAATGGCAGGGCAAACATCAGCACAGGAAAGCTCAAGACAGAAAAGGAATACATAAAATCAATCAAACCGTTGGGGTTATACTTCATCAAAGCCAAGCATTGGCCACAGGCTGATATTACAGACATCACAAAGATGTTTAAATGGCTTGAAACATATTCTTGAGGGTTGTGAAGAGAAGAAAATGAAACTAAAGTTGCAAAATGACATATAAACTTACCTCGTGAGATCAACATGAGAGTTGTCATGAATAAGAACAAAGAGTGTGTATGGATTCTGCTTGACTTTTTTCATGAAAGCCTCAAACTTGTTCTGAATGTCATGGTCTAATCGGATAATATATTTCTCAGCCCTTTGGTAGGCCACACCGTTTTCCTCAAGACCCAAGTCCACAAGTACTCCTGTGTAAAAATAAAGGTGTATTATGTAATAAATTATAAATATTGGTTTGTTGTAGGTTCTGCATTCATTAAGTGTCAGAAGTAAAGACATTGTACCAATAAGTATTTTGGGAAAAAAATGATAGTAAGTTACAGTGGAACAAAAAACTTGTGAACACTCTTCTCATCCTCTCAGTTTATATATGTATATTACTGTGATATTTCCTTTTGCTTGGTGCCACAGGATAGAGAGACATAGGGCTCAATTTTCCCCAAGCCTGTTTTCTGGCGTATTGCCAAAGTTACGCCGGATTTTCGAGGCCAGAAATGCGGCATAAATATTTTTCCAAAGTTTCCCCGATTTATAAATCAAATTTGGAGTCGCACAGCATGTCTAGTCGCCTTGGAGGGTGGAGCCTGCTGCCTGCGCCAAAAAACAAAGCCATGCCTTCTGCGCATGCGCGGAAAAAAAACTTACGTTTCTTACGTCGCTCCAATGGATGCGCATGCTCATAACAGCTCGGATTTAGTAATCGGCTGTCTCTCCCACCCCCTCCCCAGGCACCAAGCCTTCTGATCGGTTGTCTCTCCCTCCTCTCCCCTCTCCTCCCCAACGGCTTGTTTTGTAGCCAAACCCCGAATCTCTAGCCTGCCCCAAGCCCCTTGCCTGTACCGGTCCAGCTCCTGCTCCCCCACCAACCCCCCCCACCCCCCAGCCGCGAGTGCCTTACTGGTCCCGGTCCCTCGCCCCTAGCCAGGCCGAAGGGCTTGCCGATCCGCTCCCCCACCCGACCCTGGCCCTGAGTGCCCTCCTGGTACTGCTCCCCATTCCTAGCCCAGACCGAAGGGCCTCCTCCCTCCCAGTTCCCGCACCTAACCACATCTGAAAGGCTTCTCCCCCCCCCACCCCCGCCCCTTCCATCCCCCACCTTTCTCTCTCTCCCCCTCTCTCTTACCTTTCCTGCTGCTGCTGTCTGGGCATCTGCTGCACTTACCTGCGCCGATTTCTTTAACTCTCTGGAAGGTTTCTCTGCAGAGCCCACATACGCTGGCCTAAGCAGAACTGGAGTAACTCTCAGCTGGCCAAACTTGCCTAAACAGCTAGAATTGGCGCAGGTGGCAGGTTACGCCCCCTTTGGCTGAAAAAAAACGTACCTAAAAAAAATCGTAAGCTGGTGCAAATTGATTGGGAAAACTGTGGATTTTTAACTTAGGCCAAAAAAAGCAGCCTGCTCCAAAAAAACGCCGCAAATCACTGGGGAAAATTGAGCCCATAGATTTGATCCCTCACTCCACTGGGTTCCCAATCTCAGTCTCACAAATAAAAGGAGAAATCAGATGGAGAATTTCCAATGTGTTAGTCTGGCATGCTTTTTAGCAGTCAGTAAGGAATAGCATTGGAGATAGCCTGAGACCAGGTCATCCATTCTACTCCCTTGAACACATGCCTGAAGGGAGCCAATGAGGGAAGAAATCGAAGAGGGGAAATGAGTAGAATGTGTGCCCTAATATTGCAGTACTTACCCTCAAAAATGAATAATATAGGAAATCTGGGAGGTGAAACGCTTAGTGAAAAATTTGCTATGAGAATAATGCAGTGTTCCCCATTTAAAAATCACACCCACTTCCTCTTTAAAATTAGTTACACCCCTAGTTGCTTTAAATCCCCTATGTGATTTAAAGTTGAACAAGCCAGTTCTTTGTCTATAATCAGACAACTTCAATAAGAATATCAACTTATAACTATTAGGTAATAGGATTCAAAAAATGATAGATCCATAATTTTGTTGAACACCTTCTGTCTTGCACTTTAAAAATTAACTGATCAGCAGTATTATCTGCTTACCTGAATGTCGAATACGTTGCAAAGTCTGTTGGAAAAGAATTTCTGAAGGAGGTACTAAAATAGTGAAGTCAACTTTTCCAAAACGCCCCAAGTCTAGGTTTTGCATTCCAGAGTCTGCTATGGCACAAACTTGAGATAACAGCTTTCTGGCAACACTGAGCTGAGGTGGATGAATCTGGAAGACTTCAGTAACTGAATCTGTGGAGAAAGAGAAAGCACATCCCATTGTTTAAACCCCACTAACAGTTTGCAGTTACTTTATTGAACTGGAAACTCGTGTGTTTCCATGGTTAGTAGCGAGATGTTGCTGCAGGGTCCTGCACAATAATGCCAAAGATTTACTGAATCTTCATCTTTAAAGTAAAAAACAACTGTTGCACAGAAAAAGTGACATTACATACTTCAGTCATCCTCTTCACTCTTTGAACGTAGTTCCTTCTCAACATAAAAATTGGCCATCGTTCAATTGAATGAAATCAAGGGTACTATCCCTTCAAGACTTTTTCTCATGAGCCATGCCACACTGTGCATATCTCATTCTGGATTCCCTCCTCAGTTCTTTTGCTGAAGGGGCAACCAGAAGACACAGAGTAGATCCTCAGTGGGATTATGCACACACAAACACAAAGTAATAAAGTTCAAAGATTTATTTGGAATTTCCTACCCCAGAGAGCTGTGGAAGCTCAGTCGTTGAGTATATTCAAGACTGATAGCGATAGATTTTTGGACATCAAGGGAATCAAGAGATCTGGGGATAGGGTAGGAAAGTGGAGTTAAGGTAGAAGATCATCCATGATCTAACTGAATGGCGGAGCAGGCTCGAGGTGCTGTATGGCCTTACTCCTACTTCTATTTTTTATGTTCTTTTGTTCTGGGTCAGAGAAAGATGTGAGGTGATGACCTGCGTATTCTATTCAGGCTTCTATTTATTCTACATTGTAAAGAAATTACAAACAATTGGAATCAATTATGTATCCGATCAGCATACACAGGCTATCTGCTATTTTTAAAAATTATTGAACAGTATGGAGAAAAATCACAGCACACCAGGAATTATCATTGTTTAACACCTTAAGCTGGAAATAGGTCTCCTGCACTCTATTAAAATGGACCCTTCGTCAGTTAGAAATTTCAGGACCATGGCTGTAAAAACGTTAGGGGGTCGAAATTGCCCTCCGCCCCAAACAGGGCGGACAATTCGAATTAAATGAATATTCTCCGCCCGAATCCATGGGGTGGAAAATAGAGGGAAATTGGCCTCTTTAACTTTTTTAATTTGTCCAGGCGATGTTTGGGTTGACTATGGGGAGAAAGTGCTTTCGGAGCGGGGTGGAAGGCGGGCGGTGTCATCAGCGCCACACTGAGCATATCAGCGTGATGCTGATGACGTCAGCACGACGCGGGCATGCCACCTTGCACTGATGCATAGTAAAGTACCTCCCCTTTAGTTAAAGGGGAAGGCCGCTGCGAGCTCTGCAGCCACTTTAATGCCACCCACTGGGCCGCCAGGGAGGTCTTCGGCTGGGCCAGCGGCCCGGTACCAAAGAGAGGATGCCGGGCTGCCTGTCGGTGGCTCGGCCGAACCCGTGGCCACCATTGTCGGGCCAACTTCAGAGTTGGCCGTCAATTAAAATAAAATGACAGCCGCGGCACTGCGCCCGCCCCTTTAAGGCTTCCCGCCGGGAAAAGGTATTGGGGGTACCGGGCGCTCTCGGGGCAGGAGCAGGGTGCTGATGATGTCAGCGCGATGTGGACGTGCCATGTCGCAACATCCCTTCCCTTCTCTTAAAGGGGTGGGCCGCTGCGAACTCTGCAGCCAATTCCATGGTGCCCACTGGGCCATCAGGGAGGATTTCGGCTGGGGCAGTGGTCCGGCACCCAAGAGGGAGTGTTGGCTGCCTGTTGGCGGCCTGGCCGAGCCAGCATCTGCCATTGTCGTTCTGACTGCAAAGTCAGCCTACAAAAAAAAGATGCCAGCCGCGACGCAAGGCCCTTCCTTTTAAGGTGGACGGGGCGCCCCAGCCATCACAGCTTTGCGACCCCCAAAGCTGTCGGCAGCATCGCCCCGCGCCAACCTTGCTCGGCAATTCCCCCACAGGGCACAAAGGGGTTGGCGAGCATGGCGTTGATGTCATCGCCGTGTGGGCCGCCGCCCGAGGCAAAACGTTAAGGGGCGCAGCGCAAACCCGCTTTCGCCGGTGCCGTCCTGGAGGCAATTCTGGCCAGGTCACTTCCGCCACCTGCTCTCGGGCAAAAAGTCCTAATCGCCCCGTTAGCGCCTCCCGCAGATGCTAACAGGCCTTTCGGAAAGGGGCAATTTCGGCCTCTATCAGTTTTCCCTACCACCCATTGAACCTGACAGAAGATCAACAAGATCATAATTCTAAAAGGACAAAGGGTGTTAAAAAAACAAGCCTGAAGGCTTTGTGTCTTAATGCAAGGAGTATCCGTAATAAAGTGGATGAATTAACTGTGCAAATAGATGTTAACAGATATGATGTGATTGGGATTACAGAGATGTGGCTCCAGGATGATCAGGGCTGGGAACTCAACATCCAAGGGTCTTCAACATTCAGGAAGGATAGAATAAAAGGAAAAGGAGGTGGGGTAGCATTGCTGGTTAAAGAGGAGATTAATGCAATAGTTAGGAAGGAAATTAGCTTGGATGATGTGGAATCTATATGGGTAGAGCTGCAGAACACCAAAGGGCAAAAAACGTCAGTGGGAATTGTGTACAGACCTCCAAACAGTAGTAGTGATGTTGAGGAGGGCGTCAAACAGGAAATTAGGGGTGCATGCAATAAAGGTGCAGCAGTTAGCATGGGTGGCTTTAATATGCATATAGATGGGGCTAATCTAACTGGAAGAAATAAAGTGGAGGAGGATTTCCTGGAGTGCATAAGGGATGGTTTTCTCGACCAATATGTCGAGGAACCAACTAGGGGGGAGGCCATCTTAGACTGGGTGTTGTGTAGTGAGAGAGGATTAATTAGCAATCTCGTTGTGCGAGGCCCCTTGGGGAAGAGTGACCATAATATGGTGGAATTCTACATTAGGATGGAGAATGAAACAGTTAATTCAGAGACCATGGTCCAGAACTTAAAGAAGGGTAACTTTGAAGGTATGAAGCGTGAATTGGCTAGGATAGATTGGCGAATGATACTTAAGGGTTGACAGTGGATGGGCAATGGCAGACATTTAGAGAACGCATGGATGAACTACAACAATTGTACATCCCAGTCTGGCGTAAAAATAAAAAAGGGAAGGTGGCTCAACCGTGGCTATCAAGGGAAATCAGGGATAGTATTAAAGCCAAGGAAGTGGCACACAAATTGGCCAGAAACAGCAGCGAACCCGGGGACTGGGAGAAATTTAGAACTCAGCAGAGGAGGACAAAGGGTTTGATTAGGGCAGGGAAAATAGAGTACGAGAGGAAGCTTGCAGGGAACATTAAGACAGACTGCAAAAGCTTTTATAGATATGTAAAGAGAAAAAGGTTAGTAAAGACAAACGTAGGTCCCCTGCAGTCAGAATCAGGGGAAGTCATAACGGGGAACAAAGAAATGGCAGACCAATTGAACAAGTATTTAGGTTCGGTATTCGGTATATAAGGAGGACACAAACAACCTTCCGGATATAAAAGGAGTCAGAGGGTCTAGTAAGAAGGAGGAACTAAGGGAAATCCTTATCAGGCGAGAAATTGTGTTGGGGAAATTGATGGAAATTCCAAGGCCGATAAATCCCCAGCGCCTGATGGACTGCATCCTAGAGTACTTAAGGAGGTGGCCTTGGAAATAGTGGATGCATTGACAGTCATTTTCCAACATTCCATAGACTCTGGATCAGTTCCTATGCAGTGGAGGGTAGCCAATGTAACCCCACTTTTTAAAAAAGGAGGGAAAGAGAAAACAGGAAATTATAGACCGGTCAGCCTGACATTGGTAGTGGGTAAAATGATGGAATCAATTATCAAGGATGTCATAGCAGCGCATTTGGAAAGAGGTGACATGATAGGTCCAAGTCAACATGGATTTGTGAAAGGGAAATCATGCTTGACAAATCTTCTGGAATTTTTCGAGGATGTTTCCAGTAGAGTGGACAAAGGAGAACCAGTTGATGTGGTGTATTTGGACTTTCAGAAGGCTTTCGACAAGGTCCCACACAAGAGATTAATGTGCAAAGTTAAAGCACATGGGATTGGGGGTAGTGTGCTGACCTGGATTGAGAACTGGTTGTCAGACAGGAAGTAAAGAGTAGGAGTAAATGGGTACTTTTCAGAATGGCAGGCAGTGAGTAGTGGGGTGCCGCAAGGTTCTGTGCTGGGGCCCCAGCTGTTTACACTGTACATTAATGATTTAGACAAGGGGATTAAATGTAGTATCTCCAAATTTGCGGATGACACTAAGTTGGGTGGCAGTGTGAGCTGCGAGGAGGATGCTGTGAGGCTGCAGAGCGACTTGGATAGGTTAGGTGAGTGGGCAAATGCATGGCAGATGAAGTATAATGTGGATAAATGTGAGGTTATCCACTTTGGTGGTAAAAACAGAGAGACAGACTATTATCTGAATGGTGACAGATTAGGAAAAGGGGAGGTGCAACGAGACCTGGGTGTCATGGTACATTAGTCATTGAAGGTTGGCATGCAGGTACAGCAGGCGGTTAAGAAAGCAAATGGCATGTTGGCCTTCATAGCGAGGGGATTTGAGTACAGGGGCAGGGAGGTGTTACTACAGTTGTACAGGGTGAGGCCACACCTGGAGTATTGTGTACAGTTGGAGTATTGTGTACAGTTTTGGTCTCCTAACTTGAGGAAGGACATTCTTGCTATTGAGGGAGTGCAGCGAAGGTTCACCAGACTGATTCACGGGATGGCGGGACTGACATATCAAGAAAGACTGGATCAACTGGGCTTGTATTCACTGGAGTTCAGAAGAATGAGAGGGGATCTCATAGAAACGTTTAAAATTCTGACGGGTTTAGACAGGTTATATGCAGGAAGAATGTTCCCAATGTTGGGGAATTCCAGAACCAGGGGTCACAGTCTAAGGATAAGGAGTAAGCCATTTCGGACTGAGATGAGGAGAAACTTCTTCACCCAGTGTGTGGTGAACCTGTGGAATTCTCTACCACAGAAAGTTGTTGAGGCCAATTCACTAAATATATTCAAAAAGGAGTTAGATGTAGTCCTTACTACTCGGGGGATCAAGGGGTATGGCGAGAAAGCAGGAATGGGGTACTGACGTTGCATGTTCAGCCATGAACTCATTGAATGGCGGTGTAGGCTCGAAAGGGTGAATGGCCTACTCCTGTACCTATTTTCTATGTTTCTAAAATATTCTGTGGTGTAAACAAGGGCTCCCCCAATGGCATAGCGAGTTTATCCAATGAGTAGCTGAGCCGAACAGATCAAGAAGGTCCCAGATTTGACCCCTGTTTGCGCTAAGTTCGTTGATCTCCACCAAGGAACCACTCGGAAGAGTAAAACATGGTCAGGTTTCCTACCAATTTCTGACCAACACTTCCTGGTGGAAGTCGTACTAAACAATCTGTTGTAAAAATAAATCACTGGACTGTAAGTCCATGAATTTATATTTTGAAATGAAGGTTGCGAATTGCTGAATGGAGCATGAATGGAAAAATATCATTTTATTTCACTTTGCATTAAAATTATGGTATCAACGTCACTACACCAAATTTAAATGACACAGATATTAGACTTTTAAAAATAAGTTAAAAAACTGGTAAGCTCATGCAACAGGTGCTACTTAAAGTAAAAACAATTGTCTGGGGAAGGGGGGGAGAGGGGAGGGAGTTGAGAGGTTAAAACAACAATTTTAAAAGGTACATTATTTTTTGCATTTACATGCATTTTTCATGTAGGAATAAGAACAATTACCATTAATCAAACTTTTGCACCAAAAAATCTAAAAAGTACTAGCTTTCTAATCAGATCAAAAGTTGCAACAGCAAAAGATCATTTAGTAGGACAACTCAATGCTCAAATTGATTCTTCTGAATAACGTATAGATCAATTTTTACATAAAAACATGCACCAGTTCAAGAGTCAGAGCCATAACCTTTAGCCAAATACTTAGCACTGTGAGCCTTGCAGCATGGAGCTAACATTGACCACTGATTCTGATGTCTTACCAGCACCCTGCATTGATGTCATTGCTGCAGCTTCATCCGATGGAACATACTCAGATACATTTCCGTTGAACGGAACAGCAACATTATTGCTTCTACTCTGCTGAAATTTATCCAGGAATTTGTCTAAGTTATCCCCTGTGGAAGATAAAGCAGATTTAATTCAGGGTACCCAGAAGATATGCATAAACAAAAACGTTGTATACTGATTAGAAAAAACTCTGTAAGCATGAACTGTAAAAGCTTTAAAATATACTTGATATGTCTAAACATCTAGTCAACATTTTAAATATGCATTCCCTGATTAAACAGTCTCTGGGCTGGATTTTCATTTTTTTGGATTTCGGGGCGTTAATCGCACGGGGCGTAAAAGTTTGCGCCTGAAAATAATTTGCGTTTTCGTCTGGAAGTTTCAGCAAAAAAGTCATCTGGAGGAGCATTGCCGTTAAGTCAGGCATTGCATGACTGACTTTGTGTGCCCGAGCCGGTGTCCCTGACGACTACGTGTGCGGGAAGTGTATCCGCCTCCAGCTCCTGACGGACCACACTGCGGCACTGGAGTTGTGGGTGGATTCACTCTGGAGCATGCATGATGCTGAGAATGACGTGAATAGCACGTTTAGCAAGTTGGTCTTACCGCAGGTAAAGGGTACACAGCCAGATAGTAAATGGGTGACCAACAGGAAGAGCAGTGGAAGGAAGGTAGTGCAGGGGTCCCCTGCGGTCATCCCCCTGCAAAACAGATACACCGCTTTGGGTACTGTTGAGGGGGTGACTCATCAGGGGAGAGCAGCAGCAGCCAAGTTCATGGCACCGTGGGTGGCTCTGCTGCACAGGAGGGCAGGAAAAAGAGTGGGAGAGCTATAGTGATAGGCTATTCGATTGTAAGGGGAATAGACAGGCGTTTCTGCGGCCGCAACCGAGACTCCAGGATGGTATGTTGGCTCCCTGGTGCAAGGATCAAGGATGTCTCGGAGCGGGTGCAGGACATTTTGAAAAGGGAGAGGGAACAGCCAGTTGTCGTGGTGCACATAGGTACCAACGATATAGGTAAAAAACGGGATGAGCTCCTACGAGACGAATTTAGGGAGATGGGAGCTAAATTAAAAAGTAGGACCTCAAAAGTAGTAATCTCAGGATTGCTACCAGTGCCACGACTTAGTCAGAGTAGGAATTGCAGGATAGCTCAGATGAATACGTGGCTTAAGGAGTGGTGCAAAAGGGAGGGATTCAAATTCCTGGGACACTGGAAACAGTTCTGGGGGAGGTGGGACCAGTACAAACTGGACGGTCTGCACCTGGGCAGGACTGGAACCAATGTCCTAGGGGGACTGTTTTCTAGCTGTTGGGGACGAGTTAAACTAACATGGCAGGGGGATGGGAACCTATGCAGGGAGACAGAGGGAAATAAAATGGAGGCAGAAGCAAAAGATAGAAAGGGGAATAGTAAAAGTGGAGGGCAGAGAAACTCAAGGCAAAAAACAAAAAGGGCCACATTACAGCAAAATTCTAAAGGGACAAAGTGTGCTAAAAAGGCAAGCCTGAAGGGTCTGTGCCTCAATGCGAGGAGTATTCGGAATAAGGTGGACGAATTAACTGCGCAGACAGCAGTTAACGGATATGATTAATTGGCATCATGGAGACATGGCTCCAGGGTGACCAAGGTTGGGAACTCAACATCCAAGGGTATTCAACATTTAGGAAGGATAGGCAGAGAGGAAAAGGAGGCGGGGTGGCGTTGCTGGTTAAAGAGAAAATTAATGCAATAGTAAGGAGGGACATTAGCCTGGATGATGTGGAATCGGTATGGGTGGAGCTGCGGAATACCAAAGGGCAGAAAACGCTAGTGGGAGTTGTGTACAGACCACCAAACAGTAGTAGTGAGGTTGGGGACAGCATCAAACAAGAAATAAGGGATGCGTGCAATAAAGGTGCAGCAGTTATCATGGGCGACTTTAATCTACATATTGATTGGGCTAACCAAACTGGTAGTAATGCGGTGGAGGAGGATTTCCTGGAGTGTATTAGGGATGGTTTTCTTGACCAATATGTCGAGGAACCAACTAGAGAGCTGGTCATCCTAGACTATGTGATGTGTAATGAGAAGGGACTAATTAGCAATCTTGTTGTGCGAGGCCCCTTGGGGAAGAGTGACCATAATATGGTAGAATTCTTTATTAAGATGGAGAGTGACACAATTAATTCGGAAACTAGGGTCCTGAACTTAAGGAAAGGTAACTTCGACGGTATGAGACGGGAATTGGCTACAATAGACTGGCAAAGGACACTTAAAGGGTTGACAGTGGATAAGCAATGGCAAACATTTAAAGATCACATGGATGAACTTCAGCAATTGTACATCCCTGTCTGGAGTAAAAATAAAACGGGGAAAAAGAAATTAAGGATAGTGTTAAAACCAAGGAAGAGGCATATAAATTGGCTATAAAAAGTAACAAACCTGAGGACTGGGAGAAATTTAGAATTCAACAGAGGAGGACTAAGGGTTTAAGAGGGGGAAAATAGAATACGAGGGGAAGCTTGCAGGGAACATAAAAACTGCAAAAGCTTCTATAAATATGTGAAGAGAAAAAGATTAGTGAAGACAAATGTAGGTCCCTTGCAGTCGGATTCAGGTGAATTTATAATGGGGAACAAAGAAATGGAAGAGCAACTGAACAAATACTTCGGTTCTGTCTTCACGAAGGAAGATACAAATAACCTTCCGAATGTACTAGGGGACAGTGGGTCTCGTGAGAAGGAGGAACTAAGGGATATCCTTATTAGGCGGGAAATTGTGTTAGGGAAATTGATGGGATTGAAGGCCGCTAATTCCCCGGGGCCTGAAAGTCTGCATCCTAGAGTACTTAAGGAAGTGGCCCCAGAAATAGTGGACGCATTGATGATCATTTTCCAACAGTCTATCGACTCTGGATCAGTTCCTATGGACTGGAGGGTAGCTAAATTAAAAAAGGAGGGAGAGAGCAAACGGGTAATTATAGACCGGTTAGCCTGACATCAGTAGTGGGGAAAATATTGGAATCAATCATTAAGGATGAAATAGCAGTGCATTTGGAAAGCAGTGACAGGATCGGTCCAAGTCAGCATGGAATTATGAAAGGAAAATCATGCTAGACGAATCTTCTGGAATTTTTTGAGGATGTAACTAGCAGAGTGGACAAGGGAGAACCAGTGGATGTGGTGTATTTGGACTTTCAAAAGGCTTTTGACAAGGTCCCACACAAGAGATTGGTGTGCAAAGTCAAAGCGCTTGGTATTGGGGGTAATGTACTGACGTGGATAGAGAACTGGTTCGCAGACAGGAAGCAGAGAGTCGGGATAAACGGGTCCTTTTCAGAATGGCAGGCAGTGACTAGTGGAGTGCCGCAGGGTTCAGTGCTGGGACCCCAGCTCTTTACAATATACATTAACGATTTGGATGAAGAAATTGAGTGTAATATCTCCAAGTTTGCAGATGACACATAAGAATTAGGAACAGGAGTAGGCCATCTAGCCCCTCGAGCCTGCTCCGCCATTCAACAAGATCATGGCTGATCTGGCCGTGGACTCACCTCCACTTACCCACCCGCTCCCCATAACCCTTAATTCCCTTATTGGTTAAAAATCTATCTATCTGTGATTTGAATACATTCAATGAGCTAGCCTCAACTGCTTCCTTGGGCAGAGAATTCCACAGATTCACAACCCTCTGGGAGAAGAAATTCCTTCTCAACTCGGTTTTAAATTGGCTCCCCTATATTTTGAGGCTGTGCCCCCTAGTTCTAGTCTCCCCGACCAGTGGAAACAACCTCTCTGCCTCGATCTTGTCTATCCCTTTCATTATTTTAAATGTTTCCATAAGATCACCCCTCATCCTTCTGAACTCCAACGAGTAAAGACCCAGTGTACTCAATCTATCATCAAACGGTAACCCTCTCATCTCCGGAATCTGCCTAGTGAATCGTTTCTGTACCCCTTCTAAAGCTAGTATATGACCAAAACTGCACGCAGTACTCCAGGTGCGGCCTCACTAATACCCTATACAGTTGCAGCAGGACCTCCCTGCTTTTGTACTCCATCCCTCTCGCAATGAAGGCCAACATTCCATTCGCCTTCCTGATTACCTGCTGCACCTGCAAACTACCTTTTTGGACCACCAGGTCTCTCTGCCCCGCAGCATGTTGCAATTTCTCCCCATTCAAATAATATTCCCTTTTACTGTTTTTTTTCCAAGGTGAATGACCTCACATTTTCCGAAATTGTATTCCATCTGCCAAACCTTAGCCCATTCACTTAACCTATCTAAATCTCTTTGCAGCCTCTCTGTGTCCTCTACACAACCCGCTTTCCCACTAATCTTTGTGTCATCTGCAAATTTTGTTACACTACACTACACTAAACTGGGTGGCGGTGTGAGCTGTGAGGGGGACGCTAAGAGGCTGCAGGGTGATTTGGACAGGTTAGGTGAGCGGGCAAATTCATGGCAGATGCAGTATTATGTGGATAAATGTGAGGTTATCCATTTTGGGGGCAAAAACACGAAGGCAGAATATTATCTGAATGGTGGCAAATTAGGAAAAGGGGAGGTGCAACGAGACCTGGGTGTCATGGTTCATCAGTCATTGAAGCTTGGCATGCAGGTACAACAGGCAGTGAAGAAGGCAAATGGTATGTTGTCCTTCATAGAAACATAGAAAATAGGTGCAGGAGTAGGCCATTCGGCCCTTCTAGCCTGCACCGCCATTCAATGAGTTCATGGCTGAACATGCAACTTCAGTACCCCATTCCTGCTTTCTCACCATACCCCTTGATTCCACGAGTAGGAAGGACTCCATCTAACTCCTTTTTGAATATATTTAGTGAATTGGCCTCAACAACTTTCTGTGGTAGAGAATTCCACAGGTTCACCACTCTCTGGGTGAAGAAATTCCTCCTCATCTCGGTCCTAAATGGCTTACCCCTTATCCTTAGACTGTGTCCCCTGGTTCTGGACTTCCCCAACATTGGGAACATTCTTCCTGCATCTAACCTGTCTAACCCCATCAGAATTTTAAACGTTTCTATGAGGTCCCCTCTCATTCTTCTGAACTCCAGTGAATACAAGCCCAGTTGATCCAGTCTTTCTTGATAGGTCAGTCCCGCCATCCCGGGAATCAGTCTGGTGAACCTTCGCTGCACTCCCTCAATAGCAAGAATGTCCTTCCTCAGGTTAGGAGACCAAAACTGTACACAATACTCCAGGTGTGGCCTCACCAAGGCCCTGTACAACTGTAGCAACACCTCCCTGCCCCTGTACTCAAATCCCCTCGCTATGAAGGCCAACATGCCATTTGCTTTCTTAACCGCCTGCTGTACCTGCATGCCAACCTTCAATGACTGATGTACCATGACACCCAGGTCTCGTTGCACCTCCCCTTTTCCTAATCTGTCACCATTCAGATAATAGTCTGTCTCTCTGTTTTTACCACCAAAGTGGATAACCTCACATTTATCCACATTATACTTCATCTGCCATGCATTTGCCCACTCACCTAACCTGTCCAAGTCACTCTGCAGCCTCATAGCATCCTCCTCGCAGCTCACACTGTCACCCAACTTAGTGTCATCCGCAAATTTGGAGATACTACATTTAATCCCCTCGTCGAAATCATTAATATACAGTGTAAACAGCTGGGGCCCCAGCACAGAACCTTGCGGTACCCCACTAGTCACTGCCTGCCATTCTGAAAAGTACCCATTTACTCCTACTCTTTGCTTCCTGTCTGACAACCAGTTCTCAATCCATGTCAGCACACTACCCCCAATCCCATGTGCTTTAACTTTGCACATTAATCTCTTGTGTGGGACCTTGTCGAAAGCCTTCTGAAAATCCAA
Source organism: Pristiophorus japonicus (assembly GCF_044704955.1). Lineage (NCBI taxonomy): Eukaryota > Metazoa > Chordata > Chondrichthyes > Pristiophoridae > Pristiophorus > Pristiophorus japonicus. The sequence continues at coordinate 440,877,360 of NC_091977.1, read as the reverse complement.
ATATACCACATCAACTGGTTCTCCCTTGTCCACTCTACTGGAAACATCCTCAAAAAATTCCAGAAGATTTGTCAAGCATGATTTCCCTTTCACAAATCCATGCTGACTTGGACCTATCATATCACCTCTTTCCAAATGCACTGCTATGACATCCTTAATAATTGATTCCATCATTTTACCCACTACCGATGTCAGGCTGACCGGTCTATAATTCCCTGTTATCTCTCTCCCTCCTTTTTTAAAAAGTGGGGTTACATAGCTAGGGGATTTGAGTACAGGAGCAGGGAGGTCTTACTGCAGTTGTACAGGGCCTTAGTGAGGCCTCACCTGGAATATTGTGTTCAGTTTTGGTCTCCTAATCTGAGGAAGGACGTTCTTGCTATTGAGGGAGTGCAGCGAAGGTTCACCAGACTAATCTCAGGGATGGCTGGACTGACATATGAGAAGAGACTGGATCACTGGGCCTTTATTCACTGGAGTTTAGAAGGATGAGAGGGGATCTCATAGAAATGTATAAGATGCTGAGGGGACTAGACAGGTTAGATGCGGGAAGAATGTTCCCGATGTTGGGGAGGTCCAGAACCAGGGGACATAGTCTTAGGATAAGGGGTAGGCCATTTAGGACTGAGATGAGGAGAAACTTCTTCACTCACAGAGTTGTTAACCTGTGGAATTCCCTGCCGCTGAGAGTTGTTGATGCCAGTTCATTGTATATATTCAAGAGGGTGTTAGATATGGCCCTTACGGCTAAGGGGATCAAAGGGTATGGAGAGAAAGCAGGATCGGGGTACTGAGGGAATGATCAGCCATGATCTTATTGAATGGCGGTGCAGGCTCAAAGGGCTAAATGGCCTACTCCTGCACCTATTTTCTGTGTTTCTATGTTTGGCATACCAGCAAGGCAGCATTGTGCTAGGGCCATCCAGTTTCAGGCCCTTCAGAATAGTGGCTTGGAGAAGCTGCTGAGCCCAACAGTTTGAAAATAGTCAAATTGACAGATAACTTGTTGATATGATAACAAGCTGCACCCATTCCCACCAATGAACTATCAATCCTGGGGCTTGGATCACACACAATAAAAGAATAAAAAATTACCACTTCTCTCATCAGCACAGACTGAGTTAATATTTAAAGTCTCAGCCCGAAGAATTTTTGCCAGATCTGATAAACCCAGACCAAGTTGGGTTCATCCAAAAAAGCAATTTCTTTAGTTTATACCATATATTCCAATGTGTGAGTCACATCTTGAATTATATTTGTTTCCCTAGCAAGTTTTGACGAGTGTCTTTTATAACTGATTGGCAGCCGATAGCCCAGATATCTTCAAACTGGTCTGATTGCATTGGAAGTAGGGTCCCCTTTCTTCCCTTGGGTGAAAGAGAAGACAGAAAGAGAGGTCCATTCAGCAGATGCTCAGTTGGTGGGGGGGGGGGGAGGGGGAGAGGAAACAGAGCAACATAAATAATAATTAATTCATCTTCAAAAAGTATTTTGTTCCTCCAGACATCCAGTACAGCAAGAATTATAAAACCGCCATTTTTTCTCAAACTCTTGGTTCAGATCACATCAGGTGATATCAAAGAAATTTGCGCTCACTTTTAAAAAAAAGTTCCAGCTCCAGCGTCAAAAATAATTTCATGTGAAAATACCTCAAAGTAAAATAGTAACTAGAGGTTTAAAATGTACTCTTTTGTGTGCAACTCCTAACACAATTTACTGTGACCATCTCAGAATGTCTGCACTCATTGGTGTAGCAGTCTCTCTTGGGCAAACAGGCTACCCCAGAAATACAATCGAAACTCCTTTGAAGTTATATGAAACAAAAATCTGCATTTCCCTTATCAATATTAAATGTATAGTCAAACTTACGATAGTTACCATGCAATATGAAATCTAGAGCCAGTTATGTCAATTAGCACCTTCGACTCCCTAATGTGTTCCTCCCAACAATTCATACCTTATTAAATCTACCACAGCCCACCTGCCTGGTCTTTGAGCTCACGGCCTTTCCTCTGAGAAATATCTGTTTAACTGGCATTTTACCCCTCACATGCTGTTTCTAGCAAGAGAGAATACAAATAAAATATGTCACAGCAATACACAAAGAAGTTTCATTGTGCACACAGTGGGGAGGGTGGCGGGACGGGGAAAGGAGAATGGGACGGGGCGGGGGGGGGGGGCGGCGATCAATGGCAGTAGCACAAAATGGGTTGATAGCGAATCGGCAGCCTGTTTTACACCACGCTCAGTTTCTTTTCCGTTGACTTCAGACATCTAATAAATCCAAACAACTTGATAGTAACACTACAAAATAATGGAAAGGGCCATGAAGCTCCAATCTATGTGCCGGCTGTGAATATTTCTTGACAACCACCTAGCTGGTATGCAATTCCTGCACAAAAACAGTGATACTAACGCACGTATGGATATGTTAGTGTAATGATTATGGTACTGGACTCTGCTAGTAATCCAGAGGTCATGAGTCTAAATACCACCGTGACAAATTATGAAACTGAATTCAATGGTCTAGAACTTGTACTTCGTTGTGCCTGGTTTATGGGCATAAAATGGGTGCAGCGAGGCTCAATTTCAGAGACTAACATCCTGCACCCCAAGAACACCTGAAAAACGCCCCACTCGAAATTGAGTTGGGCCATTTTTAAGGCATCATGGGTGGTCACCTAAAGGAAAAAAAACTTTAAACTAATAGACATTACAGGTGCCTTTTTATGTAAATGAGGGGATCAGTGCTTGTTTTAGGTTCCCTCACTGAAATTGGTCCCATTTTCCTTCTCCCTCATTAGCACTGGTAATCCCAAAGAGTCAAATCCAAACAAATGATTGAAGGCATGGCAATAATTGAATAAACAAGTCTTCCTCAGTTTGGAGGCAATTACTCAAACCTTCCTCAAACAATTCAATATTTTTTTATCGGCATGAACAACAATTTGTAGATCCTGAAAGTAAAAAGAAATAAATAACATATATCTGATTGAAACACTTACCAAAGGGGGAGGTTTTGAAATGAGATGCCAAAATACTGACTTTTCCTGTAATCAGTTCATAACTGATTTCCTTCAGGAACTCATTTGTGGTGAGCATGCTCTCTGCCAGCACTCTGGATTGGTAGTGACCTGAAGAAAACAAACTGATTTATTCATTGCTATGACAACTGTTTATTGCTGAAATCAGTAATACTCTATAAAATATGTAGTTTGTTACTTTAAGTTCAGTACTGGATGAGATATTCAATTGGAAGGTTAAACAAAATCTAAATTGAAAAAGTTTGGGCTATCTGGGTATGCACAATTTAATTAGTTACAAGCATCTTCTGTATTTCTGCCAAACGTTTTTTTAACAGTGCAATTATATCAGTGATACAGAATAGTGACTTGGAGAAGGTGCTGACAATAACAGTTTGAAGCAGATAAATTAAGATCAGTAGAGATTCATAATGGGATTGCTCCATGTGCATCCATTAGGGCTAACTCCCATGCAATTTGCCTTGTAAAGGGTGTGGAGAGGTTCTTCTCCTTACAAGGCAGGCCAGAAAATCACAGAGACAGCAGATACCTAGTGCTTCTGGTAGGTTCCATCGGTCTCTCGTCAGAATTCCTGCGAATGTTTGGCAGAACCCACGAAGAAATCCAGGGTCAGGATGCTTAAAATTATATCGTATACATTTGAACTGTTTGATTTTTAAAAGGGTCCTAATAGCAAACTTCTCAGTTGTATTTTATTAGTGTGCTGCTCACACTCCAACTGGAATGATGGAAGTCTATGGTATAATTTTTCAAGACTCTGCTGTTGTCATAGAACCCCATTTATGGCGCATGTGGTTTGAAGAATTACCATCGCCGAATCCCCACCATCAACATCCTGGGGGTCACCATTGACCAGAAACTTAACTGGACCAGCCACATAAATACTGTGGCAACAAGAACAGGTTAGAGACTGGATATTGTGCAGCGAGTGTCTCACCTCCTGACTCCCCGAAACCTTTCCACCATCTACAAGGCACAAGTCAGGAGTGTGATGGAATACTCTCCACTTGCCTGGATGAGTGCAGCTCCAGTAACACTCAAGAAGCTCGACACAATCCAGGAAAAGCACACCGCTTGATTGGCGCCCCATCCATCACCTTAAACATTCACTCCCTCCACCATCAGTGCACTGTGGCTGCAGCGTGCACCATCTACAAGATGCACTGCAGCAATTCGCCAAGACTTCTTCGGTAGCACCTCCCAAACCCATGACCCTTTACCACCTAAAAAGACAAGGGCAGCAGGCACATGGGAGCACCATCACCTGCAAGTTCCCCTCCAAGTTACACACCATCCTGACTTGGAAGTATATCGCGATCCCTTCATCGTCGCTGGGTCAAAATCCTGGAACTCCCTCCCTAGCAGCACTGTGGGAATACCTTCACCACACAGACTGCAGCAGTTCAAGAAGACGACACAACACCAGCTTTTCAAGGGCAATTAGGAATGGGCAATAAATTCTGGCCTTGCCAGCGATGCCCACATCCCATGAACAAATAAAAAAAGAGTAAAGTCAGCCGTATTATTTCAACAGCCTCATATTCAACTCACTATCTGAGCAATTATACTACACAACCAAGACCTGTGTCAAATGTCTGGCTAGCAGCTGAAGATCTGAAATGCTGTACAGTGGCAGCACCTATTTCGATAACCTATAACCAAGTAAATCAGATAATGAACAATTTGGATCAAATGGCTGGCTAGATGCAAATAAATACAAAAAATGTTTTGAAAAATTAACATATCAATAACAATGCTGTAATTCCACAATAAGTATTTTAATAAGGAAATTATGTGCCACTGATGTCATGACCTGATGGCTTGCATCCTAAGAGAAGTAGCAGCAGGGATTGTGGATGCATTGGTTGTAATTTACCGAAATTCCCTGGATGCTGGGGAGGTCCCAGCAGATTGGAAAACTGCAAATGTAACACCCCTATTCAAAAAAGGAGGCAGACAAAAAGCTGGAAACTATAGACCAGTTAGCCTAACATCTGCGGTTGGGAAAATGTTGGGAGTCCATTATTAAAGAAGCAGTAATAGGACATTTGGAAAAGCAAAATTTGGTCAGGCAAAGTCAGCATGGATTTATGAAGAGGAAGTCATGTTTGACAAATTTGCTGGAATTCTTCGAGGATGTAACGGACAGGGTAAATAAAGGGGAACCAGTGGATGTGGTGTATTTGGACTTCCAGAAGGCATTTGACAAGGTGTCACACAGAAGGTTACTGCACAAGATAAAAGTTCACAGGGATGGGGGTAATATATTAGCATGGATAGAAGATTGTCTGACAAACAGAAAACAGAAAGTCGGGATAAATGGTTCATACTCTGGTTGGCAATCAGTAACGAGTGGGGTGCCGCAGGGATCAGTGCTGGGACCCCAACTATTTACAATCTATATTAACAACTTGGAAGAGGGGACTGAATGCAACGTAGCTAAGTATGCTGACGATACAAAGATGGGAAGAAGGGTAATGTGTGAGGAGGACATAAAGAGGAGGACGCTTCCGGTGTCTCTGATGAATACGTGTGCGGGAAGTGTATCCGCCTGCAGCTCCTGACGGACCGCATTGCGGCACTGGAGCTGCGGGTGGATTTACTCTGGAGCATCCACGATGCTGAGAATGATGTGAATAGCACGTTTAGTGAGTTGGTCTTACCGCAGGTAAAGGGTACACAGCCAGATAGGGAATGGGTGACCAACAGGAAGAGCAGTGCAAGGAAAGTAGTGCAGGGGTCCCCTGCGGTCATCCCCCTGCAAAACAGATACACCTCTTTGTGTACTGTTGTGGGGGATGACTCATCAAAGGAGGGCAGCAGCAGCCAGGTTCATGACACCGTGGGTGGCTCTGCTGCACAGGAATGCAGGAAAAAGAGTGGGAGAGCTATAGTGATAGGGGATTCAATTGTAAGGGGAATAGAAAGACGTTTCTGCGGCCGCAACCGAGACTCTAGGATGGTATGTTGCCTCCCTGGTGCAAGGGTCAAGGATGTCTCGGAGTGGGTGCAGGGCATTCTGAAAAGGGAGGGTGAACAGCCAGTTTTTGTGGTGCATATAGGTACCAACGATATAGGTAAAAAACAGGATGAGGTCCTACAAGATGAATTTAGGGAGCTAGGAGCTAAATTAAAAAGTAGGACCTCAAAAGTAGTAATCTCAGGATTGCTACCAGAGCCACGTGCTAGTCAGAGTAGGAATCGCAGGACAGCTCAGATGAATACATGGCTTGAGGAATGATGCAGAAGTGAGAGATTCAAATTCCTGGGACATTGGAACCAGTTCTGGGGGAGGTGGGACCGCTACCATCTGGACGGTCTGCACCTGGACAGGACTGGAATCAATGTCCTAGGGGGAGAGTTTGCTAGTGCTGTTGGGGAGGAGTTAAACTAATATGGCAGGGGGATGGGAACCTATGCAGGGAGACAGAGGGAAGTAGAATGGAGGCAGAAGCAAAAGATAGAAAGGAGAAAAGTAAAAGTGGAGAGCAGAAAAACCTAAGGCAAAAAGCAAAAAGGGCCACATTACAGCAAAATTCTAAAGGGGCAAAGTGTGTTAGAAAGACAAGCCTGAAGGCTCTGTGCCTCAATGCAAGAAATATTCGGAAAAAGGTGGACGAATTAACTGCGCAGATAGCAGTTAACGGGTATGATGTAATTGGCATCACGGAGACATGGCTCCAGGATGACCAAGGCTGGGAACTCAACATCCAGGAGTATTCAACATTTAGGAAGGATAGACAGAAAGGAAAAGGAGGCGGGGTGGCATTGCTGGTTAAAGAGGAAATTAATGCAATAGTAAGAAAGGACATCAGCTTGGATTATGTGGAATCGGTATGGGTGGAGCTACGGAATACCAAGGGGCAGAAAATGCTAGTAGGAGTTGTGTACAGACCACCAAACAGTAGTAGTGAGGTTGGAGACAGCATCAAACAAGAAATTAGGGATGCATGCAATAAAGGTACAGCAGTTATCATGGGTGACTTTAATCTACATATTGATTGGGCTAACCAAACTGGTAGCAATGCGATGGAGAAGGATTTCCTGGAGTGTATTCGGGATGGTTTTCAAGACCAATATGTCGAGGAACCAACTAGGGAGCTGGCCATCCTAGACTGGGTGATGCGTAATGAGAAAGGACTAATTAGCAATCTTGTTGTGCGAGGCCCCTTGGGGAAGAGTGACCATAATATGGTAGAATTCTTTATTAAGATGGAGAGTGACACAGTTAATTCAGAAACTAGGGCCCTGAACTTAAGAAAAGGTAACTTCGATGGTTTGAGGCGTGAATTGGCTAGAATAGACCGGCAAGTGATACTTAAAGGGTTGACGGTGGATAGGCAATGGCAAACATTTAAAGATCACATGGATGAACTTCAGCAATATTTCATCCCTGTCTGGAGTAAAAATAAAATGGGGAAGGTGTCTCAACTGTGGCTAACAAGGGAAATTAACGATAGTGTTAAATCCAAGGAAGAGGCATATAAATTGGCCAGAAAAAGCAGCAGACCTGAGGACTGGGAGAAATTTAGAATTCAGCAGAGGAGGACAAAGGGTTTAATTAAGAGGCGGAAAATAGAGTACGAGAAGAAGTTTGCCGGGAACATAAAAACTGACTGCAAAAGCTTCTATAGATATGTGAAGAGAAAAAGATTAGTGAAGACAAACGTCGGTCCCTTGCAGTTGGATTCAGGTGAATTTATGATGGGGAACAAAGAAATGGCAGACCAATTGAACAAATTCTTTGATTCTATCTTCACGAAGGAAGACACAAATAACCTTCTGGAAGTACTGGGGGACAGTGGGTCTAGTGAGAAGGAGGAACTGAAGGATATCCTTATTGGCGGGAAATTGTGTTGGGGAAATTGATGGGATTGAAGGCCGATAAATCCCTGGGGCCTGATAGTCTGCATCCCAGAATACTTAAGGAAGTGCCCCTAGAAATAGTGGATGCATTGGTGATCATTTTCCAACAGTCTATCGACTCTGGATCAGTTCCTATGGACTGGAGGGTAGCTAATGTAACACTACTTTTTAAAAAGGGACGGAGAGAGAAAGCAGGTTAGCCTGACATCAGTAGTGGGGAAAATGTTGGAATCAATTATTAAGGATGAAATAGCAGCACATTTGGAAAGCAGTGACAGGATCGATCCAAGTCAGCATGGATTTATGAATGGGAAATCATGCTTGACAAATCTTCTGGAATTTTTTGAGGATATAACTAGTAGAGTGGACAAGGGAGAACCAGTGGATATGGTGTATTTGGACTTTCAAAAGGCTTTGAACAAGGTCCCACACAAGAGATTGGTGTGCAAAATCAAAGCACATGGTATTGGGAGTAATATCTGACGTGGATAGAGAACTGGTTGGCAGACAGGAAGCAGAGAGTCGGGATAAACAGGTCCTTTTCAAAATGGCAGGCAGTGACTAGTAGAGTGCCATAGGGCTCAGTGCTGGGACCCCAGCTCTTTACAATATACATCAATGATTTAGATGAAGGAATTGAATGTAATCTCCAAGTTTGCAGATGACACTAAACTGGGTGGCCATGTGAGCTGTGAGGGGGATGCCAAGAGGCTGCAGGATGACTTGGACAGGTTAGGTGAGTGGGCAAATGCATGGCAGATGCACTATAATGTGGATAAATGTGAGGTTATCCACTTTGGGGGCAAAAACGCAAAGACACGTTATTATCTGAATTGCGGCAGATTAGGAAAAGGGGAGGTGCAACGCGATCTGGGTGTCATGGTTCATCAGTCATTGAAAGTTAGCATACAGATACAGCAGGCGGTGAAGAAGGTAAATGGTATGTTGGTCTTCATAACTAGGGGATTTGAGTATGGGAGCAGGGAGGTCTTACTGCAGTTGTACAGGGCCTTTATGAGGCCTCACCTGGAATATTGTGTTTAGTTTTGGTCTCCTAATCTGAGGAAGGACGTTCTTGCTATTGAGGGAGCGCAGCGAAGGTTCACCAGACTGATTCCCGGGATGGCTGGACTGACATATGAGGAGAGACTGGATCAACTGGGCCTTTATACATTGGAGTTTGAAAGGATGAGAGGGGATCACGTGGAAACAGGTAAGGTTCTGACGGGACTGGACAGGTTAAATGTGGGTGGAATATTCCAGATGTTGGGGAAGTTTAGAACCAGAGGACAGTCTTAGGATAAGGGGTAGGCCATTTAGGACTGAGATGAGGAGAAACTTCTTCACTCAGAGAGTTGTTAACCTGTGGAATTCCCTGCTGCAGAGAGTTGTTGATGCCAGTTCATTGGATATATTCAAGAGGGAGTTCGATATGGCCCTTAAAGCTAAGGGGATCAAGGAGGTATGGAAAGGCAGCAGGAAAGGGGTACTGAGGGAATGATCAGCCATGATCTTATTGAATGGTGGTGCAGCTCGAAGAGCCGAATGGCCTACTCCTGCAGCTATTTTCTATGTTTCTATGTCTATGTTTCTAAGAGGCTGCAGGAGGACATAGACAGGCTAAATGAGTGGGCAAGAATTTGGCAGATGGAGTATAATGTTGGAAAATGTGAGGTCATGCACTTTGGCAGAAAAAAAAATCAAAGAGCAAGTTATTATTTAAATGGAGAAAGATTGCAAAGTGCTGCAGCACAGCGGGACCTGGGGGTACTTGTGTATGAAACTCAAAAGGATAGTATGCAAGTACAGCAAGTGATCAGGAAGGCCAATGGAATCTTGGCCTTTATTGCAAAGAGGATGGAGTATAAAAGCAGGGAAGTCTTGTTACAGCTGTACAGGGTATTGGTGAGGCCACACCTGAAATACTACGTGCAGTTTTGGTTTCCATATTTGAAAGGATATACTTGCTGTGGAGGCAGTTCAGAGAAGGTTCATTAGGTTGATTCCGGGGATGAGGGTGTTGACTTATGAGGAAAGGTTGAGTAGGTTGGGCCTCGACTCATTGGAATTCAGAAGAATGAGGGGTGACCTTATCAAAACATATAAGATTATGAGGGGGCTGAACAAGGTGGATGCAGAGAGGATGTTTCCCCTGGTGGGGGAGACTAGAACTAGAGAGCATGATCTTACGATAAGGTGCCGCACATTTAGAACTGAGATGAGGAGAAATTTCTTCTCTCAGAGGGTTGTAAATCTGTGGAATTCGCTGCCTCAGAGAGCTGTGGAAGCTGGAACATTGAATAAATTTAAGACAGAAATAGACAGTTTCTTAAACAATAAGGGGATAAGGGGTTATGGGGACTGGGCAGGGAAGTGGAACTGTCCATGATTAGATCAGCCATGATCTTATTGAATGGCGGAGCAGGCTCGAGGGACCTACTCCTACTCCTATTTTTTATGTTCTTCTGCTTCGCATCAGTTTACATTTTATTTTAATTGGATGATTTCAAACAATTCTAAAATTCTACTTACCTAATACCACCACACAGAACTCATTGCCTCTCATCTTTGATGTACAAATGACTACCACGTAGTTTGGTACTTTCTGTTGTAGATGTACATCCCCAAATGTCCTCAAGGTCTCTGAAATGCCTTCTGCCAGGGAATTCTGGGTAAAAACAACTTGTACCAAATCTCGTGAAACACTGGCAGCAAGCCGAGCTAGCCAGGGTAGTTGTCCTGGAGACACAGTGGAACAAGGGCCTCCCAGTTGTAAAGATCTGTCTTTAAGGCTCGAGTCCTGTATTGCTTTCAGCATAATCTGTTCAAACTCTTCCCTGAGAGGCATCTGGTCTGGTCCTGAAATAAGCAAATATATCACCATTATTGAAGTATGAAATACACAAGTGTAGCCAGATAACACAACCATAGTTACATAGAAACATAGAAACATAGAAAATAGGTGCAGGAGTAGGCCATTCGGCCCTTCTAGCCTGCACCGCCATTCAATGAGTTCATGGCTGAACATTCAACTTCAGTACCCCATTCCTGCTTTCTCGCCATACCCCTTGATCCCCCTAGCAGTAAGGACCTCATCTAACTCCTTTTTGAATATATTTAGTGAATTGGCCTCAACAACTTTCTGTGGTAGAGAATTCCACAGGTTCACCACTCTCTGGGTGAAGAAGTTCCTCCGCATCTCGGTCCTAAATGGCTTACCCCTTATCCTTAGACTGTGACCCCTGGTTCTGGACTTCCCCAACATTGGGAACATTCTTCCTGCATCTAACCTGTCTAACCCCGTCAGAATTTTATATGTTTCTATGAGGTCCCCTCTCATTCTTCTGAACTCCAGTGAATACAAGCCCAGTTGATCCAGTCTTTCTTGATAGGTCAGTCCCGCCATCCCGGGAATCAGTCTGGTGAACCTTCGCTGCACTCCCTCAATAGCAAGAATGTCCTTCCTCAGGTTAGGAGACCAAAACTGTACACAATACTCCAGGTGTGGCCTCACCAATGCCCTGTACAACTGTAGCAACACCTCCCTGCCCCTGTACTCAAATCCCCTTGCTATGAAGGCCAACATGCCATTTGCTTTCTTAACCGCCTGCTGCACCTGCATGCCAACCTTCAATGACTGATGTACCATGACACCCAGGTCTCTTTGCACCTCCCCTTTTCCTAATCTGTCACCATTCAGATAATAGTCTGTCTCTCTGTTTTTACCACCAAAGTGGATAACCTCACATTTATCCACATTATACTTCATCTGCCATGCATTTGCCCACTCACCTAACCTATCCAAGTCGCTCTGCAGCCTCACAGCATCCTCCTCGCAGCTCACACTGCCACCCAACTTAGTGTCATCCGCAAATTTGGAGATACTACATTTAATCCCCTCATCTAAATCATTAATGTACAGTGTAAACAGCTGGGGCCCCAGCACAGAACCTTGCGGTACCCCACTAGTCACTGCCTGCCATTCTGAAAAGTACCCATTTACTCCTACTCTTTGCTTCCTGTCTGACAACCAGTTCTCAATCCATGTCAGCACACTACCCCCAATCCCATGTGCTCTAACTTTGCACATCAATCTCTTGTGTGGGACCTTGTCGAACGCCTTCTGAAAGTCCAAATATACCACATCAACTGGTTCTCCCTTGTCCACTCTACTGGAAACATCCTCAAAAAATTCCAGAAGATTTGTCAAGCATGATTTCCCTTTCACAAATCCATGCTGACTTGGACCTATCATGTCACCTCTTTCCAAATGCACTGCTATGACATCCTTAATAATTGATTCCATCATTTTACCCACTACCGATGTCAGGCTGACCGGTCTATAATTCCCTGTTTTCTCTCTCCCTCCTTTTTTAGTTGGAGACAATTGGGCTAGAAATTGGCCAAATAGTGCTAGCGCCCTTTCTTTGGTGCTCATCATGTTTAAAGTCTTTTTTTTAAGCGCCGAAACAGCGTCAAAAAATAAACACGCAAAAGTGATCAAATGCTTTTTGACAATTGTTACAGCGGTAAAACAGCACCGTTTTCAAAAAATGTTGTGCGACAAAACTCAATTTTTCAGCGTTAAAAAAAATGCTCGTTCTGTGCATGCGCAAAAAGTGTTTGTTTTTTTTCGCCCGTTTTTTTCTCCCGATCCTTCTGGCAAGATGCGCACACGAAGTATTCATCATCATTGGCAGTCCCTCGAATCGAGGATGACTTGCTTCTACGTCAAGAAGTTCACAGGTGTTTCAATGAAGGACCTAAAATTCCAGATCCTGAACTAAATGTTGAAGGGTGGAAGATGCCTGTGCGTGGATTTTTTTTAACGTCTGGTGGCCGTTGCACACTAGCCACCACACAGGCTTGACAGAGCTAGGTCTTGGTCCAGTGGCAAGGATTAACTAATCCTTAACAGGATTAACCCGCAGTACACCCAGGGTTGAAACAGCCATTTTTGAGAAGGGATTTTAAATATCAGCAGAGTTCATGAAAAATTAAAAATGCAGGGTGATTCAGCAAGGAAGAGGGCTAGGAAATTCACTCAAGATGCAAATGAGGCCCTCATCACTGCTGTAGAAAGCAGATGGGGGAAGATTTCAAGGAAGGGTTGTGGAAAACTACACCCATCTGCTATAAAACTTGTGTGCGTTTCCTCAGTGGACTCCATCCAGAGGGATCATGTCCGGTGCAGGAAGAGGTGGAATGACCATTGCAGAGTTGTCAGAGTAATATTTTTATTTATGCACTCCAATTACTTAAATTGCAAATGTGACACATGTTGGTATCGCCAGGCTTAGTGTTGCACCTTATTTGCCATGAATGATCGTCACACATTATAAAGACTGCTTTTTGACATCTTAAAAGATGTTTTATACACTTAGATGTTTTCCTGATGAACCACATGCAACTACCAGGGCCATTAAACAGAGCACTATATTAAATGCACACAGTATTGCTTTGATGACTATCTGTGTGTACCACGAGAGCAGAAGGGCCCTCTGTTAAAAATGTATATTGTCATCTTTGCAGGGAAAGTTGGTCCAGCAAAACTGGTCCAACTCACCCACCTTGAAAGTCGCGTGGCAGGTCTGATGGGTGCCTCGTAGAGATCGACTACCTGTGGGGGTGCTGACCCCACGTTGGAGAGTGAGGGTAAGTCCTGCAAAATTCACGGTCTGGGTTGGCTCAATTTTATGTACCGTCTGCGGGCTAGGCTTCGGTTTATGCAATATACTGTCTGTGGGCTAGGCTTCAGTTTATGCGATGTACTGATCTGCGGGCTAGGGTTCAATTAATGCAATGTCCTGTCAGTCAGCGACATGTAATGCAGCAGTGGTGGTCCTTCAAATGAGCCTGCGCTATGTAAGCCTACAGATGTCACCCTGCCCCCTCCCCTGCTGCTAACCAATCGTCTGTTGCTTCCTATTTTGCATATGTGGATTACGAGTCATTAAATGCAGCAGAGGAAGCCCCAGCTTGATGGATGTCATGGTCGCGAGGAACCTCCACAGGAGGCAGCACAGGAGGAGGAACAATGTGACATTGGGGGAGGATTGTGGGGGAGCCCACGCAGGCACTAATGACTGCAGCTGCAGGCAGCAGTTTGTCGGAGGAGAACACCAGCACATTCCATGGTTATCCAGTATCCGAGGTCCTGGGTCCCAGTGGATTGCAGTAAAGCACACCCAGGGCAGAAGCCCGTATGTCGTCTGTGTGGAGGCTGAGTCGGCAATGCCGCTCTGCCGAAAGGCATGCAGACAAGCAAATGAGTTTGGTGGGAGTGTCTGGGGAGAGCATCCAGCTCAGCTGACAGCTCCTCGAGGTCATGGGTGGAATCTCGGGGAACATTGCAGCATTATCTGCGGACATAAGGGAGGGCATGTCGCAGCTAGTAGCTGCAAAGCAGGAGAACACCGAGGTTGTCAATGCCCAATGGCAACGGACGATCTTAATGCATGGCACTCCAGTCCCCGGTGTCATGCCACCCAGACTGACAAAACCAGTGAGTGGTGAGGCTGAGCAACAGGTTCACCACTCAGAAGCCAGGGCCTTCCACAGCCCCAGCTTCTTCAGGGCTTTGAATGGCATCTCCAACGTCTGTCCCCCAACAACAGCTGCCCGTGCTGCTAATAAACGTCTTGGCACCACTGGGGGTAGGGGTAGGGGTAGTGGGCAAGGGCAAGAATGGACGTGAGCTGGGGTTGTTGTCTTGTTGTTCTTTTGTTGTTGTTGTTATTTTGCTGTTATTTAAGTAAAGTTTACATTTCAAAAGTTTTAACATTCAAAAATTTTATTGAAGTTACTAAATTAACATTTACAAAGTTTCATTAATGTACAACTGTACGAATGCTCAATAAATTTAAATTTATTTTTTCACCTAAACCAAACTTGTGCAGTGTCTCATTTGCAGAATAACAGGGGAAATAGTCAACATGGTGGGATCAAGTGGGCAGTCAATGATGAAACGTGCTGTTCAGCCTTCATGCAAAGCATTCAATTATCAGCTGCTGACGTAAGGCTTTTGCAGTGGGGAAAGCTCCATGAGGCCTCCTTCCCTGTCGTCATGGGGGTGATGGCGGCATGGGTTTCTCGTCCTCCTCCTCCCCCCCTCTCTCCTGAGGTAGTTCTGCAATCCCTAGTAGCAAATCCTATCCCCTCATCTTGGCTAAGTTGTGACCTGATGAGTGCAGTATTTCAGGCTGCCTCCAGAGTGGTCCAGGCATCGGAAGCGCTGCTTGAGCACTCCGATTGTCTTTTTGACGATGTTGCGTGTGGCTATATGGCTATTATTGAAGCGATGCTCGGCTTCTGTCTGAGGGTTGTGGAGGGGGTCATGAGCCAGGTGGTGAGGCTGTAACCTTTGTCCCCCAGCATCCAGCTCTGCCCTTCTGGCTGACGCTCAAACAGCTATGAGACAGTGCTCTCACGCAAGATGAAAGCATCATGGATGCTCCCCTCAAATTGTGCATTTACTGCCATGATGCACTGAGTCTGGTCACAGATGATCTGTGCATTCAGCGAGTGGAATCCCTTTTGGTTTCAGTAAACCACGGGATCCTCAAAAGGTACTCGCAGGGCGATATGCCTACAGTCAATGGCAGCCTGTACCTTCGGGAAGGCAGCAATTCATGCAAAGCCTAAAGCCCTCTCATTCTGTGCCTCCATGGTCATTGGTAAGTTTAAGAAGTCCTTCCTGCGTGCATACAATGCAGTAGTCACCTGGCGAATGCAGTGATGTGTAGCGAACTGCGAGATGGAATATATGTCCCCTGCTGATGCCTGAAAGGAGCCGGAGGCATAGAAGGCAAGTGCCGTAGTCACCTTCGTCTTGACGGGCAGTGCAGTCCTCCTCACGCTTGTAAGCTATATGACTGCCTTTACGAGCTGGCATATCGCTGTGACCACCTCTTTTCGAAAGCACAGCTTTCTAACAAACTGTGCCTCAGACAGGTGCAGGTATGAGCGCTGTTCCCTGAAAACCCGTTGAAGGTAAGGCCTCCTTCCCCATAAGTCTGCCAGCTCTTTGATCACACTGATAATGCTGTTGAGTAAGCCTTCTTCCAGGTTTTTGCTCCATTGAAAAAGCAGCCAGCAATAATGGCAGAGACAGCATTATTTTTAATGTCCTTAAAAACGAAGTATAAACTCACAAAAAGCTCAAAGTGTAAAACGCAGCCTTCCCTCCAAATGCTTTCATTCACTGAACTGTAGCTCCGTTTTTCAAGATGGCGCTGTCAGTGTCTGTTTCGTAGTGAATCCGACCTGATAAGACTTGCATTTTAGGGGCGTTTTTTTTGTGGACTTTAAAAATACGGTATTGGCCAATTTTTTTAAACCGGCAATATCGGAGCGTTTGACGCCTAGTGATATCACAAAAATGGTCCAAAAAAAAGGTGGACGGTATTATTTACTGCCGACGGTAAACCACTGGCCAATACAGCAAAATTATGGAAAAATTATAGCGCCAAGAAACATTTTTACCATGAAAAAATGGTGGTAAAACAGGTACAATCCTGGCCAATTTCTAGCGACTTAACTCCTACTATATGTTGTTTTTCAATACCTGACAAAGGAGATAAGGTGGTGATAGAATGTGTTTCACGTATGATACTATAGCTTGGATTTCTTTGCCATGGAATGGCAGGATGTCGGTTTGTGTTGCAATTCCTTGTACAGTGAGCTAGTTCTTTTAACCCAGTATAGATCAATGGGATGAAAGTCTCCCTGGTAGCTATAAGAGCCCTGTACGAAATGAGTTTGTGCAGCTTCGGTTCACTTTGGGTCGATAGCACGAAACTGCTCCAATTGTTACACTAATTGGCAATGTCACTCAGAAAGGCCACAAGGCAGCTAGTGCAGGCAATAGAAAAAATTGCACAGGTGCATTTGGGATGCTGTACTGAAATTGGGGATAAGACGTGCTGGAATTGATTTTCCAGGATGGTCTGCTGATAAATGGATGTAACCACTTAAAGTAGCATATATAGGGCAAAACAAAATCAGCCTTCACAAAGAATCTCGGTATATTCGAAGAGATTTTTCAACCATTAGAAAATTGTTGCATGTACTAAAAAAAATAGCTGTCAAAAACCAGTATTATGCCCCCATAGCTCAGCCATCCAGAAAGACCCTATCATCTCAACATCCAGGTATCCATTCTCTTAAATTTAAATGAATCCAGAGTTTTTGTCTCTACTAATCCAACAGGAAGTCCACTCCTTGGGCCCAAGTTTCCACATGATTTGCGCCTGATTTTTAGGAGCAACTGGTGGAGAACGGACTATCTTAGAAATTGCAATTCTCCACATTTTTTTTTCTGCAGTTCTAGTCAGGTAGAACAGTTCTACTTTGGAACAGAATTTTTTCTTCATAAGGGGGCGTGTCCGGCCACTGACGCCTGATTTCAAAGTTTCCACAGTGAAAACGTACTCCAAATTAAGTTAGAATGGAGCAAGTGAAGATTTTTGTAGAACTGAAAAAACCTGTTCTACACGTTAAAAAATTAGGCGCAGGTTACAAATTAGGCGTCCAGAACGAGGTGGGGGGGAGGGGGGGGAAGGGAACTCATTAAATTCTACAATAAATCCTTATTTATACTTCTACAAATATTATACAAATAAATCCAACCTGAATAAACATTTATAAGCAAATAAAAGATTAAATAAACCATCTTCCTACCTGTGTGAAAGTGCTTCAGGCACGGAGAATGCTGCAGTCAGCCTGAGGCGCCCGTTCTTCCTGCGGGGGGGGGAGGGAAGAGGAGGCGTCCGTTCTTTCCCGCGGGGGGGGGGGGGGGGGGGGGGGGCGAGGCGCCCGTTCTTCCCGCGGGGGGGGGGGGGGGGGTAGGAGGCGCCCGTTCTTTCCCGCGGGGGGGGGGGGGAGGAGGCGCCCGTTCTTCCCGCGGGGGGGGGGGGGGGGGGGGAGGAGACAGTGAGAAGGCTGCAAGTGCTGATGGCAATGTGCTTTTATTAAAAAAATGTTCAAAAATTAAACAGCTACAAAGAACTACAAAAATGGCCGAGTGCCAATGTTTTTTTCACACTGCGCGTGCGCGAACACTCCAACGCACACACACAGCGTTGCCAGCAGGAAAAAAACTAATTTAAATAGTACCCGCCCCCTCCCACTTACAAAATCAGTGCGAGTGTAGGCTCCGCCCCCCTGGGCGCCGTGCCAGGCAGAAAAGGAGCTTTTTTTTAGGCGCCGTTTTAGGCGCGAAAAACGGGCGCCCAGCTCGGAGGGGCACCCGTTTTTTATCGTGTGGAAACTTGGGCCCCTTATGTTGACCATTCTCTGTGTAAAGAAGAATTATAATTATTAGTCCTAACTTTGCCTTTCAGTTTTTCAAAGTTGTCTTACGCCCATGGTTTAGTTTCAAGAGCCAAAGTAGTTTGCAGTACAGAAGGAGGGTATTTGGCCATCACTGCCAGTTCTTAGCTTGTGCAACCCAAAACTAATCCCACTGACTTGCGCTTCCCATAGCCTTGTATCATCCTGCGCTTTAATGATTTAGCCAATTTCCATTTATAAGATCTCAACCACTTTCTGTGGCAAAGTATTCCATGCTACAACAATTCCCTTTGATAAATTTAAACTGATGATCCCTTGGGGAGGGTAGCATAGTGGTTATGTTACTGGTCTAGTAATCCAGTGACCTGGACTCATGATCTGGAGATATGAGTTCAAATACCACCATGGCAGCTGGGGAATTTAAATTAATTTAATTAAATAAATCCGGAATATCAGTAAAATTACCGGATTGTCGTAAAAACCCATCTGGTTCACTAATGTCCTTTAAAGAAGGAAATCTGCCTTCCTCACCTGATCTGGCCTATATGTGACTCCAGACCCACACAAATGAGGTTGACTCTTAACTGCCCTCTGCGGTTCAAGAAGGCAGCTCACCACCACCTTCTCAAGGGCAATGAGGGATGGGCAATAAATGCCTGCCTTGCCAGCGATGCCCACATTCCATGAACGAATTTAAAAATAAATCCTCCAGAAACTAGGAGGTGTGGTAGCAAAGGAGGAGACAGTAGCAATATTGGATAGGATAAACATAGATCAAGAGGTGGTACTTAAAAGGTTGGCAGTCCCCAAAGTAGAAAAGTCACCTGGTCCGGATGGGATGTATCCTAGTTTGCTGAGGGAAGTAAGAATGGAAATTGCGGGAACTCTGGCCACAATCATCCAATCTTCCTTGAATATGGGGTGGTGCTAGAGGATTGGAGGATTGCAAATGTTACACCCCTGTTTAAAAAAGGGGAGGGGGATAAGCCCAGCAACTACAGGCTAGTCAGCCTGACATTGGTGATAGGGAAATCTTTGAAAGACAATGGGGGCAAAATTGGATTATGCCCCGTTTGGGGGCGGTAACCGAGGGAAGGCGAGATTTCTGCGTCTGGTGCGGAGATCGCGCCCCAGCCATGAAATTGCGGTTACTGCCCCTCACAGGAAGTGGAGTGCAATGTCGCGCGTTCCACTTCCCTTTGGAGTGGGTTCGGGGACGATACTCGAGCAGATTCAGCAGCAATACGCGGCTTGTCCGTGTAGTGCTGACATGTCTCAATGCCCCTCCCCTTCCGTTAAAGGGGAGGAACGCTGCGAACTCTGCATGGCATTTCAAGGCCTCCACTGGGTCACCAAGGCTGCGTGGTGCCGTGGCCACAGCTCGGCACAAAGACGGATGTCGGGCTGCATGATGGCAGCCCTGGACCATGTGACAGCAAATCAGAACGGGCCAACCGGTTAGTCGGCAGAAGAAAAGAAAATGGTGGCACGCGGCACAGCGCTCCGCCCCGGGAGCGTAGGTCGGCCTGGTTCGCGACTTACGAGGCTGGCGCAGGTATTGCCCACTGGGCGCGGGCCAATTGCCGCTGCGGGGCAGAAAGAGGTCGCTGCGCACAGCAATTACGTCATCGCCGGAGGCGTGGTGGCCCGGGGTGCTACTAGCAGGGCGCAGCGCTACCATGTTTCCGCCTCCACTAACCACCCCCACCCCATGCAATTTCGTGGGAGCTGGTAGAACTGCGCCCCTCTCTCCCCGGGGTTCAAACAGTTTTGAGCCCGGAGGCGCTAACGGGAGGCACAGAATGGGGGAAATTCGGCCCCAATAATCTGAGACAAAATTAATTGGCATTTGGAAAAGAATAAATGAAAGTCAGCATGGGTTTGTTACAGGCAAATCATGTTTGACTAACTTGATTGAGTTCTTTGATGAAGTATTGGAGAGGGTTGATGAGGGTAGTACAGTTGCTGTTGTGTACATGGACATTCAAAAGGCATTTGACAAAGTACCACATATTAGACTTGTTAGCAAAATTAAAGCCATGTGATAAAAGGGACAGTGGCAGCATGGATCCAAAATTGGCTAAGGGACAGAAAGGAGAGAACAGTGGTGAACGGTTGCTTTTCAGATTGGAGAGAGGTATACAGTGGTGTTCACCAGGGGTCGGCATATTAGCACCACTGCTCTTTTTGATACATATTAATGACCAGGATTTGAGAATACAGGGCATCATTTCAAAGTTTGCAGATGCAAAATTTGGAAATGTAGTAAACAATGAGAAGGACAGTAACAGAATTCAGGAGGACATCGACAGACTGGTGAAATGGGCAGGCACATGGCAGATGAAATTTAACACCGAAAAGTGTGAAGTGATGCATCTTGGGAGGAAGAATAAGGAGAGGCAATATGAACTAAATGGTACAATTTTAAGGGGGTGCACGAACAGAGAGACCTGGGAGTATATGTACACAAATCCCACAAGGCTCAGTACTAGGTCCCTTGCTTTTTGTGATATATATCAATGTATACCACAATGTAAGGGGCATGATTAAGAAGTTTGCAGATGATATAAAAATTGGCCATGTGGTTGATAGTGAGGAAGAAAGCTGTAGACTGCAGGAAGATATCAATGGACTGGTCAGGTGGGCAGAACAGTGGCAAATGGAATTCCATCTGGAGAAGTGTGAGGTAATGCATTTGGGGAGGGCAAGGGAATACATAATAAATGGTAGGATACTGAGAAACATAGAAACATAGAAAATAAGTGCAGGAGTAGGCCATTTGGCCCTTTGAGCCTGCATCACCATTCAATAAGATCATGGCTGATCATTCCCTCAGTACCCTTTTCCTGCTTTCTCTCCATAGCCCTTGATCCCCTTAGCCATAAGGCCCATATCTAACTCCTTCTTGAATATATCCAATGAACTGGTATCAACAACTCTCTGTGGCAAGGAATTCCATAGGTTAACAACTCTCTGAGTGAAGAAGTTTCTCCTCATCTCAATCCTAAATGGCCTACCCCTTATCCTAAGACTATGTCCCCTGGTTCTGGACTTCCCCAACATTGGGAACATTCTTCCCGCTTCTAACCTGTCCAATCCCGTCAGAATTTTATACGTTTATATGAGATCCCCTCTCATCCTTCTAAACTCCAGTGAATAAAGGCCCAGTTGATCCAGTCTCTCCTCATATGTCAGTCCAGCCATCCCTGGAATCAGTCTGGTGAACCTTCACTGCACTCCCTCAATAGCAAGAACGTCCTTCCTCAGATTAGGAGACCAAAACTGAACACAATATTCCAGGTGAGGTCTCACTAAGGCCCTGTACAACTGCTGTAGGACCTCCCTGCTCCTATACTCAAATCCCCTAGCTATGAAGGCCAACATACCATTTGCCTTCTTCACCGCCTGTTGTACCTGCATGCCAACTTTCAATGACTGATGAACCATGACACCCAGGTCTCGTTGCACCTCCCCTTTTCCTAATCTGCTGCCATTCAGATAATATTCTGCCTTCGTGTTTTTGCCCCCAAAATGGATAACCTCACATTTATCCACATTATACTGCATCTGCCATGCATTTGTCCAATCACCTTACCTGTCCAAGTCACCTTGCAGCCTCTTAGCATCCTCCTCACAGCTCACACCACCACCCAGTTTAGTGTCATCCGCAAACTTGGAGATATTACACTCAATTCCTTCATCTAAATCGTTAATGTATATTGTAAATAGCAGAGGTCCCAGCACTGAGCCCTGCGGCACTCCACTAGTCACTGCCTGCCATTCTGAAAAGGACCTGTTTATCCCGACTCTCTGCTTCCTGTCTGCCAACCAGTTCTCTATCCGCGTCAGTACATTACCCCCAATACCATGTGCTTTGATTTTGCACACCAATTTCTTGTGCGGGGCCTTGTCAAAAGCCTTTTGAAAGTCCAAATACACCACATCCACTGGTTCTCCCTTGTCCACTCTGCTAGTTACATTCTCAAAAAATTCCAGAAGATTTGTCAAGCATGATTTTCCATTCATAAATCCATGCTGACTTGGTCCGATCCTGTCATTGCTTTTCAAATGCGCAGCTATTTCATCCTTAATGATTGATTCCAACATTTTCCCCACTACCGATGTTAGGCTAACCGGTCTATAATTACCCATTTTCTCTCTCCCTCTTTTTTTAAAAAGTGGTGTTACATTAGCTACCCTCCAGTCCCTAGGAACTGATCCAGAGTCGATAGACTGTTGGAAAATGATCACCAATGCATCCACTATTTCTAGGGCCACTTCCTTAAGTACTCTGGGATGCAGACTGTCAGGCCCTGGGGATTTATCGGCCTTCACTCCCATCAATTTCCCTAACACAATTTCCTGCCTAATAAGGATATCCTTCAGTACCTCCTTCTCACTAGACCCACTGTCCCCTAGTACATTCGGAAGGTTATTTGTGTTTTCCTTCGTGAAGACAGAACCGAAGTATTTGTTCAATTGGTCTGCCATTTCTTTGTTCCCCATTATAAATTAACCTGAATCCGACTGCAAGGGACCTACGTTTGTCTTCACTAATCTTTTTCTCTTCACATCTTTATAGAAGCTTTTGCAGTTTGTTTTTATGTTCCCTGCAAGCATCCTCTCGTACTCTATTTCCCCCCTCTTAATTAAACCCTTAGTATAGAGGAACCTGGGAGTGCAAACCCACAGATCCCTGAAGGTAGCAGGACCGGTAGATATACTGGTTAAAAGGCATACGAGATACTTTCCTTTATTAGCCGAGACGTGGATTTGGGCTCAATTTTCCCCAGTGATTTGTGCCGTTTTTTTTGAGCAGGCAGCTCTTTTAGGCCTAAGTTTTTAAAAAATCACAGTGTCCCCAATCAATTTGCACCATTGTAACTCAGTTAGTTACAAGTTTTTTAGGTTTGCTTTTTTTTCAGCCAAAGGGGGCGTAACCTGCCACCCGTGCCAATTCTGGTCATTTAGGCAAGTTTGGCCAGCTGAGAGTTACTCCGGTTCTGCTTAGGCCAGCGTATGTGGCCTCTGCAGAAAAATCTTTTGGAGAGTTAAAGAAATTGGCGCAGGTAAGGAAATCGGTGCAGGTAAGTGCAGCAGATGCCCGGACAAGGGAGGGAGGTGGAGAGAGAGAGAGAGATGGAGAGGGAGAGAGATGGGGGGAGGGATGAGAGAGGGGGGGAGAGGGAGAGAGAGAGAGAGAGAGAGAGAGAGAGAGAGAGAGAGAGAGAGAGAGAGAGGGAGAAAGGGGGAAAGAGAGAGAGCGGGAGTGAGACCGGGACCGGGAGTAGGCCATTCGGGCTGGGGGAGAGGACCAGCAAGCCCTTCGGCCAGAGTTGGGGGTCGCGGGACCAGCTTTAATAATTGGAGGTAAGTTGCTACAATATATTTTAATGTGTTTTTAAATCGATGCAATGTGTTTTAATGTGTTGGGAGTTGGCTGTATGTTTCACTTTGCGGTCTCAGCTCGCATTGTGTCCCTGGTTACCATGGCAACCCGATCTTTTTGGCGCAGATCAAGGCTCCACCCCCAAAACTAAAGGACAGGTTAGACCACGCCAAAATGAAGAAATCCAACGGGGAAACGTAGAACAATTTTTTTGGGTGTACTTGGGCCCCCAAAAAACGAGCGTAACTTTTCAAGTACGCCAAAAAAAAGCTTTGGGGAAAATTGAGCCCTATAAGAGCTGGGAGGTTATGGTAGAACTGTATAAAACACTAGTTAGACCACAACTAAAGTACTGTGTACAGTTCTGGTCATCGCATTACAGGAGAGATGTGATTGCACTAGAGAAGGTACAGAGGAGATTTTGTCAGGACTGGAGAATTTTAGCTATGAGGAAAGATTGGATAGGTTGGTGTTGTTTCCTTTGGAACAGAGGAGGCTGAGAGGAGACTTAATTGAGGTGTATAAAATTATGAGGGGTCTAGAGTGGATAGGAAAGACCTATTTCCCTTAGTAGAGAGGTCAATAATCAGGAGGCATACATTTAATGTAATTGGTAGAAGGATTAGAGGGGAGTTGAGAACATTTTTCACCCAGAGGGTGGTGGGGTCTGGAACTCATTGCCTAAAGGGTGGTAGAGGCAGAAACTCTCACCACATTTTAAAAATACTTGGATATGCTACGGACCAAGAGCTGGAAAGAGAGATTAGGCTGGACAGCTTTTTTTCAACCGGCACAGACACGATGGACCGAAAGGCCTCCTTCTGTGCTGTAAATTTTTATGGTTCTATGATTCCAAGAAGTTATGCTAAACATTTATAAAACACTGCTTAGGCCTCAGCTGGGGTATTGTCTTCAATTCTGGGCACCACACTTTAGGAAGGATGTCAAGGCCTTAGGGAGGTTGAAAAAGAGATTGACTAGAATGGTACCAGGGATGAGAGTTATGTGGAGAGACTGTAAAAGCTGGGATTGTTCTCCTCAGGGCAGCGAAGGTTAAGAGGAGATTTGATAGAGGTGTTCAAAATCATGAATGGTTTAAGGTGACTGGCAAAAGAACCAGAGGCAACATGAAGAAACATTTTTTTACGCAGCAAGTTGTTGGGATCTGGAATGCACTGCCTGAAAGGCTGGTGGAGGCAGGTTCAATAGTAACATTCAAAAGAGAAGTGGATAAATACTGGAAGTGGAGAAATGCATAGGGCTAAAGGGAAAGAACAGGAAAGTGGGATTAATTGAATAGCTCCACCAAAGAGCCGAATAAAGAAAGGTTTCTGCTAGTTACGACAGCAAAGTAGAAGAGGCTCTGAAGAAAATCACCCCGGTCTTTTTTTATGGCATCATCCACCTGCACTCATACTTCCAGGGAATGATGTATTTGATACTCAAATCTCCATTCTTTCAGTCCGCTCCACTACTACTCGCTTCAGACCCCCACTGAAGTTGAAAATTCTGCTCTCTTTTTTACAACTAGTTCTGCTTAAAGAAGAAGGTGAGGAAATGAACAGCTACAGTACATGGGAGGTAGAATATAATTTAAATAGGAATGCACATGCATGTTTGCAAGTGAGGAAGCGCTAATTGTACAAACTGACCACAGTGAGCATAATGTGATAATGTCACGTGACTCCCCATTCAAACAACATTGGACTAATTACTAATGCAAAAGCAAAATACTGCGGATGCTGGAAATCTGAAATAACAAAAAATGCTTGAAATACTCAGCAGGTCAGGCAGTATCAGTGGAGAGAGAAACAAGTAAAGTAAATAAAGATGGGTCTGAAGTCCATATAAATAACACCCATATAGACAATCCTCTGTACACTACTTTAGTCACCTCTTCAAAAAATTCAATCAGGTTTGTCAGCCATGAACTATCTTTCACAAGTCCATGCTGGCTATCTCTGACCAACTGAAAATGTTCGAGGTGTTTAGTCACCCTATCCTTAATTATAGACTCCAGCAATTTCCCCACAACAGACGTTAGGTTAACTGATCTATAATTGCCTGGTTTCCCTCTCTCGCCATTCTTAAAAAGCGTAGTAACTTGCGCAATTTTCCAATCTAAAGGGACAGTTCCTGAATCTAAAGAACTTTGGAAGATTATAGTTGGGGCATCTGCAATGTGCTCACCTACTTCCTTTAAAACCCTGGGATGGAAATCATCTGGTCCTGGGGATCTGTCACTCTTTAGTGCCATTATTTTCTTCATTACTGTTATTTTACTTACTGTTAGTTTGCTTGGGATACCCGGCATGCTACTACTGTAAATACTGACACGAAGTAATTATTCAACGTGTCTGCCATTTCCTTATTGTCATCACTGCTTTCAGTTCTTAACCAGCCAACATTGCTCCTGACTACCCTCTTTTTCCTAATGTAATTGTAAAAATTATTTGTATTGATTTTGATATCCCCTGCAAGTTTCTTTTCAAACTCCCTTTTTGTAGCTCTTATTATCTGTTTTATGACGCTTTGCTATTTTTGTATCTTTTCCATTCGCCAGGATCTGTGCTATTTTTTTGCATTTTTGTATGTTTTTTCTTCTAGTTTTATGCTGAGGCTTGCCTTTTTAGTTGTCCATGACTTTTTTTTGGCAAGTCGAGTTCTTGCTCCTCATGGGTATAAATTGGATCTGTATCACATTAAATTATTTTTTAAACAACTCCCACTGATCTTCTATTGATTTACCCATTAACAGATTTTCCCAGTTTACTGTGGACAGTCTCTGTCTCATCCCGTTGAAGTCGGCCTTACCTAACTCTAGAATCTTAGTAGCTGTTTCGCATTTCTCCCTTTCAATGCTACATTGAACTTGATCATGTTATGATCGCTATTGGACACATGTTCACGCACAGTAAATCCTTTCAGACCTCACTAGAAAGTATAATCAGAATGAAAAGAATGAGTGTAAGCATGATAGTTCTTTCAAAGTAAACTGCTTGAATCTTACCAAGATGAATCAGATATTGTATCGTCAAAAGGATCATGTTTTCCACTGTTAGGATCTGGCTGTTGGAGACTCCCAACTGTTCTAGCTCAACTGAAGTCAGCTGTGGATACTTGTAACAATTCACAAGTAGAGGACTTACTATAATATCACCAACATTGCCATAAAAATATGGTAAAGTGCCATAACCTGTAAAACACAAGAAATGTTTCAGTATTTCCTTAATTCCCAAGGTCAAACCTATTTTGTCTGGATTAAGGCACATCACATAAACATATATTTTCAAGGAGATATGTTTCGAATCATATGTGCCATTTAACCTTCTGAAGAGAACATATTTGTTTTATTCGTTTGTTATTAAATCCAAATAAAAAATATTTATATACTCAAAAGATAAATGCGCTGTGTGATACTGAGGGAAAGCTAATTTCAGCTAGGGCAGTGATGGGGTGCAACAGTTGGTCTCAAGGTCCTTGAGATAACGAGAGCAAACATAAATTAAATCAAGGTCGCTGCCCCTGATCGCGATCAGTAACTCCAGCTGAATGCTTAGATGGTAAGTGTAATAAGTTTCAGGTATTCTCTCAGGTTAAACATCACCCGTCACACCCACAAGAAAAACACGGGTCACTTACAATTAGGAGCAACTTCCACTACCCAAACTCTAGACATACGATAGGCTGAATGGTATAACAATGAGACCCTGTGCTACATGAGCTGGATATCATGTCTCACGTGGGCATCTCTAAGCTTCCAAAAGATGGACGCACACAATGACAAGGCCAAATATGAGGTCACAAACTTGTTTATTTCCAAGTCATTACGCCATTAAGTGAAAAGATAAAGAAACTTTTGAAGTCCTGCATCACTTCTAGTAACAAATATATGCCACACGAGCAGACTAAAAACATCTACTTTTCTTGGACAATCCTATCGGTCCCACTATCTTCAGAAGAGGAGGAGAATAAATCAATAAAAACAATGAAGACTAATACAACATAGACAAGAGCATACAGTCGAACATGCTTGTTCTGAAATCAAACACAGAAAATGTTTGCAGGTAGCAGAGATACATTTTGAGTTAATTACTGCAGCATAGCTGAACTTTCTGTTGTCTCCATTTCACAAAAACAAAATCTGTAACTTTAATTCAACTTTACCTCCTCGCCCAGTGAATATGATCCGAGCAATGACAGTTTTGCTATTAAGTGCTGCAATGGATTATAGTGCCTCGATTTTCTGATATGTGTGGTAAGGCTCACTGCTGCTGGTACGAACTCAGAAAATTACCTCCACATTACAATACTATAGATGCCATCTTATTTTAACTTATTAAAACTATTTAAACAAGTCTCAACAGGCAATTTACATAAGTAATAATTAAACAGTGATGCTGTAAATGTTAGATCAGGAAAGGCAAGAAAGATACATACCGATAAGAATAACAGGTCTCACTCCAGAATTATTTAATAAATTTTCAGGGATGATAACAGTTTCCCCTGCAAGGATTGCTTGTGGTTGCAAAACTCCAGCTGTCATTGACTGAAGAACAGGAATGGGTAGCAAAGCATCTATACAGACAAATAGTGAAGCAACATAGCAGTTTTAATTTTGCTCAAAATTTTCATGTTAAAAAATAATTACAGTACAGATCATAGAAACATAGAAACATAGAAAATAGGTGCAGGAGCAGGCCATTCAGCCCTTCTAGCCTGCACCGCCATTCAATGAGTTCATGGCTGAACATGAAACTTCAGTACCCCCTTCCTGCTTTCTCGCCAAACCCCTTGATCCTCCGAGTAGTAAGGACTTCATCTAACTCCCTTTTGAATATATTTAGTGAATTGGCCTCAACTACTTTCTGTGGTAGAGAATTCCACAGGTTCACCACTCTCTGGGTGAAGAAGTTTCTCCTCATCTCGGTCCTAAATGGCTTACCCCTTATCCTTAGACTGTGACCCCTGGTTCTGGACTTCCCCAACATTGGGAACATTCTTCCTGCATATAACCTGTCTAAACCCGTCAGAATTTTATACGTTTCTATGAGGTCCCCTCTCATTCTTCTGAACTCCAGTGAATACAAGCCCAGTTGATCCAGTCTTTCTTGATAGGTCAGTCCCACCATCCCGGGAATCAGTCTGGTGAATCTTCGCTGCACTCCCTCAATAGCAAGAATGTCCTTCCTCAAGTTAGGAGACCAAAACTGAACACAATACTCCAGGTGTGGCCTCACCAAGGCCCTGTACAACTGTAGCAACACCTCCCTGCTCCTGTACTCAAATCCCCTCGCTATGAAGGCCAACATGCCATTTGCTTTCTTAACCTCCTGCTGTACCTGCATGCCAACCTTCAATGACTGATGTACCATGACACCCAGGTCTCGTTGCACCTTCCCTTTTCCTAATCTGTCACCATTCAGATAATAGTCTGTCTCTCTGTTTTTGCCACCAAAGTGTATAACCTCACATTTATCCACATTATACTTGATCTGCCATGCATTTGCCCACTCACCTAACCTATCCAAGTCACTCTGCAGCCTCATAGCATCCTCCTCGCAGCTCACACTGCCACCCAACTTAGTGTCATCCGCAAATTTGGAGATACTACATTTAATCCCCTCGTCTAAATCATTAATGTACAATGTAAACAGCTGGGGCCCCAGCACAGAACCTTGCGGTACCCCACTAGTCACTGCCTGCCATTCTGAAAAGTACCCATTTACTCCTACTCTTTGTTTCCTGTCTGACAACCAGTTCTCAATCCAGGTCAGCACACTACCCCCAATCCCATGTGCTTTAACTTTGCACATTAATCTCTTGTGTGGGACCTTGTCGAAAGCCTTCTGAAAGTCCAAATATACCACATCAACGGGTTCTCCTTTGTCCACTTTACTGGAAACATCCTCAAAAAATTCCAGATGATTTGTCAAGCATGATTTCCCTTTCACAAGTCCATGCTGACTTGGACCTATCATATCACCATTTTCCAAATGCGCTGCTATGACATCCTTAATAATTGATTCCATCATTTTACCCACTACTGAGGTCAGGCTGACCGGTCTATAATTCCCTGTTTTCTCTCTCCCTCCTTTTTTTAAAAGTGGGGTTACATTGGCTACCCTCCACTCCATAGGAACTGATCCAGAGTCAATGGAATGTTGGAAAATGACTGTCAATGCATTCGCTATTTCCAAGGCCACCTCCTTAAGTACTCTGGGATGCAGTCCATCAGGCCCTGGGGATTTATCGGCCTTCAATCCCATCAATTTACCCAACACAATTTCCCGACTAATAAAGATTTCCCTCAGTTCCTCCTCCTTACTAGACCCTCTGACCCCTTTTATATCTGGAAGGTTGTTTGTGTCCTCCTTCGTGAATACTGAACCAAAGTACTTGTTCAATTGGTCTGCCATTTCTTTGTTCCCCGTTATGACTTCCCCTGATTCTGACTGCAGGGGACCTACGTTTGTCTTTACTAACCTTTTTCTCTTTACATACCTATAGAAACTTTCGCAATCCGCCTTAATGTTCCCTGCAAGCTTCTTCTCGTACTCCATTTTCCCTGCCCTAATTAAACCCTTTGTCCTCCTCTGCTGAGTTCTAAATTTCTCCCAGTCCCCAGGTTCGCTGCTATTTCTGGCCAATTTGTATGCCACTTCCTTGGCTTTAATACTATCCCTGATTTCCCTTGATAGCCACGATTGAGCCACCTTCCCTTTTTTATTTTTACGCCAGACAGGAATGTACAATTGTTTTAATTCATCCATGCGGTCTCTAAATGTCTGCCATTGCCCATCCACAGTCAACCCCTTAAGTACATTCGCCAATCTATCCTAGCCAATTCACGCCTCATACATTCAAAGTTACCCTTCTTTAAGTTCTGGACCATGGTCTCTGAATTAACTGTTTCATTCTCCATCCTAATGCAGAATTCCACCATATTATGGTCACTCTTCCCCAAGGGGCCTCGCACAATGAGATTGCTAATTAATCCTCTCTCATTACACAACACCCAGTCTAAGATGGCCTCCCCCCTAGTTGGTTCCTCGACATATTGGTCTAGAAAACCATCCCTTATGCACTCCAGGAAATCCTCCTCCACCGTATTGCTTCCAGTTTGGTTAGCCCAATCTATGTGCATATTAAAGTCACCCATTATAACTGCTGCACCTTTATTGCATGCACCCCTAATTTCCTGTTTGATGCCCTCCCCAACATCACTACTACTGTTTGGAGGTCTGGACACAACTCCCACTAACGTTTTTTGCCCTTTGGTGTTCTGCAGCTCTACCCATATAGATTCCACATCATCCAAGCTAATGTCTTTCCTAACTATTGCATTAATCTCCTCTTTAACCAGCAATGCTACCCCACCTCCTTTTCCTTTTATTCTATCCTTCCTGAATGTTGAATACCCCTGGATGTTGAGTTCCCAGCCCTGATCATCCTGGAGCCACGTCTCCGTAATCCCAATCACATCATATTTGTTAACATCTATTTGCACAGTTAATTCATACCTTATTGCGGATACTCCTTGCATTAAGACACAAAGCCTTCAGGCTTGTTTTTTTAACACCCTTTGTCCTTTTAGAATTTTGCTGTACAGTGGCCCTTTTTGTTCTTTGCCTTGGGTTTCTCTGCCCTCCACTTTTCCTCATCTCCTTTCTGTCTTTTGCTTTTGCCTCCTTTTTGTCTCCCTGTCTCCCTGCATTGGTTCCCATCCCCCTGCCATATTAGTTTAACTCCTCCCCAACAGCACTAGCAAACACTGCCCCTAGGACATTGGTTCCGGTCCTGCCCAGGTGCAGACCATCCGGTTTGTACTGGTCCCACCTCCCCCAGAACCGGTTCCAATGACCCAGGAATTTGAATCCCTCCCTGCTGCACCACTGCTCAAGCCACGTATTCATCTGCGCTATCCTGCGATTCCTACTCTGACTAGCACGTGGCACTGGTAGCAATCCCGAGATTACTACTTTTGAGGTCCTACTTTTTAATTTAGCTCCTAGCTCCTTAAATTCGTTTCGTAGGACCTCATCCCTTTTTTTACCTATGTCGTTGGTACCAATGTGCACCACGACAACTGGCTGTTCTCCCTCCCATTTCAGAATGTCCTGCACCCGCTCCGAGACATCCTTGACCCTTGCACCAGGGAGGCAACATACCATCCTGGAGTCTCGGTTGCGGCCGCAGAAACGCCTATCACCATTGAATCCCCTATCACTATCGTGCTCCCACTCTTTTAAGAAATAAGTTATCCTATTGAAAGTTGCTGTAACCCACAAAGACATGCATAATTATCAAATTATACTGTTAGGTTTTGAGTCACACATGTTGTCCATAACCAAGTCTTCCCATGACAGCTCGACATTTGTCTGAATCCTGCCATAGTTTATAATAAAACCACCAAATACAATGCATTACACAGTTATAAAATTACATAAAACACATGTTTAACATTAATCTGTGATGCTTTAGGGTGAACTAACTGTAAAACATCCACTTGTCTGAGGTTTGGTGGTTGTACTTGGGTGGTTGTATTACAATGTAAACCACACAGGAGGTTAGCTCTATGGCAATTGTAACAATTTACCATGGTATCACATAGAAACATAGACAGCATAATGTTGCCCTGTATTTCATATTTCACTGTATTAAAGCCATTACAATTGGTCCGTCATATCCAATCTCAGTCAGGCTATTGTGGCAAAGTTGTTAAATCAAAGGAAGTGTAATTTCAGGGAAACTTTTGCGTACCTTGAAGCAGTGTTGGTACAGATCTGGAAATATGTGTTCTCAACACCCTCTCACTTGCAGACAGTGTGAGGTATGGCTGAGTCTTAATTAGGGAAGTGCAGACACAACAACAACTTGCATTTTTATAGCGCCTTTAATGTAGTAAAATGTCCCAAAGAGTTTCAAAGGAGCATTATCAAACAAAATTTGACACCGAACCACATAAGGAGATATTAGGACAGATGGCCAAGAGCTTGGTCAAAGTGGCAGGTTTTAAGGAACGCCTTAAAGGAGGAGAGGAGCTTTAGGAAGGGAATTCAAAAGCTTAGGGCCTTTCCAGCTCAAAGCACCACCAATGGTGGAGCAATTAAAATCAGGGATGCGTAAAAGGCCAGAATTGGAGGGGCGCAGTGATCTCGGGGGGGTTGTAGGGCTGAAGGAGGTTACACAGATAGGGAGGGGCGAGGCCATGCATAGATTTGAAAACAGTAATGATAATTTTAAAATTGAGATATTGTCAGACCGGGAGCCAATGTAGGTCGGTGAGCACAGGGATGATGGGTGAACGGGACTTGGTGTGAATTAGGATACGGGCAGCCGAGTTTTGGATGAGCTCAAGTTTATGTAGGGTGGAAGATGGGAGCCTGGCCAGGAGAGCCAGGAATAGTCAAGTCCAGAGGTAAAAAAGGCATGGATAAGGGTTTCAGCAGCAGATGAGCTGAGACTGGGTCGGAGTCGGATGATGTTACAGAGGTGGAAATAGGTAGACTTGGTGGTGGAGCAGATATGTGGTTGGAAACTCATCTCAGGGTCAAACACAGCACCAAGGTTGCGAACGGTCTGGTTCAGCCTCAGATAGTGGCCAGGGAGAGGGATGGAGTAGGTGGCTAGGGAACGGAGTTTGGGGCGGTGACTGAAGACAATGGATTTGGTCTTCCCAATATTTAGTTGGAGCAAATTTCTGCTCATTCAATACTGAATGCCAGACAAGCACTGTGACAAATCAGAGACAGTGAAGGGATCAAGTGAGGTGGTGTTGAGATTGAGCTGGATGTCGTCAGTGCAAATGTGGAATCTGATGTGTTTTTGGATGTTGCCGAGGGGCAGCATGTAGAAGAGAAATAGGAGACACATCAACTGCTCCTTGCTACAGTGTTGGTTATACAAGAACCAGCCCTGAAAGAGGTCACTGACCAGGCGGATGGGGTTTCAGACACTTCTTACCAGATCTTGTCATTGGTCGCACACCTGGAACAGGGAGTACTGCAGGCGCAGATATGGGGGAGCCAGGGGACCAGCCGCGATGACGTTTCTTAGGTGGTCCAGAGCTTGTCATGATGGCTGCAAGTAATGGATGGAAGGACTTTTATTTCCTCAAGACAATAAATAAATATTTAAATTTCAGCACATAATAATTTTTAAAATACTGCTACAGAGTTGAATAACGTGAATATAGAAAGAAACGGTACAGCTAATATGACTATTTGACAACCTGGTCAAATTCTCTCTGGGAGGCAGAATGGGAAATAGAGGCATATGACAAGGATTATTATACCTGACAAATTATGCCCCAGTTGGTTCTGATCTTATGGAACAGTAGTTGGAGCATTGCAACTGGCATGTGTGCCTTTGGGCTAGAGAGGGAAAAAAACATCAGACAAGGTTTCCATTCCTCATATACCTCCAAAGCCTCCTGGTAAACAGTACATGTGTGCAGAACTTTGGTAAGATCAGGATTGGGTTTGACAGTGATGTCCTCTACGACTAAATGATGTGCTGACACTCATTGCCTGTACTCGGAACAAATTGCGGTGTCTGTGATGGTGTATTCTCAGACTATGCTGCCGTATTCCCTTTGAAAAGCCCCGCAAATTCCGCATGCGCCAAATCAGGAACTTGCGGCCTGTCAACGTATGTGTTGACAGGCCATCCATGGTGGGTGCGAAAAACCAATCGCTGGTGCAGAGTTGGGCTATTTGCCCAGCGACTGGCCAGCAATTGCCCACATAAGTCTTACAATTGATGCAAGCAGGGTTAGGGCCTGTTTCCATCAGCGTAAGGGGATATCTAAGCCTTAAATTAAACCTTTTTATATCCTAAATTATGCATAAACTTTATTAAATTAGATAATGCAAATATTGGCCCGGATTACAGTCTTAATGATGTTTGAAACTTTAAAAGAATTTAATTTTTATTGAGGTTGTTGCAATGAAGGAACTTATGAATAAAACTGCAATTCTGTTCATTGTAAAAATGTTAGATTTGGGGATTCCATTGCATATCATTAGGGAATTTCCTTCGTAAATGACTGAAATGGAATTCTCCTTTATCACTGGAGGACCGCACCCACGTGCTCCCAGGCACGCTTCTGAACCACCAGCGTCCCTGGGAACCATGGACCATTACGCTGCCCTCCGTCTCGAGGCCTGAGACTGCAACGTTTCGCAGCCTGGGCGCCAGAAGGTACTTTTGTAATTGTTTCGCAGGTCGGAGGTATACCGCCGACCACAATTTCTGGCCACAGTTTTTATGGCGAGGCAATGGAGGGCAGCCAGCACCATATATTACAAGCGAAGGGATTCAGTTTTCAATGAGCTATATGTACACATTTATCTCTAACAGGATCTGATGAGTTTTATTACAAAACAACAAAAATGGAAACATTATTTATTTTTAAGTACAAACTTCATTCAGAAATGTTCCTGCAGCTGCTTAACTTGAATATACATTTATAATAAGTGCTGTACATAAAATTTGTTTTGCAGATATAATATCAATGCATATGTCACAAACTCTGGCATTATAAAAATAAAGACATTAGACCAAAAAGTTATGCCATAGTATCGGGAAATTGGCAGCCAATGTGTAGGTGTTGATATCCTAGTAAACACTCTACAAATTCCAAAGTATGAGTTGTTATGGATACAGCTGGCATTCATTGCTACTGAAAGGAGCTGCAAATATTTCGGATGTTTTTGAGCTGCTACTGGGTCACAGGAAAGTTATTCAGTTAAGCTGCAATCATGAATTCTGTAAAACAAGGTAATCCCAGGATAAAAATGTATTCACGAGATTTACACGTCATGCTAGTCCAGCAAAACAAAAAAACATCACATATACTGTTATATACTGCTCCAGCTCTTTCAATCTGCCACTCTACCTCTCTGGCTCACTGGCATTATAATTTGAATTAGCATCTTTAAAATGTCAGCCTTGGCTCAGCGGCAGCAGCCTTGCCTCTGAGTCAGAAGGCTGTAGATTCAAGCCACACTCCAGAGACTTCAGCACATAATCCTCACTGCAGTACTGAGGAGTTGCTACACTGTCAGAGGTGCTGTCTTTCTGATGAGGCGTTAAATTGATGAGGCGTCTGGCCTCAGATGGATGTGGAAGAGCAGCAGAGTTCTCCTCATGTCTGGCCAACATTTATCCCTCAACCAAGAATCACTAAAAAAAAGATTATCTGGTCATTTATTTCACGGCTGTTTGTGGGACCTTGCTGTAGGCCATTGCAAAAGAAAATCAGGGAGTGTAAAATAGGCTGCCAATGCGGTATCGCCTATTTTGTGCAGCCATGCAAGATGAATTTCACCCTCTAAATATATTATTTCTGACATAGTTTAATAATGTACCAGTCTTTTGTAGGAAGGCAATATTCCTGACGTTGCAGGAAGTCTAAAGCCCGATGTTAACTGAGGGACGGGAACGGAATGTGCAAGGCCAGTAGCGAGTGACAAGCTCGCAACTTCGCGAGACATGAAGCCCTGGTCAATTTTAAGGGGCCAGCTTCCTGTCTCTATAATGCTTCCGGGTTTCTCGGTCCATTCTCGAGTCTGCGGATGTGCCACCCACCTGCACGCTACAATTTCCATGCACAAAACTTTGAATGGACCATGCAGCCCCTAAAGGGACTGCACACCCCAATTTAAAATTAGGGGAACATTGATGCAAAGGGATATAGATCAACCGGTTAGGTCATTGGGCAAGAAGAATGGAAAAGCAGAATATTTTTTTTAAAGGTGAGAGACTAGTAAAACTGAGTTCAGACGAAGGGTCATCAACCTGAAACGTTAACTCTGTTTCTCTCTCCACAGATGCTGCCTGACCTGCTGAGTACTTCCAGCATTTTCTGTTTTTATTTCAAATTTCCAGCATCAGCAGTATTTTGCTTTTGTCCTAAATATAATAAATTACTTTACACTGAAAGTATTCTATCTCACAATTACAAATTCCCTTTAAAAGATTGTATCTCTGATGTGAGAATGCGTTTAAATATATGACTATCAGGAAGGTATTTGAATCAGAGTGATTTTGTAGCACTACTGGCGTGGATGCGATCAGATATATTCATGATACATATGCAAACTTACTTTGTAAAAATAAGTATATGTGGGTGTAATGATGATAACTTTTCTAACCTCATAACTCCCTCAACCCCGGTAACATCCTGGTAAAGCTCCTCTGTAACCTTTCTAAGGCCTTTACATCTTTCCTAAAGTGTAGATTTATGGCCCCAAGTTTCCACATGATTTGCTCCT
The DNA here is from genome assembly GCF_044704955.1 of Pristiophorus japonicus. NCBI lineage: Eukaryota > Metazoa > Chordata > Chondrichthyes > Pristiophoridae > Pristiophorus > Pristiophorus japonicus. The sequence goes on along the minus strand of NC_091977.1, from coordinate 440,840,488 downwards.
GATTTTTAGGAGCAACTGGTGTAGAACGGAGTATCTTAGAAATCGGAATTCTCCACATTTAGTTTGCTCCAGTTCTAGTCAGTTAGAACAGTTTCACTTTGGAACAGAATTTTTTTTCAAAAGGGGGCGTGTCCGGCCACTTACGCCTGTTTTCAAAGTTTCGTCAGTGAAAACTTACTCCAAACTAACTTAGAATGGAGTAAGTGAAGATTTTTGTACGCTCGAAAAAACCTTGTCTACACTTTAGAAAATCAGGCGTAGGTTACAAATCAGGCGTAGGGAATGGGGGGAGGTGGGGTTTAAAGGGAAGTTTACAAACATTAAACACTTCAATTTTACAAATAAAGAGCCATCATCAATAATAAATGATAAATACATCAATAAATCAACCAATAAATCAATCAAAAAAAATTAATAAGAAATTTTTTTTTTTTTAAATCAATAAATAAAGCATTTTCTACTTACCGACTGCAGCACCGGGAGCCCTCCAACAGCGTGCTGGGATGCCCCCCCCCCCCCTAGTGCCTAGTGTGTCTCTGTCAGTGTCTCTATCTCTCTGTCTGTCTGTCTGTCTGTGTGTGTCTCTCATTCTCTGTCTGTCAGTGTCTGTGTTTCTGACAGCGAGGGGAGGGGGATGAGGGGGGTAGAGGGAGAGAGGGGGGGGAGCAGAGGGAGGGAAGGGAGAGGGATGGGGGAGAAGGGGGCGGGATGGGGGAGAAGGGGGAGAAGGGGATAAAGGGGAGAAGGAGGAGAAAGGAGATGGGGAGAAAGGAGATGGCGGGGGAAAGGAGATGGGGGGGAAAGGAGATGGGGGGGAGGAGATGAGGGGGCGGAGGAAATGGGGGTGGGGGAGGAGATGGGGGGGGAGAAGGAGATGGGGGGGGGAAGGAGATGGGGGGGGGAAGGAGATGGGGGGGGAAGGAGATGGGGGGGAAGGAGGATGGGGGGAAGGAGATGGGGGGGAAGGAGATGGGGGGGGGAAGGAGATGGGGGGGGGAGGGAGATTGGGGGGGGGGGAGGAGAAGGGGTAGGGAGGCTGAACGGGCCGGGCCCGAGACTTCGGGCAGGGCCCGTCCCCAGCACCAGATTTACAGGTAGGTGGCGTTGGGTCGGGTCGGGGGGGGTGGTGGGAGGAGAGGTCGGTTCGGTTCGGGGGGAGGGAGAGGGAGGTCAGGTCGGATCCAGTCCGGGGGCGGGGGGGACCGGGAGTCGGGTCGGGTCCGGGGGGGAGGGGTGGTTCGGTTGGGGGGTGGGGGGGGGGGGGGAGTCGGGTCGGGTCCGGGGGCGGGGGGAGAATCGCGTCGGGTCGGGAGGAAACAGGAGCTGGCCGTGGGAGGAGCCTTATTCACGCAGCCCCAGTGAGGCCATTCGGCCAGGGCTAGGGGCTGCGTGCTTCGGCCCCTCCCACACAGTTTCGGGCGCCTGGAGCTACTGCACTTGTGCGCCCACTGTAGTGCACATGTGCAGAGGTCCCGGCACTGTTTTCAGCGCAGGGACCTGGCTCCGCCCCCTACAGCTCCTGCTGCGCTGCGCCGAGGGCCAGAGGACCTGCAGGGAGGTGGAGAATACGGAGGTTTTTTTTAGGCGCACTTTGTGGCGCGAAAAACGGGCGTCCAGGTCGGGACTGCGCCGTTCTAGGCGCGGCTCGAAACTTGGGCCCTATGTTTGGGTTTTTTTATTGAGAAACCAGATGCACAATCACAAATCCTTATGTCTGTGTTTATAAAATGCAGTCACTGAGTATTATAAAATGTTCTTACTGTTATCTCCTGAGGTCAAGCCAGGACTTAATGAAGTTGAAAGAGGTTGAGGACGAGGCAAAGAAGCGCTGAAAAGATTGGATCTTCCGCCATTGCTGTTACTATTGGCATTACCATTAACTCGCACAGATCCAGATGACTGGCCATTAGCACAGGGGGCTACATAAGACATAAACAAGGACTTATGAAATAAAAGTTTACATGAAAGGTTTTAGAGAAGGCCAGATCAAATGAGTATTGGAGTTACTGGACCTACTTAGACAAGTTTTTTTATCATTGGTACATCGACATGATGACAATGTGAAACTGGGGTTGATTCTTTGTTCTGCTTTGATATCACCAATATTTTATTTAAAACCTTTTGCTGGGCATGCTCGCTACTAGATCTCACATACTAGCTTTGACGGTTACTACCTGAGGAAGAAAATAGTTGTAGGAACTTCAGCGAAATGAAGAATACGAAACAAAGTTATCGTACAAACATGACTCTTGATCAAATTTTATTTCTGACAAATGAAAAGTAAATTCTTATTTTGCTGAACTTCTATAAATTAAATCCAATGCCACTCTGAATAGCAGAAGGGTAGATCCTCGGAGATTTAGAATCATACAATCATAGAAACTTACAGCCTGCGCTGGCTCTTTGAAAGAGCTGTTGTGTTTAGTCTCACACCCATGCTTTTTGTCCCAAAGGGCTGTGGAAGCTGAATCATGAGTATATTCAAGGCTCAGATGGATAGATTTTTGGACTCTAGGAGAATCAAGGGATATGGAAATTGGTTGGGAAAGTGGAGTTGAGGCTGAAGATTGGCCATGATCTTATTGAATGCCAGGGCAGGCTCGAGGGGCCGTATGACCTACAGCTTATTTTCTTCTTATGTTCTTATGTAACCCTGTAAGTTCCTCATCCTCAAGTACCTGTCCAACTCCCTTTTAAAATTATTTATGGAATCATCGTCCACTTTTTCTGGTAGAGCATTCCAGATCCTGACAACTCACTGTGTGAAAACATTTCTCCTCGTCGCCCCTTTAGATCTTTTGTCAATGATTTTAAACCTATGACCATTGGTTATTGACCCACTTGCCAGAGGGAATAGTTTTTCTCTATTTACTCTATCAAAACCACTCATTGTGAAAATCTCTATTAAGTCACTTCTTAACCTTCTCTGTTCCAAGGAGAACAGTCTTAACTTTTCCAACCTATCCTCATAAAAGAAGTCCCTCATCCCTGGTAAAGCTCCCCTGTACCCTTTCTAAGGCCTTTACATCTTTCTTGAAGTGTGAATTTATGTTCATTTTATTTTATTGAGAAAGCCAGGTGAAGGGGCCTAGACTCATTAAGGTATATTTTGCTTTTGTGGAGCATGGTGAATAAAACTAATCATGGAAAATTAGGAGCACCATGATTCGGGCACTCTCATTGAGCATGGCTCTGTGCCAGGGACATAGTCTCATGAAATTTACACTATAGTTTAAGGTACCATCATAGCAGAAAACAGTTGAAGAGAAGATGAAGTAAATCAAGAAGTAGTGTTTAGGAGACGTCAAGCTTGGAGTTTAAAACCTGCAGATTGTATGAAGAAGGAAAGGCTACGAGAAGTAAGGAGTTCCATAACTTTAAGATGCTGGAAAAGAATGAGTTAGACAAGGGGATAATAAATGTCTTAATTTCAATGCAGTGGTGATTCAGCAAGAAAGAAGACAAGTAGGATAGCATATTAGAAACTTAAGAGGAACAAATGAAAAGTTCAGATAGGCAATGATCGTAGCAGTACGTATCAATAAAACAAACACAAAAAAGGTTGCTGTGTGACCACAATTCCAAGACAGCACAGTCATGATTCAGGGTGACAGTCTGAGCAAGTGCTGAGCAGCTGCAGATCACATACATTCCCAGAAGGATAATTGAAACTCTACGAGTGAGTGACCCTTGGTAATTTCTCAAACCTCCTCGGGGCCAACCCAACACCAGTGCTGGTAGGGAACTGATAGTAGGTGAGCTGATTGCCCCTGTTGGTAGACAGTTGTTCTAAAAAAATGACCCATAAGATGAAGGAAAATAGAGAGAGAAATGCTGAAACATTACCTGTTATTGGAGGTTTCCCAAGGTGTTGCACGGATACAGCCTGATGTTTTGCTGTATTTCCACTCCTGGATAGATCTTGACATCCAGGGTAATTAGCAGAAGATGATGCTGGACCATGACTGAATGTTGATTCTGCAATGTATGAATTATTATATTTTAAACTATTCTTTTATTCTGTACTATAGCCAAGAGGACCGTAGAGTTGAGTACTTCAGACCCTCATCTTGATAGGGCAGCATTTTTATCACTAATCTGTTTATGCCACACCAAATTTATCATGAGAATCTATGACCACTATAATCGGAGGGTCAGCAAAAAACTTAAATGTTTTCCAGTGGCTTATATTAGAACAAAAGTCGCGAAGTAAAATATTACTACCAGCTGTAGTACAAAGAAAAATGATTCAATATTAGGAACAATTTTACCCATTATGGAGTTGCATTTGTGATGAAATAACTATAGAAAAAGAAACCTTTCACTCAGCTGTCTGCCGAGAAGTATAAAAGCTATTTTATATACAACACATAATCACATTAAAATTGTTTGTAGTCACCAGTAATAAAATGGTGCACAAATCTGGGAAGGTCCTTATTATGTATCACAATGTGGTACATTTTACAACATTCAGCTATTTCTAACCAAATACCATTCCCTCCAAGTTGCACACATAATGGGCCCAAGTTTCCACATGATTTGCGCCTGATTTTTAGGAGCAACTGGTGGAGAACGGACTATCTTAGAAATCGCAATTCTCCACATTTTTTTTTCTGCAGTTCTAGTCAGGTAGAACAGTTCTACATTGGAACAGAGTTTTTTTTCAAAAGGGGGCGTGTCCGGCCACTGACGCCTGATTTGAAAGTTTCCACAGTGAAAACGTACTCCAAACTAAAGTAGAATGGAGCCAGTGAAGATTTTTGTAGAACTGAAAAAACCTGTTCTACACATTAAAAAATCAGGCGCAGGTTACAAATTAGGCGTCCAGAATGAGGGGGGGGAGGGGGGGAAGGAAAGTCATTAAATTCTATAATAAATCCTTATTTATACTTATACAAATATTATACAAATAAATCCAACCTGAATAAACATTTATAAGCAAAGAAAAGATTAAATAAACCATCTTCCTACCTGTGTGAAAGTGCTTCAGGCAGGCCTTTCGGGACCGAAGGCTGAACGGGCCGGGCCCGAGACTTCAGGCAGGGCCCGTCCCCAGCACCAGATTTACAGGTAGGTGGCGTTGGGTTGGGTCGGGTCGAGGAGGTTTGGTTCGGTTTGGGTCGGGGGGGGGAGGGAGGGAGAGAGAGAGAGGGGGGGAGGGAGGGAGAGAGAGGGGGGGGGAGGGAGAGAGCGAGGGAGAGAGGGGGGAGGGAGAGAGAGAGGGAGAGAGAGAGGGAGGGAGAGTGAGAGAGGGGGGGAGGGAGAGAGAGAGAGGGGGGGAGGTCAGGTCGGATCCAGTCCGGGAGCGGGAGTCGGGTCGGGTCCAGTGGGGGGGGTCGGGTCGGGGAGCGGGAGCGCGGGTCGGGTCCAGTCGGGGGGGCGGGGAGCGGGAACAGGAGCGCGGGTCGGTCGGGGGGTGGGGGGGGCGCGGGTGCCGGGTCTAGTCCGGAGGCAGGGGGGGCGGGGAGCGGGTGTCGGGTCTGGTCTGGAAGCAGGGTGGGGTGGAGCGGGTGTCGGGTCTGGTCCGGAGGCAGGGGGGGGGGTGGCGGGGAGCGAGTGTCGGGTCTGGTCGGGAGGCAGGGGAGAGCGGGTGTAGGGTCTGGTCGGGAGGCAGGGGGGGCGGGGAGCGAGTGTTGGGTCTGGTCCGGAGGCAGGGGAGAGCGGGTGTAGGGTCTGGTCGGGAGGCAGGGGGGGCGGGGAGCGGGTGTCGGGTCTGGTCTGGTCTGGAGGCAGCGGGGAGGGGGAGCAGGTGTCGGGTCTGGTCGGGAGGCAGGGGGGGGCGGGGAGCGAGTGTCGGGTCTGGTCGGGGGGGGGGGAAAGCAGGAGCTGGCCGTGGGAGGAGCCTTATTCACGCAGCCCCAGTGAGGCCATTCGGCCAGGGCTAGGGGCTGCGTGCTTCGGGCCCCTCCCACACAGTTCGGCGCCTGGAGCTACTGCACTTGCGTGCCCACTGTAGCGCGCATGTGCAGAGGTCCCGGCACTGTTTTCAACGCAGGGACCTGGCTCCGCCCCCCTACAGCTCGTGCTGGCTGCGCCGAGGGCCAGAGAGCCTGCAAGTAGGTGGAGAATACCGAGGATTTTTTTAGGCGCACTTTGTGGCGCGAAAAACGGCGCCCAGCTCGGAGGGGCGCCCGTTTTTTTTCTTGTGGAAACTTGGGCCCATTATTCTAGCATACCAACACAGAAGGAACACTTAAATAAATGTACTGATATTCATTGTGAATGTGCACATCAAATCAAATAGATTTTTATACAACACACACAACTACATTTTATATCACCACCAATAGCAATAAACATGACAAAACAATTTTACTTTATGCTTGGCACATATTTCTCTTTCTCTGTCTGCCCCTTCCTCATGCTAAATTAATGTTTCTCTTCACCCCTCCATAGTGGTAAGCAATAAATATCAAATAGCAATAAACTTGTGTCAAGGATCACAATAAAGCAGCCCCCTGCGTCAAAGGGACTTCCGCCAATAGTACGGTGGTTAAAAGCAGTGGCAACTGTGGAACTGAGCCATACCGACCTGGAAAAAGCTCAGTTCCCATCCCTCCCTGGTCGAAGCTTCCTCCATAGGCTGTGTGGTTGATAATGAAGAGGAAAGCTGCGGATTGCAGGAAGATATCAATGTACTGGTCAGGTGGGCGGAACAGTGGCAAATGGAATTCAATCCAGAGAAGTGTGAGGTAATGCATTTGGGGAGGTCTAACAATGCAAGGGAATACACATTAAATGGTACGACACTGAAAAGTGTAGAGGAACAAAGGGACCTTGGAGTGCAGGTCCACAGATCCCTGAAGGTAGCAGGCCAGGTAGATAAGGTGGTTAAAAAGGCATATGGAATACTTGCCTTTATTAGTCGAGGCATGGAATACAAAAGCAAGGAGGTTATGCTTGAACTATATAAAACACTGGTTAGGTCGCAGCTGGAGTACTGTGTGCAGTTCTGGTCACCACATTACAGGAAAGATGTGATTGCTCTGGAAAGGGTGCAGAGAAGGTTTACAAGGATGTTGCCTGGACTGGAGAATTTTGGTTATGAGGAAAGATTGGATAGGCTGGGTTTGTTTTCTTTGGAACAGAGGAGGCTAAGAGGAGACCATATTGAGCTGCATAAAATTATGAGGAGCCTAGAAAGAGTGGATAGGAAGAACCTATTTCCCCTAGCAGAGGGGTCAACAACCAGAGGGCATAGATTTAAAGTAATTGCAGGAGGTTTAGAAGGGATTTGAGGGGAAAATTTGGCTCTGGAACTCACTGCCTGAAAGGGTGGTAGAGGCAGAAAGCCTCACCACATTTAAAAAATACTTGGATGTGCACTTAAAGTGCCGTAACCTACAGGGCTACGGACCAAGAGCTGGAAAGTGGGATTAGGCTAGATAACTCTTGGTCGGCCGGCGTGGACACGATGGGCCGAAATGGCCTTCTTCTGTGCTGTAAATTTCTATGATTCTACGATGCTGATTTAGCTGATCTCGGCTTAGGCCGCAATTTGGGCACTATAGTTTGTCTCAGCATCTCTAGGGTAAGCTCACTCATTAAGAATGGCCACTTGGTTAGGTTCCGGTGGGGGGAATCTATCGAACCATAGCCCAATGTAAGCCAGTGCCTTCAGGGCAGGGTCGCTGCATCCCACAGTAGGCAGCTTAGTCCAATGATCTTTTACACACTAGACTTCAATATCAACTACCAGCTACATTACTATGGAGGCCAAACAGTTCTCTACAGGGATGTATGGAAAACTAGAAAAATATTCAGCTAGGGTTATTCTAACAAAATTCTTAGTGGCCAATTTGAAAGCAATATGGCAGAGTTCGGAGTGTGATTCATTTGCTTACCTTCTCATGCATGGTGCATGATGTGGAGAAACCAAAGGGACAACAAGAGAACATTGGGCAAACTCACTGAGCCCATACTTCCAGCAGAGTGCCTCTCTTAACAACAATATTGTGACAATTCTCCAATCTATGTTTCCTTCGTGCAAACTGGGAATAAGCGAGTAGTGAATTGACCCTCAAAAAGAGGGAGTATTACCCCTTTAACAAAACAACATACATGTTTCATTGAATTTGAAAGGAAATGTTTTTCATATGAAAAATTATTCCTGACTGCTCTTTAATAGTGAAACAGATTGCTACTCTCGTTTGTTTATCTATACAAAATAATACCGGTGTGCCGTATGTCCATCTTGCCAAGGTAAGCAGCACCACAGTACCAGTTAAGTGCCATGCAGTAAAATGTTTGATTGTGTTAATAATTTCAAATGGACTGTCTCTACTGCATCACATTTCACAGCAGATTTTATTTTTGAATCCATGCACTCAGCAACCTCACCTGTCTGAGAGCTGGCAACCGTAGTACTGAAACCACTGGATGACACTGTGTCTATATTTGGAGAAGGCGATGTAGAACCAACGACTGCAGCAACTGGCTTGACAGAGGGTAGTGCAGACGAATAACTGCTAGGTGACTGACGAGTCCGGCACTCTAATAATATTTCAAAGGGAGTGAATATTATTTTTTTTTAATTCCATGTCAGACCTATTGGTATTTCATTGCCATGCATGTGATATATGTTTTAAAATTATATCAAGGCCTCACAGTAAACAAGGTCACATTGTTATAGTGAAGCGGAGTCAGTTTCCACATGTCCGCTGATGACACGTAACTATATACCTCTCTACCACCTCTCTTGACCCCTCTATGGCCTATGTACTGTCTTAGTATAACAGTTAAAAATAAATTATAATATTTGCATCCCAAGTTATGGCTAAAGTCTCCACAAGCAATCTCAGTTGAGTAGTGTCCCTTTAACCAAGTGCTTCTGCCTTTAATGAATGGGTCCTAGTAAACTGTTCCTTTTTAATAGTGATGCAAATTCTCAAGGGTGTACGACGATAAGATAGAAGTCATGAAATTTAGGATGGGTGGTGGCATCATCCCGTTCTAACTTGGCCATTTGCACGTGGCTGTCACAAGAAGGGCGGGCACTTCTTCAGCTCAGCCTGAGCATGAACGGAAATTAAGCCGGGGACATTTACAGTGGAACCCTGGCGTACATTAAGGGCCTCAGAAATTTCTGTCCCTGCAAAGGAATTATGTTTTCCCCAACCCAGGTATTTCAGGGCCATAGTTGACCTCTCAGACTTATTTCACTCAGGATCTTTATGGCCATCCAAGAAAAGACATTTTCACCCATCCGTCTGGAGCTGGATTCAAATTCTCATTCCATAGTTAAAAGGTACAGTGTACTGACAAGCTCTGCACAATTCAAAACATCGAAGCTCAGTTACTGAAATGAGACCCAGCTCAATCCAAGAGGTTTACGTACACACAAAATAGCCAGCCACCTCACATATTATTGTCACTAAGGTATCACTTAGAAGAAGCACAAGGTTAGGGTTAAGAGCATATTCATTATACACTGTCACCATGGAAGCAAATGCCAGGCAATCACACACATTCTATTTAAATCAACAGAAGGAAAAGTTTAAAAGAACCGAAGGCTCCATATCAGGCATGTAATCTCCCAACTCGATTTTGTTCTCTGCACTTCCCCAGGCGATGCTTTACACTAGAGCTAATACAAATGTAAACAAATTTGTCTGGTAACAAATAGCTGTTTCAAATTTACACTCATAAAAAAAATTATAAGTTCTATTTAAGTAATGTTTTGGGTCAGAGTTCAACATTGTGAGCAAGATTTGTTATTTGTAGCAACATCACAAACCCATTTTTTATATACAAACTTGCATCTTGCTGCACATAACAGATAGGAAATCTTCCCCTGCCTGCTTATAACATATGGTTTTTATTTTTTTGATGAATGTTATTGGTTGAATAGTTTGCAAAATAAGGAGTTATTTTTCCATTATATTTTAAACTAAACAGCTCACTTGGATGAATATAGGATCACACTGAAAGAATTGAAAAGTTGGTCAGAGGCACTAAGATAAACCTAGAAAAATTATCTGAAAATAGTTGATCATTGTAGATAAAGTGGCTAAGCCACTGGAATGTACCAACCTGAGAGGCTTTGCATTGAGCTTAATTACCTTTCCAGCAAATCAGTGGTCCTTTTGAGAAAACACCTTGAGAGTTTTTGACCAGGTAATATTTTAAGTGCTTCTGCTTCTTCGGCTGTGTTGTCAGCTTTAAGTTGATGTGATTGGAAAACTCCGTGAAGTACCGAAATCCTTTCTCCCCACAGCCTATGCAGTTCCCCGAGAAACCTGCGTCATAGCAACAGAAGCAAGAGCAGATGGTGAGAATCCTGACTCATCTGGATATGACTAAACTTCAAAAAGAAAAATGTTGTTTGCTTTCAACCTTTTAGTGGAAAGGATTTTTCCCCTATTAAATCTGTTAAGCCCCCAATTCCAGGTAAACATAGGGGGAAGTGTTAATCCCCAAAAATGGGTGGGAGGTTAAAAATTTTAAAATCTGAATCCCAACATCAACCCACCCACTTCCAGTTTTAGCAGAGGTGGGACAGGGGGGCGGCCAGCCAGCCCACTCCCAGGAGACGGGTTGGCACTTTAAATATTATAATGCTAGTCCGTGCCTCATTTGAAAGCACTATTTTAAATTTAACTCTGGCTGGTTGGGTTCACAGGCCTCGGAAAAGCACTAGCTGAAATAAGGCGAGGACTGCTGGATCCAGGAGGTAAGTGCTTTTCCACATACCTGCTAGATCCCATGTTCTTGCCTTTGGACTCCACCCCAGCCCCCCCACTTCCGATCTCCCCACCCCCCCGACCACCCCCCCCCACCAGACCACCGATCTCCAATAACCCCTCTGGCCATCCACCCCACCCCCTTCCCAGACCGCCCTTCCAACCTCCCGCTCCCAACCTCGCTGACAATCTGTAGCACCCGATATCCCCTCCAACGATCCAACCCCCTCCCTCCAACAATCCAGCCCCTGACCCCCCCCAAAGATCCAGCCCCCGACCCCCCCCCAAAGATCCAAACCCCGACTCCCCCCTCCAACAAACCAGCCCCCGACCCCCCCCAAAGATTCAACCCCCGACCCCCCCCAAAGATCCAACCCCCGACCCCCCTCCAACAATCCAGCCCCCGACCCCCTTCCAAAGATCCAACCCCCGACCCCCTCCCAAAGATCCAACCCCCGACCCCCCTCCAACAATCCAGCCCCCGACCCCCCCCCAAAGATCCAACCCCCGACCCCCCCCCAAAGATCCAACCCCCGACCCCCCTCCAACAATCCAGCCCCCGACCCCCTCCCAAAGATCCAGCCCCCGACCCCCCATCCAATAAACCAGCCACCAACCCCCCCCAAAGATCCAACCCCCGACCCCCCTCCAACAATCCAGCCCCCGACCCCACACAAAGATCCAACCCCCGACCCCTCTGCCAAAGATCCAACCCCCGACCCCCCTCCAACAATCCAGCCCCTGACCCCCCCAAAGATCCAGCCCCCAACCCCCCCAAAGATCCAAACCCCGACCCCCCCTCCAACAAACCAGCCCCCGACCCCCCCCAAAGATCCAACCCCCGACCCCCCCCAAAGATCCAACCCCCGACCCCCCTCCAACAATCCAGCCCCCGATCCCCCCAAAGATCCAACCCCCGACCCCCCCCCAACAAACCAGCCCCCGACCCCCCCCAAAGATCCAACCCCCAACCCCCCTCCAACAATCCAGCCCCCGACCCCCCCAAAGATCCAACCCCCGACCCCCCCAAAAGATCCAACCCCCGACCCCCCACCAACAATCCAGCCCCCAACCCCTCCCAAAGATCCAGCCCCCAACCCCCCACAACAAACCAGCCCCCGACCTACCCAAAGATCCAACCCCCGACCCCCCCCCCAAAGATCCAACCCTCGACCCCCCTCCAACAATCCAGCCCCTGACCCCCCCCAAAGATCCAGCCCCCGACCCCCCCTCCAACAAACCAGCCCCCGAGCCCCCCAAAGATCCAACCCCCGACCCCCCCTCCAACAATCCAGCCCCTGACCCCCCCCAAAGATCCAACCCCCGACCCCCCCTCCAACAAACCAGCTCCCGACCCCTCCCCAAAGATCCAGCCCCCGACCCCCCCAAAGATCCAACCCCTGACCCCCCCTCCAACAATCCAGCCCCCAACCCCCCCCAAAGATCCAGCCCCCGACCCCCCCTCCAACAATACAGCCCCCGACCCCCCCCAAAGATCCAGCCCCCGACCCCCCCTCCAACAATCCAGCCCCTGACCTCTCCTCCAACGATCCAGCCCTGACCTCCTTTCCAACGATCTAACCTACGACCCACCGACAATCCAGTGCCTGACCTCCACTCCAACAATCCAGCCCCGACCTCCCCTCCAATGATCCAGCCCTCGACCTCGCTGATGATCTCCGGCCTTCTGACTCAACTGCCCCGTCCCCCCCACCCCGATCCCTCCTTCTCTCCTCTCTGTGGCCTGGTGCCGCAGGCCTAACTGCCCAACAGCAGCCAGCCTCCCCATCTAGCTGGCCGCAGGCAGAAAACAAGAGAATCAGTGCCTGATTAGCATTTTAGCAAATTCAGCAAGACCTGAGGGAACCCGTTTCCCGGGTTTCCCAACCGCTTTCCAGACCTCCCATTCCCTATGTGCCTCCAAATTAAATTCTGGCCAGGTACAGCTGAGGTTTTGTCCATTTTGTAAAATTTATTATTTCAAAAATTGTATCTCCCTCAATAGCTTAGTTGGGTAACTGCACAGCATCACGTCGAACTGATCAGTACCAAATAAGGATGCAGATTAGGGAGTTTCAGTTGAGCGTTATGCTGGCTCCCCAGTGTAACTCCAGTCTGCCTGGGTGGAAAAACTGGGTGGGGTGCTGATCAGTGCAGGCCCTCTTATTTCCAGGATTTTCCACATGAAATGACATGGGATGTAGAATATGGCCCTCTTTATATGGGCAGATGTATCGAAACGAGAGATGCCCAAAACTTGCTGTCAAAATAATGGTGAGGCAAATAGCGGGCCATTATTTATGCGCAAATGCCACAGCAACTTCAAGTGAGAGCAGATGTGCAGTTAAACGTGGAAATCGAAAAGTTGCTGTCCGAGATGTGGCGCTCCGCCATTAGCTTCCTGAAAACGGCATTTCGCTGACTGCCCCCATTCAAATGTACTGAGCAGTGTGAAGTTCCTGTACTTACACTGTAGATATAAACTAAACTTACCACAGAAAGTTAAGTCAAGTCACTTTAGTCTAAGTACCCTTTTAACAACATGATAAGTGTTAATGACTGCCAATCAACCTCTCTGGTACTGAAAATTAACTATTACAAGTGTGGAGTCTTATTCCTTCAAATTTTAATTTTTGTAGATTTAAAAATAATTTCACAATCCTTCAATCGGATTGGTTAAGGAGATACAGTCGCTTACCTTGTTAACTCACATCCCAGATGCCCTGTAGAGGGCATCATGCCGGTTCTGTCTTGCACTTCCAGCAACATCCAGCACGAAATATCATGGAGATTAAACAATCTAACTAATGGCAAGTGTCGTTCGTTGACCGGGTACAAGTTCTGGTCCGTACAAATGGCAGGAACAAGTTATACAAAATATATCCTGTCATCTGCACCACAGCAACATTGGGCGGCACCATTGATTCCTGGTGTGTAGGGTTGTTATGGAGTTTGAGGATTGATTTAAAATATAAAGGGCTACAGTGCCTGAGTCAAGGTGCAAGTTTTGAAACGCTCTGATTATTTGCGCGAACACCTTTGCACCATCTGCGCATGCGTGCGGTATACTGGAGCCGCGCATGCGCAGTAACCAACAGTGCCACAGTTGTGGCCCACACCATGGGCCATACTTTCCTCGGCCCCATGCAAAGAAGGTCAGAGGATCCGTTGGGTATCAGGGCGGGGGGCAAGGGTGGTAGAGAGAGGATCAAAGGGGGAGAGGGAGGGTCGGAGCTGGGAGAGAGAGATCGGAGGGAGGGAGTGAGAGATCGGGAGGGGAGAGAGAGAGGCGATCGGAGGGGGGAGAGAGAGAGGTGATCAGAGGGAGGAGAGAGATGAGATCGGAGGGAGAGGAGATCTGAGGGAGAGATCGGGGTAGAGGGAAGAGAGGAGATCTGGAGGGGGGGAAGAGAGGAAATCAAAGGGGGGAGAGAGAGGAGATCTAAGGGGGAGAGGAGATGGATGAGATTGGAGGATGAGAGAGATCGGGGGGGGAGGGGGAGAGGAAATCAAAGAGGGGGGAGAGAGAGGAGATCGAAGGGGGGAGAGAAAATGGGAGAGAGAGGATCAAAAGGAGAGTGAGGATCGAAGGGAGGGAAAGAGACAGGATTGGAGGAGGAGAGGAGAGGAGCTCAGAGATGGGAGAAGAGGTCAGGAACTCGGACGGGAGGGATAACGAGCACGTGAGCACAGTGGGGATGGGAGAAGAACGTGATCCAGGTCTAAAGGGGGGGAGGGTGAAAGCGAAAGTAAGATCCAGATATGAATATGGATCACGTTCTTCCAACTCCACCCCCATCCCCTTTACACCCACACCATGTTCTCCCTCTCCTCCCCCAGACCTGGTTGATTTTTCAGAAAGCTCGGTGCATGTGTGGCAAGCGACATCATTGCACTGAATGAAATCCGGAAGTCAGGACACTGTCACTAATCACTTCATAACCAATAAACCTGTTAACACTTCGTGAAGCACACACAATGCCCCATCTATAGTGGGGGGCGGGGGGGAGAAAGGTCAGGAACTTGGGCAGGGTGAGGAGGAGGTCAGGAACTCAGGGGCTGGGGAAAACCAGGAACTTGGGCAGCGGGAGGTCAGGAACTTGGGTGGGGGGGGGAAAGAAGATCAGGAACTTGTTAGGGAGGGAAAAGGTCAGAAACTCAGGGAATGTGGGAAAGGTTAGGAACTTGTTTGGGGGGAGGAGGGGGAGAAGGTCCTAGCTCTGAGCTCTGTCTGGAACCTGCCAGTCAGAATAAATGCCTCGAATTACACATTATAAAGTATTTGATTACTACGGCAGGCAGGATCTAATTACCCATTACAGATATACTGCTGGGTGTGTCTTGTCCTGCAAGGGGACCAATCAGAAATCTGGTGTTGTAAATAGACGTGACCTTTTTTTAAAAAAAAATCTCCCAGCCCTGCAAGCCGCTGCCCACTCTGTAATGCAGCAGTACTCTAGGAGCCGAAATTATCCCTTCCAATAAGGCCTCTGGCCGCCTGACAGTGGTGGCCATACGACGGCACAGAATGGCCGCTGAGTCTCCGTGGAGGGGTGGCCATTTTGATAATTGCCCTTCCTTTGTTTTGGAGCGATGTCCAGGACCACTCCCCTGTTTTCCCATGCAGACGCCGACCCCTTACCGACTAGCGGAGACCCCCTTGTGAAATTGCCCCTTTCCCAGAATTGCCCCGTGGGAGTGGCTTCGCTGTCGGTCGGTGCCCCGAGGTACACTCTCTGTGGCATGGCAGCATGGCCACCCTTAAATGGGAGAGCACACTGATGCGGCTTCCATGTTATTTTTTTTTGTCGGTCGATTGCCAGGTCGGGCCGACAATTATGGCTGTGGGTTCGGCCGGGCTGCCAAAAGGCAGCCTGACACCCCCTTCTTGGGTGCCAGGCCACTGGCCCGGCCGAAATCCTCCCTGGTGGCCCAGTGTTTGCTACTAAAGTGGCTGCAGAGTTCGCAGTGGCCCTCCCCTTTAAAGGAAGGGGAGAGACATTGTGACGCGGCAGCGCGATGACATCATCAGCATGGCGCTGATGACTGACAGCATCGGCTACTCCGCCCCCCCCCACTTCTGCCCCCATGCTGATGCCACTTGCGCCCCACTTGAAAAAAATCCCTAAAGTGCTGAATTTCGACGGTTAGGTCGCCCCATGCAGTTAGGGCCGCCAGAACACATTGAAAACAGTAGGTGCGATTTGTTTTGGGCAATTTCGGCCCCCAGGTCACTCCCTAACCATCCCCCCACTGGTCCTCAAGGTGAGCTTCCTAACAAAGGCAGGAGTCTTTCTTACAATCTGTCAAAAACATGAAAATTAGTTTGTGTTTCAGTTGAATTTTAGTATAGTTACGACAGTAACTACACTTCAAAGGTACGTTATTGGCTTTAAAGTGCTTTGGGGTGTCCTGAGGTCATAAAGGCGCTATCTAAATGCAAGTCTTTCTTTTGTAACAAAGAAAGTTATCATTTATAAATTACCATTTTCAACAAAAACCTCAAAGTAAGGAGTCTAAACTGGGTTTTGCTAAATTAAAGGGACATCATCTTGATGAAAAAAATGTCTAGCACTAATTTTTCAATTGTTTGATATGCACAATGCTATGACTTCAATCTAGCTGAACAGCATCATCACTCCAGTAGCATCAGATTCCAAGATGAAAATATTGTCCCGTTCTCCCTCTTTTCCCACCCACTCAAAAATATGCTTTGGAAAAACTTTATACCCCATAAACACTCAAGTTAATTTAAATATGCTAAAATCTAACACTTTTATAGATCTATATGTTTCATAAATTTCCAAGTCTATTTTCAAGAAAAACTCCAGGGGGTGGAAATTCAGTTGGAGGCTAATGAGGGCGATAATGGCGGTGGGACAGGAAATTTTTCACCGGAAAATCGTTTGCGTCTGCAGCCACAAACTTCAGCAGCTGGGCCCTGAGTGTGGGGCGGAGCGCTAAGGGAGGCATTCCACACCTCTTTTAGTGCATTAGGCCGGCTGAGCAACTGAAAATCTGTTGCTAAAGAGCCGGCCTCGGGGTGCCCTAAGAGAGGCTTCACTGGGGAGAAAAGCTCCAATAAAAACACAAAAAACATTCCCAATACCTTGCTCACCCCACATCAAGTTAAATTGCAAAAATTAAAAAAAAAACAATCACACTTACCTCATTTCGTCATTCCTTCCTTCACCAACGCTGGAACAGCTCGGACTGCCCATTTTCCCAGGTGGTCCACTAGGACGCGCTACAGGGCACTACAGGGTCAGCACGAAACAAAAATCATCACGCTGTCGAAACCGGGACAACTGGACAACGGCTCGACGTTCCCGGACAGTACTAGTCAGCGCCGTCGGCACCAGTGCACTGAATGTGCCGAGCAGTGAGAATGCTCGTGTCTCCGACCCCTTTAGCGCCCCTGTTCTGATCCTTTCCAGGGGCACTAAGCGAGCAAATTTCTACCCCCATGACTTCTAAAAGAAATGGATATAGTGGGCTAACAGCTAACTTCAATTCAACTATTTTTACTTATTTTCTCCCCATCTGCCAAAGTTATAAAACATTTCCAGCTAATCAGTTTTCAGGCCTCTGCTAATGACACTCTGTAATAGGGTACCAGGATTCACAAGGGCAGCCCAGGTTGATTAACTCTCAGAGCTTCATTCTCTCCCAAAGGGGAAGTGTGCAATCTTCACACAACAAACAAAACCTCAAATTCACCACACAAGAACTCAAATATATGGAGCAGTATACTGGAGTACCAGCAAGATGTACTACCACACTGACAAAACAAAATCTAATTTCATTATGTTCGCTGCACATATTCAGTAACTATACATAAGAATACAATCAAGTGCATTGTGTGTTAGGACCAATAGACATTAAATATGTTTCCAATCTTTGTGAGTGAGGGGTCACCAGCATCCAAGTAGTTCCATTACTAGTTACCAACATGAAGACATTCAAATAGGTTGGTGGCAGCCTGAGAGAGGACATATCTCTCATTAACATTCACAGAGAGCGATCAGTTTTGAAGGAAATGCCAAGAGTGAAATATTATCAGTAAGTTTATCATCAGAAGCCCAGAACTCCTACAGACAAGCCCTTTTTGAATGTGAGGGGTTGGACAAGCCTCCCCATCGGAATTTAAAGGGCCATTTTAAACAGGACAGAATCCCAGTGCAATCGGGTTCTGCCCTAAATTTTAAAACCACTGAACATTGCTTGATTGTGGCATCATCCCTTTTGTGGATGTTTACACAAATACAAATGCAGAATGTTCAGAAAGGAAAAAAAAACTTATAGTTTTACTGATAAATGTGCTGTCACACAACCACTAACTTACTGTCAGAAATAAGACACTCCTCACCTAAAAGTGCATTCTTTCCATTGTCATCTGGGAGGAATCGTTTATCTACTGCACAGATCAGAATGTGCTCAGGGAGATTTGGAGACTTGGCTCCTACCAGCACAAAGCCTGGTGGAATGTCAATTTGTTCTGTGGAGAGTGATACCAGACGCAGGTCTTTGCCAGCCTGGCAGAAACCTAAATCAAAGCAAAAACATTATTTTACTTTTCTGCAAAAAGATGTGATAACTTGAACAATGTTTCAAAATAGCAGCAGTAAAATAAATGTTGTTACTTTACAACAGTTATAGAATGTTACAGTTATTGTATATGTTTATTTAAATAAGACTCTTTTAAAGGGCTAGAATTTCCAATAGCTTACCGCCCAGTTTCTGGGCATTATTGGTCATTGTGGACGATAACCAGGTGAGCGAGAAATTCCCTATCTGAGTTACGCCGGCGGTTTCGAGGTACCGCTGGGGAGCAGACCGCCGGCATGCACCGTCCTCAGATTGCCCTGGCGCGATATTTGGCTCAGCAGTGACCCGTAGCTAAGTATTAAAAAAACGCTCACGAGGATTGGCGGAGCTGGGTGGTAGGTGAGTAGCTCCTTAAGAAAAAGGTTAATAATTGTTTTTTTACTCATTATTTTAAAATTTAGGTGAAAAGGGTCTGGAGAATGTTTTAATGATTTTTTATATTCTGTCTTTTGCAAAAATATTTTTAGTGTTTTTCTGCTCCTAAGCCTCGGGGTAAATTTTTTGTGATTTTTTTTTTATTTATCGCCCATTTTCTTTAGGAACCGCCCAATCGACCCTAAATTCCACTTTTTCGCCGAGAATCGGGGTGCAACACCCATTTTTTTCACTGGGCGGATTTTTTTATTTTTTGGGGGGAAGTTTTCGCCGGCAATAATCTTGGGAATCTTAGCGGTCTTTTGGACGGCAATCGGACGCTGGCAGGTTGTTAGGAAACTCTAGCCCTTTGAGACACAATTACCTTTGCAAAAATATTGGGGTATACATTTATCTTGGCCGGTAACGCAAAGCGGGCAATAGTGAATCAGCAGCCCATTTTACACACAACTTGATTTTCTTTTCCATTGGCTTCAACTCAACCCAACCCAAGATAAATTCATACTCCATTTTATTTCCTTTTCTATTATTAAAGTTTTGAGAATGCATGCAGTAAAGTTCATTTTTGGAATTAACTTTTATTGATTCACTAACATTGTACTTTACCACTGTAAAACCATGCCATCCTACTGAGTTCCAGGGCTCAGGTACTTTTCTAACACACTTTTAATGCCCATTAATAATAGCTGTCTCCAGCAATTTAGTAATTTCTACATAATGCAGTTGCATTGCATTGTCCCTCCTTCTGTTTCCTTTTATTGAAAGAATAAATACCTTACAGAACCAAATGTTGTGAATAATAAGTCTTCATTCAAAAGTAACACAAGTCAGAATCCCAGCCTCTGCTGAGATTCGCACACAAGCTGCAATCCACTAAACATTGTGTTCAGTTACATCAGGGGCAGCAGAAAATGTTTTCTTTTCTCAAACATATAAATTGGATGGATGCTCAATTCAGAAAAAAAGAGAAGCACAAGTTATGACAGACAATTTCACAACCCCAAGCCTTTTGAAAATTAATACAGAGTTCATTGTCCTCACTCCCCCGAGACACATGTACCATAAGAACATAGGAGCAGAAGTGGGGCATTTGGCCCCTTGAGCCTGCTCCACCATTCAATAAGATCATGGCTGATCTGATCATGGACTCAGCTCCACTTCCCTGCCCGCTCCCCATAACCCTTTACTCCCTTATCGCTCAAAAATCTGTCTATCTCCACCTTAAATATATTCAATGACCCAGCCTCCACAGCTCTCTGGGACAGAGAATTCCATGGATTTACAACCCTCAGAGAAGAAATTTGTTCTCATCTCAGTTTTAAATGGGTGATCCCTTATTCTAAGACTATGTCCCCTAGTTTTAGTTTCCTCTATGAGTGGAAATATCCTATCTGCATCCACCTTGTCGAGCCCCCTCTTTATCTCATAAGTTTCAATAAGAACACTTCTCATTCTTCTGAACTCCAAAATGTATAGGCCCAACCTACTCAACCTATCCTCATAAGTCAACCCCCTCATCTCCGGAATCAACCCAGTGAACCTTCTCTGAACAGCCTCCAATGCAAGGATAACCTTCCTTAAATACGGAGACTAAAGCTGTACGCAGTCCTCCAGGTGTGGCCTCACCAATACCCTGTACAGTTGTAGCAGGACGTTTCTGCTTTTATACTCTATCCCCCTTGCAATAAAGGCCAACAATCCACTTGCCTTCCTGATTACATGCTGTACCTGAATACTAACTGTTTGTGTTCCATGCACAAAGACCCCCAGGTCTCTCTGTACTGCAGCATTTTGTAATTTCCCTCCATTTAAATTATAATTTGCTTTTCTATTATTTCTGCCAAAGTGGATAAACTCACATTTTCCCACATTATACTCCATCTGCCAAATGTTTGCCCACTCACTTAGTCTGTGTATATATATCCCTTTGCAGATTTTGTGTGTCCTCCTCACAATTTGCTTTCCCACCCATCTTTGTATCATCAGCAAACTTGGCCACATTACACTCGGTCCCTTCATCCAAGTAATTAATATAGATTGTAAATAGTTGAGTCCTTGTGGCACCCCACGAGTCACTGTTTGTCAACCGGAAAATGACCCATTTATCCCGACTCTCTGTTTTCTGTTAGTTAGCCAATCCTCTATCCATGCTAATATATTACCCCCATGAGCTTTTATCTTGTGCAGTAACCTCTTATGTGGCACTATATCGAATGCCTTCTGGAAATCCAAATACACCACATCCACTGGTTACCCCTTATCCACTCTGCTCATTACATCCTCAAAGAACTCCAGCAAATTTGTCAAACATGATTTCCCTTTCATAAAACCATGCTGACTCTGCTTGATTGAATCATGCTTTTCCAAATGTCCCGCTACTGCTTCCTTAATAATGGACTCCAGCATTTTCCCAATGACAGATGTTAGGCTAACTGGTCTATAGTTTCCTGCTTTTTGTCTGCCTCCTTTTCTTAAATAGGGGCATTACATTTGTAGTTTTCCAATCTGCTGGGACCGTCCCAGAATCCAGGGAATTTTGGTAGATTACAACCAATGCATCCACTATCTCTGCAGCCACTTTTCTTAAGACCCTAGAATGTAAGCCATCAGATCCAGGGGACTTGTCCACCTTTAGTCCCATTATTTTACCAATTACAGTTGAATGAGAGCAAGTAGACAACCTGTTCCCAGTCTCAATCTATCTTCAGCGAGCTACTTGGAGGAGAGTACAAGCTGTGATTTTACCCTCTCTTTCCAATAACCATGAGTGGAATATCATAGTGTAGAGAACTTCAATTCGATGGCTCAGTGAGATGGAATATTAGAGCACTGCACCACTTTGTCATACAGCTAGGACGCTTTTTTTAAAATGCTTTCACGGGATGTGGGCATCGTTGGAAAGGCAATAAAACTATGTGGCTGCCTAAAATACACAGCACAAAATATTCACTCATTCAGTGTATATTTACTTTCTCCTTAGAGAGAAGAAGCTGCTTTAAACAGAAGGCAGAAAGCACAGATTAGTGTAGGGATTCAGCAAGCCAAACCTCTCACTCCCTTCAAAGACATTATCATGAAGCTCATTAGGTAGAAAACTGTACAGAAAGTGGGTGACGTGCGGAGGAAGACACTTCAGGTTTGTATAATTATTATGGCATGTATGTCAGCGGGTGTAAAGCAGTGACTATGTTACACTGCAAAATGTGCCATGTACTGTCAGCACAGCAACAAGAGCATTCCAAATGATGCACTCTGTATCATGAACTCTTTCTTCTTCGTCTTCAAGAGATGCTACAATTCCAGGAGCAGCAAGATGAGCCATCTCAACAAGAGCACTCAGTAGTACGAAGCACACACCAAACCAGAAACACACTCTACAGACATTTACTGATTTAGAAGTTCATTAGAATAGAATCATAGAATGGTTACAGCACAAAAGGCGGCAATTCAGCCCGTCGAGCCTGTGCCGTCTCTCTGCAAGAGCACCTCAGCTAGTCCCATTGCCCCGCCCTTTCCCCGTAACCCTGCAATTTTTTTTCTTTCAGGTACTTATCCAACTCTATTTTGGAAGCAGTGATTGAGTCTGCCTCCACCACGCTTTCAGGTAGTGAATTCCAGATCTTAACAACTCGCTGTGTAAAAAAGTTTTTTCTTATGTCACCTTTGGTTCTTTTGCCATTATGAGGCAATTTTCACAGGTATGAATGGAGCCAAGGTGGTGGCTAAAAAAAGTGCTGCCGATTGTTGAGAGGCTGCATATTATGACACACACCCTGCTGAGTTAATTCATGGAGCCAGCTATGCAATCAAGGACATTTCAAGAACACAAATAAGAGTACAATGCAAACAGCCGGTACAAAGCTAAGGGATGTTGTGCCACAAGTTTCTCTGCTCTATGGACTGCAATTAAGCAGAATGCAGCATCAGTGGTATCTGCAGAGGAAATCTCGGGCACACTGGCGCTAAGCACAGTTGCAGCACCTCTTCTGAGTGGTCCCACTATTGCTGTGGAGATGCTGCGGTCCAGACTCCATGAAGTAATAACAGTGGGCTTCAACGCACTTGGAGACCGATTCCAAACAATGTTTCCTCTCATTTTTTTTCCGGCACGCGATCCCTTTAAATTTGCCGCAAGGCTGCGCATGCATGGTATTTTTTTCAGCGGCAGCAGCTGGTGAGCGGCTTGCATGGAACCTCCCAATTCATGCGTGGCCATGCACCCGCGCACCTTAGGGGGAACACTGATTCCAAAGAATCATAAGTGAGTGATTCAGAGAACTCATGACAGTGCAATGCTCTGTGCTCAAACAATGTAGCCACTCAAACGCCAGTGGAGCCACTTGGCTGGAAGCACAGCAGCAGGCAGATAGCTCTGATACCACCATCCGCAGTATTTTGCTGTTGTTGCAGATAGCTTTGATGTTGCCCCCAATCTTTCCTTGCAGACGCCTCTGGACAAATGAGACAAGATGCCCGAAAAAGAAAGTAATGGAAAAGAACAAACTATTCCCGACACACAAGTAGGATCATCCGGGTCTGCCACAGGTTTCTGCTAGCTCCTTGTTATCTTCTTCATTCTGTAACATGACTTACTGCTGTTCATCTTACACAATGTTACACAGGTGCTTGAATATTAATGTCACATGAGTGCAATCGATGACACCCTATACCCTGGGAATACCACAACTTTTGAACAATCCTCTCAACCTCTCCTGTTGCTGCTGCACATTCCGGTTTAAAAAAAATCTCCATTTTTACATGTAAATGAAATACTGCAATTAGCCACATATTGGCCCCAAGTTTCGACATGATTTGCTCCTGATTTTTAGGAGCAACTGGTGTAGAACGGAGTATCTTAGAAATCGGAATTCTCGCCATTTAGTTTGCTCCAGTTCTAGTCAGTTAGAACAGTTTCACTTTGGAACAGAATTTTTTTTTCAAAAGGGGCGTGTCAGGCCACTTACGCCTGTTTTCAAAGTTTCGTCAGTGAAAACTTACTCCAAACTAACTTAGAATGGAGTAACTGAAGATTTTTGTACGCTCGAAAAAACCTTGTCTACACTTTAGAAAATCAGGCGTAGGTTACAAATCAGGCGTAGGGAATGGGGGGGGGGGGGTTTAAAGGGAAGTTTACAAACACTTCAGTTTTACAAATAAAGAGCCATCATCAATAATAAATGATAAAAACATCAATAAATCAACCAATAAATCAATCAAAAAAAATTAATAAGAAATAATTTTTTTTTTAAATCAATAAATAAAACATTTTCTACTTACCGACTGCAGCACCGGGAGCCCTCTAACAGCGTGCTGGGATGCCCCCCCCACTCCCCCCAGTGTGTCTCTGTCAGTGTCTCTATCTCTCTGTCTGTGTGTGTCTCTCATTCTCTGTCTGTCAGTGTCTTTGTTTCTGACAGCGAGGGGAGGGGGAGGAGGGGGGTAGAGGGAGAGAGGGGGGAGCAGAGGGAGAGATGGGGGAGAAGGGGGAGGGGGGAGGAGGAGAAGGGGGGGAGAAAGGAGATGGGGGGGGGGGCGAAAGGAGAAGGGGGAGGGAGGCTGAACGGGCCGGGCCCGGCCGGGTCCAAGACTTCGGGCAGGGCCCAAGACTTCGGGCAGGGCCCGTCCCCAGCACCAGATTTACAGGTAGGTGGCGTTGGGTCGGGTCGGGGGGAGCGCGGGTCGGGGGGGTGGTGGGACGGAGGTCGGTTCGGGTCGGGGGTAGGGAGGGAGAGGGAGGTCAGGTCGGGTCCAGTCGGGGGGTGGGGGGGGGGAGAAGTGGGAGTCGGGTCGGTGTCAGTGTCGGGTCCGGTCCGGAGGCGGGGAGCGGGGGGAAGCGGGAGTCGGGTCGGGGTCAGATCCGGTCCAGGGACGGGGCGGGGGGGGGGGGGGGGAGAGCGGGAGTCGGGTCGGTGTCGGGTCCGGTCCGGAGGCGGGAAGCGGGAGTCGAGTCGGGTCGGGAGGAAGCAGGAGCTGGCCGTGGGAGGAGCCTTATTCACGCAGCCCCAGTGACGCCATTCGGCCAGGGCTAGGGGCTGCGTGCTTCGGCCCCTCCCACACAGTTTTGGGCGCCTGGAGCTACTGCACATGCGCGCCCACTGTAGCGTGCATGTGCAGAGGTCCCGGCACTGTTTTCAGCGCAGGGACCTGGCTCCGCCCCCTACAGCTCCTGCTGCGCTGCGCCGAGCTGCAAACGACTTGCAGGGAGCTGGAGAATTTTAGGTGCACTTTGTGGCGCGAAAAACGGGCGTCCAGGTCGGGACTGCGCCGTTCTAGGCGCGTCTCGAAAATTGGGCCCGTACATTCTAGCTTTTGGTTCTTCAATTAAATCCTGCACTACTTCATAGATGTTTGAGTCTAGAGAATGTTCTTGATATCACAGCAAGAACATCTACTTTGTTATAATGTTTCTGCTCAAGTTTTAAAATAGGTTAGATGCATTTCCATGATATACAGGATAAATCTGGAGAGGTTAATCTACTTTTTATCATAACCACACCATCAGACATAATCCAGCTAGATCTGAATGCAAGGAATTCCTATAGTATCTGACATAAATTTGGTCAGATTGTCTATTGAGACCACTATGTAAGCCAATGAGTTGGAGGCAGGGTGACACTTACAGCAGGACTCACAACAAACAGTCTATTTTATATAGCAAACAAAGTATACTTACTCAGCAAACAGAAAAGCAAACAACGTTTATTTAAAGAGCGCACTATAGCAAACAGTCTACAGAATCTAGTTAAAGAGAGTCTCTACGAACAACAGCAAACAGAACGTCTCCCGGTAAAAGCAGGATGATTTATCCAGCAAAATGCAGTGAATGGAGGATAGCTACATACAAATTATGCACTTAAAATCAATCACAGCCGCTTACTGCAGGCGTGATTGGCAGGGGAATTACCCAATCATCTCCATTCTGGCCGGGAATCATGGTGTCACTATATGCAGGCAAGTTTGGTGAAGGGTCAGAACCATGCTTTTCTCAGCCAAAGCAAGAATTAATATGAGACTTTCCTTGTTAGTCTCTCAAAATATCTTGGGAATCAAGTAAACTACAAGAAACTGGAGGTCAACTTCAGATATTCTCCATTTCTCAAAGATCATGGAGACAACTCTGTTTTGAAGGGTCTACTTGTTATACGATATTGCTGACGAAATATGGCAAGCTCTCAGATACTGTTTTTCTTACCTAAGGTATCCATGCATATTCTGGAATGCATAACCAAAAGGTGTTTCCTGGCACACTTACTAGAATGTTATCTATCGTCGTCTCCCTGGAAATGTGTCTATACAGTTGAAGTAGCATGTGATCTGTTTCTATGGAATTTTGAACCAAATGCTAGGAAGTATGTGACAGAAAACCAGCGATGATTCTCGCTAATCAGGCCTTTGAGTGGCACATAGCCTCCACCTGCCACCTCCTCATAGTGGCACAACTAAAATTAGGAATTTAGCAGTGTGGGCCATCATGGACCATCACCCATGCACCACCACATTGTGGCACCATCCATTAGCGCAAAGAATATATGAGTCCATTCACACTGTCTCAAGGATTACATGTTTGAGCGATTACTGCACCAGCAAGTGGAACATTAGAGGTCTCATGAACTACTTCATGATTGGCATTCTGGAAAAAGCATCCCTTATCAGTATCAACACTCATACATAATCCTTGAGCTGAGACCCTGCTGCTAGGTGTAAATCTAGGTCACTGATAGTTACTGCATATCAGAAGACAAAACTTATACACACCATCTGTAGTGCAGGATCCCTCTGGAGCATGTTTCTGCATGTATGCAAGAGGTGGGCTGTTTGACTCAGACATTTCCTCTTCCTCCTCCTCCTCTTCATTATCCAATCCGTTGCCAACTTGTATAGCTGGGAATCCAGAAGAGCTACTCTGTGTGTAACGATGGACTTCAATTTCTTTATCAAGTTCCTCTATCTTTGGTTTGACATCTGTTTCGAGAACAAATTTCAGGTGTTATTTCAAACCAGCTAACATCTGTATTGCTTACATGACAGAAGGCTAGGGACATAATTGATGAGGATACAAACATACAAGCCCCAATATTTACAGGGAGGCGGGGGTTGTGACAGCTGGGAAACTTGGGAATGCAAGTAATGTGGTGGTCCTGCTGAATTTCACGGCAGGACCTGGTTTTAATTTTTTTTCTCTGTTTCCCAGCTGGCAGCTAGCCGGATTGAGAGGCTGGCTGGCTGTCGAGCAGGAAGGCCTGAACTGGAAGGCCACAGCCATGGAGCAGAGAAGTGGGAGAGTTTGCTCGGGGTGGGAGGTGGGTATGGAGGGGGAGAGATTGCGAGGGGAGGGAAATCGCACGTCAGCCTGGAGATCGGGAGGCTACAGATCGTGGGTCGTGAGGGGTGAAAATTGCTGCAGGTTAGCTTGTTGGGCTGGAGGAAATACGCGTGCTCCTCCTAGCCCCCAAGCAATGCTGGTCAAGCACTTACCTGCTGGATCCAGCCCTTCTCGCCTCGCTTCCCGGCCCACGGTCGTTAAATGTAAAAGTCTTTTAAAATCGGAGACAAGCAGCCTCATTAACATATTTAAATTGCTGATCCGCCTCTCGAGAGTAGGTTATTCGCTCATCCCCCCAATCCACCTCCATTAAAACCAGAAGTGCACCGTTCGTGGCAGGTTGGGGTGGGGTTTCAGATTATTCAGAATTTAACCCTTCCCCTCCCCCGCCCCTCCAGGGGCTTAAAATTGTTTCTAACAATGTTATATGACAGCTTGAAATATACACATGGTTTTCATAACCCTTGTAAACTTCAGCGCAACTAAACTTGGTAACTCGATTGCTCATTACAAAGTTAAGAGTGATTTCACGCATTTACAACTTGACATTCACACCAAAGTAACAAGATTGAAATACCTCCAAACAGTTGAAATTATTAAATATGCTAACAATATGTTTCAATATTTGCCAATTAGTGCAAACTCTTTCTTTTAACCAACAGCAGCCCACCTCCCCTTTAACTTTCACCCCGCTAGCAGCCTGCTGCCCGGTAAGCGTCCACTGAAGCTGTCATCGTCAAGGGGCAATACCCAATTTAGGGTCCAGGGTGCTGCGCACAGTGATGACGTCAGCACCTCCAGTGCGGCAGAGTGGGGTGCTACGTGTTACCGCCACTGTTAAACGCCTGCTGAATTTAGCGGAAGTCATTAGCGGTGCCGCGGCCGGTCGCAAAGTCATTTGCACCCAGTTAGCATCCCCTAGTTATTGTTGGAGGTGGCAGTTTAGGGGAATTGAGAAGCAGGCTGCTAGCAGAGAAAAGCAACCAGCAGTTATCTTTGCTATCTAAGATAATCCTTCAGTTGTGAGTGGCTTGGCTGAGGAAAATGATGCCCTGCAACACTCCAGTGCGCCAGTGCAGCCTTCGGCCGCCTGAGGAATAGAGTGTTCGAAGACCAGGCCCTCAAACCTACCACCAAGCTCATGGTCTACAGGGCTGTA
This sequence comes from Pristiophorus japonicus, assembly GCF_044704955.1. Taxonomy (NCBI): domain Eukaryota; kingdom Metazoa; phylum Chordata; class Chondrichthyes; family Pristiophoridae; genus Pristiophorus; species Pristiophorus japonicus. The sequence continues at coordinate 440,812,341 of NC_091977.1, read as the reverse complement.
ATAATACCCGCCCTCCTGTATAAATCTGATGCATGGACGATGTACAGAAGACACATCAAGTCGCTGGAGATATATCACCAATGATGTCTCCGCAAGATCCTGCAAATCCCCTGGGAGGACAGACGCACCAACATCAGTGTCCTCGCCCAGGCTAACATCCCCAGCATTGAAGCACTAACCACACTCGATCAGCTTCGCTGGGAAGGCCACTTAGTTCACATGCCAGACACGAGACTCCCTAAGCAATTGCTCTATGTGGAGCTTCTTCATGGCAACAAGCCAAAGGTGGGCAGCAGAAACGTTACAAGGACACCCTCAAAGCCTCCCTGGTGAAGTGCGACATCACCACTGACGCCTAGGAGACCCTGGCCGAAGACCACCCTAGGTGGAGAAAGTGCATCCGGGAGGGCGTTGAGCTCTTCGAATCTCAACGGTGCAAGCGTGAAGAGGTCAGGCGCAGGCAGCGGAAAGAGCGTGTGGTAAATCAGTTCCATCGCCCCCCTTCCCCCGACGAATGTCTGTCCCCACCTGTGACAGGGTCTGTGGCTCTCGTGTTGGACTGTTCAACCATCAAATAACTCACTTTAGTATTGGAAGCAAGTCTTCCTCGATTCCGAGGGACTGCCTATGATGTGGTCCAGCCAGATCTGGTGATAGATGGCTAAACCGGTTGCACACCAGATATGCTAAAGCCCACACCCTTTGGACGAGGGAGTGGCAGTGGGAGCCATTCCAGGAGCGTCAGGAGTTTCAAGTTTTTAATACGGGCAAGGCATCAACGTTGGAGAAGAGGAAATGATTGATCAGATTGAGCACTGCAGAAGTATTACGGCAAATTGAGGGCCAAAGACTGGGTAGTTTGCAGCTTGAAAATGCAATTGGAGGTGATTTGAGGAGAAAGATGCAGAAGGAGGTCGGGTTGGAAGGGACTAAGGGGTTGTAGATGGTGATGGATATAAGGAAGTGATATAAGAGCATGCCAAACATTAGTGAAACAGTCAATGTATTGGGAGACTTGTCTGCAAATCAGTATTTGCTGACAAAAGTTAGTACGGACCAGGCTATGCCCAACACGCTTTACGAATTCTGTTGGAAATGGAATTGATTCTGGCTCATGCATACTGTAGGTGGAAATTCTCACAAGAATAGGAATTCCCACCTGCAGTATGGGGTATCCACTTTTGGTTTCATTGGCAACAGCGCTCAGGTTAGAGGGAAGAGAGTAAGGCGGGAGGAATGGATAGCAACAACAACTTATATTTATATCGCACCTTTACGGAGGAAAACGTCCCAAGGTGCATCACAGTAAAGAGAAATTAGGGCAGATGACCAAAAGCTAGGCCAAAGAGGTAGGTTAAAAGAGGAAAGGGAGGTAGAGAGGCGGAGAAGTTTAGGGAGGAATTCCAGACTTAGGGAAGAGGCAGCTGAAGGCACGGCCACCAATGGTTGAGCAATTAGAATCAGCGATGCTCAAGAGGCCAGAATTAGAGGAACGCAGGTATCGTGGCGGGAGTGGGGGGGGCAGGGTTGTGGAGCTTGAGGAGATTAAAGATAGGGAGGAATGAGGCCATGGAGAGAACTGAAAACATAATGAGAATTTTAAAATGTGGTCCAGCCAGATCTGGTGATAGACGGGTAATCCAGTTGCGCACCCTTTGGATGAGGGAGTGACGATGGGAGCCATTCCAGAAAAACAACCAGAATAGCAGTAAAAGAGAGAAGGAAGAGAAGAAATGAATAGCAATGAAGGGGAAATGGACAGCGATGAAATAGAGAGGGAAGGGGAAATGGGGTGGAGCAGGAACGAAACAGAAGCTCGGTGCAATGCTTTTGGGGGAGGGAAAGGAGATGCTGGGGGCAGAATTTTGGGGTGGGGAAGGAAGAAAGTGCCAACATTAACAGTAACATTTGCTCCAGACAAATGCTAGCCAATGACCATCTCCAACAAGAGAAAGTCTAACCATCTCCCCTTAAGATGCAATGGCATTACCACCGTCGAATCCTCCACCATCAACATCCTGGGGGTCACCATTGACTAGAAACCTAACTGAACCTGCCACATAAATACTGTGACTAAAAGAACAGGGTATTCTGCAGTGAGTGACTCACCTCCTGACTCCACATAGCCTTTCCGCCATCTACAAAGCACAAGTCCCTTTAAATTTGTGCAGCGGCCGATTACGCACCATATCTCTTCCAGCAGAACAGCTGGTGAGCAACATGCACGGGACCTTAGGGGGAATAGGAGTGTGACGGAATACTCCCTGAATGAGTGCAACTCCAACAACATTTAAGAAGCTCGACACCATCTAGGACAAAGCAGCACACTTGATTGGCACCTCATCCACCACCTTAAACATTCAATCCCTCCACCATTAGCGCACCATGGCTGCAGTGTGTACCATCTACAAGACGCACTGCACCAATCGCCAAGGCTTCTTCAACAGCACCTCCCAAACCCGCAACCTCTACCACCTAGAAGGACAAGGGCAGCAGGGCACATGGGAACATCATCACCTTCAAGTTTCCCTCCAAGTCACATACCATCCTGATTTGGAAATACATCACCGTTCCTGGGTCAAAATCCTGGAAGTCCCTCCCAAACAGCACTGTGGGAGTACCTTCACCACACGGACTTCAACAGTTCAAGAAGGCAGTTCACCACGACCTTCTCAAGGGCAATTAGGGATGGGCAATAAGTGCTGGCCTTACCAGTGATGCCCACATCCTGTGAATTATTTTTTTTTAAAGCAGACACACAGAGAAGCTGTCAGCACCTGTTAAAGGGACACACACATCTTTCAGGTAAGTTTACATTTTAGCTTTTGGACTGGGTTCTTTTGATTTTACTGAAGTAGTGGCTTGCTGCAATAGATGTTGAAAGTTTTTTAAGTGTGTAGGAATTGCTGCTGGATACTTGCAAAGCCTCGGATGGTTAAGGAAGGCCTCTGAGAAGACAGAAAAAGCTGCAAATGCTCGGTAGGTCAGGCAATATCAGTGGAGAGAGAAACAGAGTTCACGTCTCAGGTCAAGGTGCTGCCTGACCTGCTGACGATTTCCAGCATTTTATGCTGTCATTTCAGATTTATAGCATCCGCTCGCAGAGGAAAGAGGAAGACGTAGACAAGGAAAAAGCTGAAGAGGAGGAAACAGAAGTGGGGGGAGCAGAAGAGGAAGAAACAGAAGAAGAGGAAGCAGAAGGAAGGATGTATCCCAGACAGCCCCTTTCTGGCCAGGATATTTGGGATGGAATCTACCACCTGCGGTACCAGTGACCACAACCCAATTCCCCTTTCAACGTATTTCCCACACCTTACCTTCCCTCTGTTACTGACCATCAAAGCGTCCTCTTGGCCACGATGCTGAAATAAAAGCCACCACAAAGCACATTTTCCAATCCAACTTTATAACACCTATCCATCCAATATGACATCAAGAAAGCAACTCATCACCCTTATGCATTCTCTTAGTGAGTATCTTGTATGTGCATTTGCATATACTGATGTCATGCAGTGCTACCCCAGTGGCTGCAGCATGGCTGGTGGAAGGCTGCTGACTTTCAAAGTCGACGCTGCAAATGGCTTTGCTGGTCGACCTTGAGGAGCTGGTGACTGGGTGTGTCAAATCGAGTGATGGTGTTTCTTCTTCTTCTTCACTCTCCTTTCCCTCTTCTTGGCCAACCACTGGCAATGCAGGCTGCATTTCTTGGGTATGTGAAATGAAGAAGGCATAAGGGTAGAGTTGTGATGAGGGGAGGGCGGGAAAGCAAAAGGCGCATGCAAGGAGGAGGATAATGTTTGAGGATACCAACATCTTGTATCCTTTCTGCGCTGCCGCTAGCCAAGGGCTCAGCCATGTCCCTGCCGAGTTGCCAAAGAAGTTTTCAGGTTGGCAGGCTGTAACTAGTGGGATGCCGTAAGCATCAGAGCTTGGGTCTCAACTATTTACACAAGAACATTGGAATTAGCAGCCGGAATAGGCCATACAGCCCCCCCAAGGCCACTCCGCCATTTGTTTGAGCTCAACTCTACTTTCCCGTCCAATCCCCATATCCCTTGATTCCCCTAGATTTAGTGATACCAAAAACAGAGCTGGAAGAGTCCCTTGCTATTTCTCACTGCCATTTTTTTTAATGCTCTTAATTATTTTGCTAGAAATAAAAAACATAGAGCTAATATAGTCTGCCAACTGTGTTTATAATGCTGCATGTAGTGACCAGAGGAAATAGTTTCCCTTCATCTTCAACCGTTTCATGAAAACAAGCCTATAATTGAATATAAGACTGAAGCTTTATGCTTTAAATTACTGTGTCTTCACTATGCAGCAATATCGTTTTGAAAGAATATCTTAACATTTCTAGTAAATTTATACACATTTGACTTGATATTTCTGGCCTACCTAAAATATGGCAAAGCAGTAATTCTGTCTACCCATGGAACTCCAGCGGGTAGGGAAATAATTTTATATCTAGGATGGACTTAAAAAGAGGGATTCCCATTCCGGATCGGTAATTCGCAATTGGAAGAGAGGGAAATACAATTTAGCTGCAATAGGCAGAAATTATTGTCCTTGGCTGAGGAACCCATGAATCCAGGTCTCCGGGATCCAGTCTTCAAAAGGAGTATGATTCAGGAATGTAGGAGGCCGAAATTGCCTCTTTGAGAAAGGCCCGTTACCACGCCGGGCGATAACATCATCACCGGGTGTGCCGACCCCTTTGCGCCCCGCGGGGAAAATTACCCCAACGGGATGCATGGTTGGCGTGGGGCGATGACACCGACAGCTTCGAGGGGCAAGAAGCTGTGGTGGCTGGGGAGTCCCGGCTGCCCTTAAAGGGGAGGTAGTAGCACCGCCATTACCATCTTTTCTGTGTCAGTCGGCCCGACAATAGCTTGGGTGCCGTCCCGCTGGCCCGGCCAACACACTCCCTGGTGCAGCTGCAGAGTTTGCAGCAACCAAATACACTTGTTTTGCTCTAAGACCCCAATTCCGCACGATTTGGCCCCCCATCCCGCCGAGCGATAAAATTGATTGAAATTCAAATTATGCGCCCCAAACCCAGCACGGGGCAATTTCGGACCTTAGATCTCTTTTAGAGATAACATTTTTTCCATCTGATCTCCTGGCCTGTTTTGATCACCTTAAGGGGGTTGGAGTGGAATTATCCAGAGTGTAATTTCCATTATTGACCCTGGGATTTGTCTCTGTTTTTTTTTGCCTCTACCAGGAGATTACATAGCTGTGAGGGTGGGATAGAGTAGGGAGGGAGCGAGGAAGTGTTTAGTCATGATGCTCCGGCCATCATAATTGCAAGGCAGGCTTCATGGACCAGCAGGTTTTTTTCTGCCCGTCAATTTCATATGCCAGGGTTAAGGACATCTCCTCTGGGCTGGAGAGGAACTTGGAGTGGGAGGGAAAAGATCCAGTTGTCGTGGTCCACATAGGTACCGACGACACAGTAGGACAAAAAAAGAGGTTCTGCTGAGGGAGTATGAGCAGCTAGGGGCTAAATTAAAAAGCAGAACCACAAAGGTAATAATCTCTGGATTACTACCTGAGGCACGAGCAAATTTGTATAGGGTAAGTAGGATCACAGAAATGAACACGTGGCTCAAAGATTGGTGTGGGAGGAATGGGTTTCGATTCATGGGGCACTGGCACCAGTACTGGGATAGGAAGGAGCTGTTCCGTTGGGACGGACTTCATTTGAATCAGGCTGGGGCCAGTGTCCTGGCGAATCGAATAACTAGGGCTGTAGATAGGGCTTTAAACTAAATAGTGGGGAAGGAGGGATCCAGTGAGCGGAAATTTAAAAAATCAAAAGGAAAGAAGGCAAAAGTGCAGGGAGGCAATAAGGGTAATGATAACCCAAGTGTGACAAGAAGGGACAGAGCGTATACACATAAGACAAAATTAAAAGGTCTATATCTGAGTGCACGCAGCATTCGTAACAAGATAGATGAGTTGACGGCACAAATAGAAATAAATGGGTATGATCTGATTGCCATTACAGAGATGTGGTTGCAGGGTGACCAAGGCTGGGAACTGAATATTCAGGGGTATTTGCCATTTCGTAAGGATAGGCAGAAAGGAAAAGGAGATGGAGTAGCTCTGTTAATAAGGGACGAGATCAGCACAGTAGTGAGAAATGATATTGGTTCAGAAGATCAAGATGTAGAATCAGTTTGGGTGAAGATAAGAAATAATAAGGGAAAGAAGTCACTAGCGGGAGTGGTCTACAGACCCCCAAACAGTAGCCACACTGTAGGACAGAGTATATATCAAGAAATAATGGAGGCTTGTAAGAAAGGTACGGCAATAATCATGGGCGATTTTAATCTTCATATTGATTGGACAAAGCAAATTGGCAAAGATAGCTATGAGGAAGAGTTCATAGAGTGTATGCAGGATGGTTTCTATGAACAATATGTTGTAGAACCAACCAGGGATCAGACTATTTTAAATCTGGTAATGTGTAACGAGTCTGGATTAATTAATAATCTCATAATGAACGAACCTCTTAGGAAGAGTGATCATAGCATGGTAGAATTTCAAATTCAGTTTGAGGATGAGAAAGCTCGGTCTCTAAGTAGTGTCGTGAACTTAAATAAAGGCAATTACAAAGGTATGAAGGAAGAGTTGGTTTAAGTGGACTGGCAAATATATTAACGGGTAAGACTGTAGAAAAGCAATGGCAAACATTTAAGGAGATATTTCATAACTCTCAACAAAGATATATTCCAGTGAGAGACAAAGGGCTCAATTATTCCCAGTTATTTGTGCCGTTTTTTTTCTCCGCGCCGCTTTTTTTGGCATAAATTTTAAAATCCAAGTTTCCCCAAATATTGTGTGCCAATGTAACTCAGTTAGTTACGATTGTTTTTAGGTTAGTTTTGTTTTTTTACCTCATTGGGGGCGTAATCTGCCACCCGCACAAATTTTGGCCATTTAAGCAAGTTTGGCCAACTCCGATTTACTCCAATTTTTCTTAGGATGGCTTATTTGACCTCTGTGGAAAAACCTTCTGGGCAGTTAAGAAAATTGGCACAGGTAAGGAAATCAGCGCAGCAGATGCACTTCCAAGACCCGGACAGCAGCAGCAAAGAGGGGAGAGAAAGAGGGAGGGAGGGAGGCCATTCGGCCAGAGTTTAGGAGCGGGGTGTCGGCACCAGCAGGGGAGGGAAGCCTTTGGACCAGAGTTAGGAGCGGGTATCAGGAGGGAGGAGGCCTTTGGGCCTGGGATAGTAGCAGGTACCAGGAGGGGGAGGCCCTTCGGCCTGGGATAGTAGGGGGTACCGGCACTGGCACCGGGAAACCCTTTGGCCTGGGATAGTGGTGGGTACTGAGAGGGAGAGGGCCTTTCGGCCTGGAATAGTAGCAGGTACTGGCACCGGGAGACCCTTCAGGCTGGGATAGTAGCGGGTACCGGCACCAGGGGGCCCTTAGGCCAGGGATAGTAGCGGGTACTGGCACCAGGAGGCCCTTAGGCCAGGGATAGTAGCGGGTACCGGCACCGGGAAGGGGAGAGGGAAATAAGACTTTTGTCATAAACACTTTAATAATTTAATGTGGTAAGTTGCTGCAATGTGTAATGTGCTTGTGCAGGTTGCTGTGATCTGGCTGTTGTATGTTTAACTTTCCAGCCTCAGCCCGCAGTGTGTCCCTGGTTACCATGGCAACCAGATCTTTTTGACGCAGATCTTAGGCTCCACCTCCAAAGCTAAAGGACAGGCTAGGTGGTGCCAAAATGAACAATTCAAACGGGGAAATTGGGATGAAATTTTTTTGGCATAGTTGGGCCCCATAAAAACAGGCGTAACTCTTCAAGTATGCCAAAAAATAGCTTTGGGGAAAATTGAGCACAAAGACTCGAAGAGAAGGATGAACCATCCCTGACTAACGAAGGAAGTAAAGGATGGTATCAAATTGAAAACAAATGCATACAATGTTGCGAGTGAAAGGCCAGAGGATTGGGAAATTTTTAGTAACAAGCAAAGGACGATTAAAAAAATGATAAAGACTGAGAAGACAGAATCTGAGAGTAAACTAGCAAGAAATATAAAAACAGACAGAAAGAACTTCTACAGGTATATAAAAAGGAAGCGAGTAGCTGAAGTAAATGTCGGTCCCTGAGAGGATGAGGCTAGGGAATTAATAATGGGTAAGACGGAAATGGCGGAGACTTTGAGCAACTATTTTGTATCAGTCTTCACAGTAGAAGACACTAAAAGCATCCCAATAATTGATAAACATGGGGCTATTGGGGAGGGGGGGCGGGGAGGGTGGGGGGAGAACTTAAAACAATCACTATCAGAAAGCAAGTAACTACAGAACAGTTAGCCTAACATCTGTCTTTGTGAAAATGCTGGCGTCCATGATTAAGGAAGTAGTAGCAGGACATTTAGAAAATCATAATGCAGTCAAGCAGAGTCAGCATGGTTTTAATGAAAGGAAAATCACGTTTGACAAATTTGCTGGAGTTCTTTGAAGATGTAACGAGTAGGGTGGATAAAGGGGAACCAATTGATGTCATGTATTTGGATTTCCAGAAAGCATTCGATAAAGTGCCACATAAAAGGTTACTGCACAAGATAAGAGCTCACGGTGGTATTTTATAATATATTAGCGTGAATAGAGGATTGGGTAACTAACAGAAATCAGAGAGTCGGGATAAATGGGTCATTTTCAGATTGGCAAACTGTGTGTGGTGCCACAGGAATCAGCGCAAAGAATCTACAAAGGGATATAGATAGACTCAGTGAGTGGACAAAAATTTGGCAGATGGAGTATAATGTGGGAAAATGTGAGGTTATCCACTTTGGTAGGAAAAATAAAAAAGCAAATTACTATTTAAATGGGGAGAGATTACAAAATTCTGTAGTACAAAGGGATCTGGGTGTTCTTGTACATGAATCACAAAAAGTTAGCATGCAGGTACAGCAAGTAATCAGGAAGGCAAATGCAATGTTAGCCTTTATTGCAAGGGGATGAAGTATAAAGGCTGGGAAGTCCTGCTCCAACTGTACAGGCTGTTGGTAAGTCCACACCTAGAGTACTGCATATAGTTTTGGTCCCCTTATGGAAGGAAGGCAGTTCAGAGAAGGTTCATGAGGTTGATTCCTGAGCTAAAGGGGTTGACATATGAAGAAAGGTTGAGTAGGTTGGGCCTATATTCATTGGAGTTTAGAAGAATGTGATCTCATTGAAACGTATAAGATTCTGAGGGGGCTTGACAGGGTAGATGCTGAGAAGATGTATCCCCTCGTGGGGAATCTAGAACTAAGGGGCATAGTTTCAGAATAAGGGGTCGCCCAGTTAAAACAGAAATGAGGAGGAATTTCTTCTCTCACAGGATCGTGAATTTTTGAAATTCTCCAGCCCTGGGAGCTGTGGAGTCTGACTATATTTAAGGTGGCGATAGACAGATTTTTGAATGACAAGGGAGTCAAAGGTTATGGGGAGCGGGCAGGGGAGTGGAGTTGAGGCCAGGATCAGATCAACCATGATCTTATTGAATGGTGGAGCAGGCTCGAGGGGCCAAACAGCCTACTCCTGCTCCTATTTCTTATGTTCTTATGTATGTTCGGAAGTGCAGACAACGAACACAGTCTTCTCTCGTGTTGGAGATGGTAGACAAATTGGGTAAGTCCATGAATTGCATCTGCAATATAATGCAGGAGATTACATTAGCTCATGCAGAATATCCTGGAGTGTGGCAGTCCAGGCTTCTGCCGGAATAAGACGCCACAAGGAGGTTCTAGAGGCAGTCGTTGTTTCCAAGTGGCAGCTACAATTAGCACCCTTCAGGGTAGCATAGCTAAAGGCTTTTACTTGGAGCATGTATTATTTTCTCATAGAGCCTAAATGAGCCTGTGCTCAGCACTAGGAGTGGTTGCTGATGTCGCTGTTTCTTATGATAGTGACAATGCAACTGCATCATTCCAGGCCCCTCCAATGCCAGCACAGAAGGGAGTTTCTGGTGTGGGTCCAGTAAGCATTGGACACACAGGCGGCATCACACTGGAAACAGATCCTGAAAGGACACTCAGTTCTCGAAGGCTCCATTGGTAAAGTCTCAGCCACCAACCTCACAACTTCCTGACAATGAGGTACCACCATGTAGGAATCAGAGGATAGATATCAGAGTGTGAAAAGCGTTTTAAGCACAAGCGGTACATACAAACGTACAGAAATGTCAGGGAGGAAAAGACCAGACGGACCACCTAGCCTATCCCAAATGATGCACAAGGCATCACGATTCAGACACTTCCCATATCCATTGTGGATACGATGGGTAAGAAATTGTAGTAGAACATAATGAAGTGACAGTAAAAATGGAAATATTTTGCAGATCGGTGTTTGTGGATTACTTTTATTTAGGGCTCCATTTCTCTTCTTATTTCATGATAACAGGTTGTAAGAAGAAACATAAATTTATAAAGCACCTTTCATGCCATCAGGATGTCCCAAAGAGCCAATGAAGTACTTTTGAAGTGTAGTCACTCTTTTTTAAACAAATGCAGCAGCAAATTTGCATTCTGCAAGGTCCCACAAACAGCAATGAGACAGATGAGCAGGATAAATGTTGGCCAAAACACCAAGAAATCTCCTGCTTTTCTTCAAATAGTACCATGGGATCTTTTACATCTAACCGTGGGAACAGATGGCCTCCTGCACCACCTCCTCCCTCTCTTAGGCACCCTCGTCATGATGACGGAATTTATGGTCTTCACCTTCTTCCTCTCCATCTTCTGCAGATCGAAGGCACAATCCTTCCCTAACTACAATTCTTGACACACTTGCTGAGCTGTAATGGAAGGCACCCCCAACCAATCCAGGCAATAAAAGCAGGACGTCAGAATACGATTGGTCTGTCAATAAGATGCATGTAGCACACACAGTTCAATTGAAATTGCTGTCACGATCAGTCCTCAGATGACGGAACGGTGTCATCAGCTATGGTTAAATTCGGTAACCCTGGTCTCAAAGCAACCATCCCACACACTGCTTTGGGTGAACAATGGCGATACCTTTAATTGTCGGAGAACAAAACTATCATGGCAGCTTCTAGGGTGGCAAGTATTCATATGTAAAATTGTTATATATATAAACCTGTAAATATCTTGTATAGCCACCAGAGGGCTCACCCCCTGCAATCCCAAGGGATCCCACAATCCCTTGGGAGCACAGGTACTTAAGGAGGCCTCACAGGCTGGAGAGGCACTCTGGAGACCTGCAATAAAAGACTATGGTCACACTTTACTTTGAGCTCACAGTATCTGGTCAGACTCTTTATTCATACATAACAATTGGCGACGAGATACAGATGATGAACCCAACGATGCAGAGAACAGTGGACATCCTGGAGAAATTTTCGGAGGGAGATGATTGGGAAATCTTCGTGGAGCGACTCAACCAATACTTCATGGCCAACAAGCTGGAAGGAGAAGCGAACGCTGCCAAACGAAGGGCGATTCTCCTCACCGTCTGCGGAGCACCAACGTATGGCCTCATAAAAAATCTGCTTGCTCCAGCGAAACCCACAGAAAAGTCGTACGATGATTTGTGCACACTTGTCCGGGAGCATCTGAACCCGAAGGAAAGCGTTCTGACGGCAAGGTACCGGTTCTACACCTACAAAATGTGTGAAGGCCAGGAAGTAGTGAGCTATGTTGTCGAACTGAGACGCCTTGCAGGACATTGCGAATTTGAAGGACATTTGGAGCACATGCTCAGGGACTTCTTCATACTTGGCATTGGCCATGAAGTGATACTTCACAAACTTTTGACTGTAGAGACCCCAACCTTGAGTAAAGCCATAGCAATAGCCCAGGTATTCATTGCCACCAGTGACAATACTAAGCAAATCTCTCAGCACACGAGTGCTGCTACAAGTATTGTGAACAAAGTGATGCTGTTTTCAAATCGCAACGTATAGATCAGGCCCCACATGCCTGCAGCTGCACATCCACAGATGTCTGAGAGTGATGAATGCAAGGCCATTAACACCTCGGTTCCATTCATGCCGCTTCAAAGGGTATGTTTTTACAAGGGCTGTGGAACAATGTGACACCTCTAATGTATGTGCAGGCGAGCTGCAAACCCTGCAAACCACCATGTTGCAGAGGAGGACAGATCCACGGCGGATCACGACGAACCAGAGCCTCAGACCGAGGAGGCAGAGGTATATGGGGTGCACACATTTATCATAAAGTGTCCCCCGATAATGCTGAAAGTTGAATTAAATGGACTCCCGGTGTCAATGGAGCTGGACATAGGCGGGAGCCAGTCCATTTTGAGCAAAAAGACTTTCGATAAATTGTGGTGCAGCAAGGCCTCAAGGCCAGTCCTGACCGCCATTCGCATTACACAAAGGAACTGATTCCCATAATCGGCAGTGCTACTGTAATGGTCTCCTATGATGGAGCGGTGCACAAGCTACCACTCTGGGTGGTACTGGGCGATAGTCCCACAGTGCTCGGCAGGAGCTGGCTGGGAATGAAAGGCTGGAACTGGGATGACGTCCGAGCACTCAGGTCTTAAACAAGTTCCCCTCGCTGCTCGAACCAGGCATCGGGAAGTTCCAAGGAGCAAAAGTACAGATCCACCTAATTCCGGGGGCGCAACCCATCCATCACAAGGCGAGAGCAGTACCATATATGATGAGAGAGAGGGTGGAGATCGAGCTGAACCGGCTGCAACGAGAGGGCATCATTTCGCCGATCGAATTCAATGAGTGGGTCAGACCGATCGTTCCAGTCCTCAAGGGAGATGGCATGTCAGAATCTGTGGCGATTACAAAGTAACTATCAATCGTTTCTCCCTGCAGGATCAATACCCACTACCAAAGTCAGACGATCTTTTTGCGATGCTGGCGGGTGGAAAAATGTTTACGAAGCTGGACTTGACCTCGGCCTACATGACTCAGGAACTGGAGGAATCATCGAAGGGCCTCACCTGCATCAATACGCACAAAGGTCTCTTCATTTACAACAGATGCCCGTTTGGGATTCGATCAGCCTCGCCGATATTCCAGAGAAACATGGAAAGCTTACTGAAGTCGGTCCCGTGCACCATGGTTTTCCAGGACAACATCTTGGTCACAGGTCGGGATACAGTCGAGCATCTGCAGAACCTGGAGGAGGTTCTTAGTCGACTCAACCGCGTGGGGCTCAGGTTAAAACACTCGAAGTGCGTTTTCCTGGCACCTGAAGTGGAGTTCCTGGGGAGAAGAATCGCGGCGGACGGCATCAGGCCCACCGATTCAAAGACGGAGGCAATCGAGAAAGCACCGAGGCCACAGAACGTGACGGAGCTACGGTCGTTTCTAGGACTCCTGAAATACTTTGGTAACTTCTTACCAGGTCTCAACACACTGTTAGAACCACTGCATGTCTTACTGTGTAAGGGAGACGAATGGGTTTGGGGTAAAAGCCAAGAAAATGCCTTTGTAAAAGCTGGAAAATTGTTATGCTCAAACAAATTGCTTGTGTTGTATGATCTATGTAAGCGTTTGGTAGTCGCATGTGATGCGTCATCGTACAGGATCGGGTGTGTATTGCAACAAGCTAATGAATCTGAGAAATTGCAACTGGTTGCTTATGCATCCAGAAGGCTGTCTAAGGCTGAGAGAGCCGACAGCATGATTGAAAAAGAAGAGTTAGCGTGTGTTTATGGGGTAAAGAAAATGCATCAATATCTGTTTGGGCTCAAATTTTAATTGGAAACTGACCATAAGCCACTGATATCCCTTTTTTCCGAAAGTAAGGGGATAAATACGAATGCATCGGCCCGCATCCAGAGATGGGCGCTCACATTGTCCGCATACAACTACGCCATCCGCCACAGGCCAGGTACAGAAAACTGTGCCAATGCTCTCAGTAGGCTGCCATTGCCCACAACGGGGGTGGAAATGGCACAGCCCGCAGATTTAGTCACAGTAATGGAAGCATTCGAGAGTGAGCAATCACCCGTCACAGCCCGACAGATTAGAACCTGGATGAGCCGTGACCTCTTACTGCCCCGAGTAAAAAATTGTGTGCTTCACGGGAGCTGGTCCAGTGTCCCATTGGAAATGTAGGAAGAGATAAAGCCATACCAGCGGCGCAAAGATGAAATGTCTATACAGGCAGACTGCCTTCTGTGGGGTAATTGGGTAGTGGTTCCCAAGAAGGGCAGGGACACTTTCATCAGTGATCTCCACAGTACTCACCCAGGCATTGTAATGATGAAAGTAATAGCCAGATCCCACATGTGGTGGCCCGGTATCGATGCGGACTTACAGAGTCCTGCGTGCACAAATGTAACATATGCTCGCAGTTAAGCAATGCACCCAGGGAGGCGCCACTAAGTTTATGGTCTTGGCCCTCCAAACCGTGGTCCAGGGTCCATGTCGATTACGCAGGCCAATTTTTGGGTAAAATGTTCCTAGTGGTTGTAGATGCGGACTCCAAATGGATCGAATGTGAGATAATGTCGGCAAGCACGTCACTGAAAGCCTGTGGGCCATGTTTGCCACGCACGGCCTGCCTGATGTCCTTGTGAGCAACAACGGGCCATGTTTCACCAGTGCCGAGTTCAAAGAGTTCATGACCCGTAATGGGATCAAACATGTCACATCTGCCCCGTTCAAACCAGCATACAATGGTCAGGCAGAGAGCAGTGCAAACCATCAAGCAGAGCTTGAAGAGGGTAACTGAAGGCTCACTGCAGACTCGCCTATCCCAAGTCCTGCTTAGCTACCACACGAGATCCCACTCGCTCACTGGGATTCCACCCGCTGAACTGCTCATGAAAAGGGCACTTAAGACAAGGCTCTCATTAGTCCACCCTGATCTACATGAACAGGTAGAGAGCAGGCGGCTTCAACAAAGTACATATCATGATAGCGCAAAAATGTGTCTCGCGAAATTGAAATCAATGGTCTTGTATTTGTGTTGAACTATGGACAAGGTCCCAAGTAGCTTCCCGGCACTGTTGTGGCCAAAGAGGGCAGTAGGGTGTTTCGGGTCAAACTTTCAAATGGACTCATCCACCGGAAACACTTGGACCAAATCAAACTCAGATTCACGGACTATCCTGAGCAACCCACTTTGGACCCTACGTTCCTTGACCCCCCCAACACACACACTAGTGGCAACCTACACCACGGTTGGCCACGAAGCAGAACCCATCACCCGCAGCAGCCCAGCAGGACTCACCACACCAGGCAGCCCAGCAAGGCCAGCTGCACAGCAGCCCAGCGAGGGCCCAACAAACGATTCACCAAAACCAGCATTTGCACCGAGACGATCAACCAGGAAAAGAAAGGCTCCAGATCGACTCACCTTGTAAATAGTTACACTATTGACTTTGCGGGGGGAATATTGTTGTATGTGTAAACCATTAAATACCTTGTATAGCCACCAGAGGGCTCACCCCTTGGAGTCCCAAGGGATCCCACTATCCCTTCGGAGCACAGGTACTTAAGGAGGCCTCACAGGCTGGAGAGGCACTCTGGAGACCTGCAATAAAAGACTAAGATCCCTTGCAGTCAGAATGAGGTGAATTTATAATGGGGAACAAAGAAATGGCAAACCAATTGAACAAATACTTTGGTTCTGTCTTCACGAAGGAAGACACAAATAACGTTCCGGAAATACTAGGGGACCGAGGGTCTAGCGAGAAGGAGGAACTGAAGGAAATCCTTATTAGAAAGGAAATTGTGTTAGGGAAATTGATGGGATTGAAGGCCGATAAATCCACAGGGCCTGATAGTCTGCATCCCAGAGTACTTAAGGAAGTGGCCCTAGAAATAGTAGATGCATTGGTGATCATTTTCCAACATTCTATAGACCCTGGATCAGTTCCTATGGACTGGAGGGTAGCTAATGTAACAACACTTTTTAAAAAAGGAGGGAGAGAGAAAACGGGGAATTATAGACTGGGTAGCCTGACATCACTGGTGGGGAAAATGTTGGAATCAATTATTAAAGTGAAATAGCAGCACATTTGGAAAGCAGTGACAGGATCGGTCCAAGTCAGTATGGATTTATGAAAGGGAAATCATGCTTGACAAATCTTCTAGAATTTTTTGAGGATGTAACTAGTCAAGTGGACAAGGGAGAATCAGTGGATGTGGTGTATTTGGACTTTCAAAAGGCTTTTGACAAGGTCCCACACAAGAGATTCGTGTACAAAATTAAAGCACATGGTATTGGGGGTAATATATTGATGTGGATAGAGAACTGGTTGGCAGACAGGAAGCAAATGCATGGCAGATGCAGTATAATGTGGATAAATGTGAGGTTATCCACTTTGGTGGCAAAAACTTGAAGGCAAAATATTATCTGAATGGCGGCACATTAGGAAAAGGAGAGGTGCAACGAGACCTGGGTGTCATGGTCCATCAGTCATTGAAGGGTGGCATGCAGGTGCAGCAGGCGGTGAAGAAGGCAAATGGCACGTTGGCCTTCATAGCTAGGGGATTTGAGTATAGGAGCAGGGACGTCTTGCTGCAGTTGTACAGGGCCTTGGTGAGGCCTCCCCTGGAATATTGTGTTAAATTTTGGTCTCCTAATCTGCGGAAGGACGTTCTTCCTATTGAGGATTCACCAGACTGATTCCCGGGATGGCAAGACTGACATATATGGATAGACTGGATCGACTGGGCCTGTATTCACTGGAGTTTAGAAGAATGAGAGGGGATCTCACAGAAACATATAAAATTCTGACGGGACTGGACAGGTTAGATGCAGGAAGAATGTTCCCGATGTTGGGGGAGTCCAATCTAAGGATAAGGGGTAAGCCATTTAGGACCGAGATGAGGAGAAACTTCTTCACTCAGAGAGTTGTTAACCTGTGGAATTCTCTACCGCAGAGAGTTGTTGATGCCAGTTCGTTATATATATTCAAGAGGGAGTTAGATATGGCCCTTACGGCTAAAGGATTCAAGTGGTATGGAGAGAAAGCAGGAAAGAGGTACTGAGGTGAATGATCAGTCATGATCTTATTGTATGGTGGTGCAGGCTTGAAGGGTCGAATGGCCTACTCTTGCACCTATTTTCTATGTTTCTATGTTTACTTTGAGCTCACAGTATCTGGTCAAACTCTCTATTGATGTGGCTGTCATCTCTCTCAGGCTGCATACTCACAGAATGATAATCCTTCCTGCTGATGAAATTCAGGGTGTGTGCAGATAACACCCTGGACTTGAGGAATCATGCCACTTGATAAAATTCAAATGCCCTTTGACTCTGATTTAGTGCTCCATGAAGTAGAATATGAAATTTGAGGCCTACCTGAACAAAACATCCATCACCTGTTGAATGTAGTGGTGCATTGCTGATTGACTTATTAACTTAGGTCACCCAAGGCTGTCTGGAACCATCCAGTGGCATAAATATTTAGAGTTGTCGTTACTTTTACAGCCACTGACAAGATTCTGCCCCGGTAGAAAAAGGCTGAAGATCCTGTGCTCACAGCTAGCATAACTTACTGCATCCAGAGGAAACTAGCCTTCTTACAAACTGTGGAGAAAATCAATATATGATCTCTCCTTCATCTATAGACCCTCTGGCGTGGGTATCTGCGGGTCTCGTGTTCAGGATTCTATCTTCTGTTCCTCCACGTCTTCATCATCTTCTTCCTCAAAGCGCAGGAACAATGGAATTCCAAGACAGAAATCCATTACTTCTTAAAATTAACTTAATTTTTGAAATTCTGTGTAGAATACAACTACCTTAGTGTGCAAGAGGCGAGGGTGTTGTCAGTCACCCCCAGGATTTAACATCCTACAAGTGTCAACAACAGCCTCCAATATGCTTTCTAGTTTCAGAGACACCATACTAGTCCCGACAGTGCCACTTTTATATTGGTAGGAGCTTGGCGGAAACTACGGGAAATCCCGGGGAGAAGGTCTCGCCCCCTCCTACACTGACATATGGTGGTGCAGGCTCAGGGTGGGCAGCACTAACAGCTGGAGCGACTAGAGGTTAATTCTGATGCCCATTTTTTGTGGTGGGTTTTTAGTGACATAGGGTAATGCCTTCTCACCTTATTTTCCTTCACATACAACTCATAATGCAGAAGGTCGGCTGGATTGCTCCAGAAAATACCAGATCATACATTGTGACACCTTCTCTGTAGCACTTCAAAGTGTTTCTGTAGTCACTTTGGCCACAAGTTTCCACACGCTACAAAACGGGCACCCCTCCGAGCTGGGCGCTCGTTTTTCGCGCCGAAAATGGCGCCGGAAAAAAAACGCGCGATTCTGGAGCACCCTGCAGCTCCATGTCTGCTTGGCGCGGTGCCCAGGGGGCGGAGCCTACCACTCGCGGCGATTTTGTAAGTGAGAGGGGGCGGATACCATTTAAATTAGTTTTTTTCCTGCCGGCAACCCTGCGTGTGCGCGTTGGAGCGTTCGCGCACGCGCAGTGTGAAGGAAACATTGGCACTCGGCCATTTTTGTAGTTCTTTGTAGCTGTTTAATTTTTGAACATTTTTTAATAAAAGCACATTGCCATCAGCACATCAGCACTGAGGCTTTTTGCAGCAGTGAGAAGGCTGCAGGAAGCCTCAGAAAGTTGAGGCAGCCGTTTCCCGACGGCCTCCTCCCCCTGCCGTCGGGAATGGCTGCTCAACTTGTGAGGTTTCCTGCAGCCTTCTCACTGTCTCCTCCCCCCCCGCCCGCCGTCGGGAACGGCTTCCTCCCCCCCCTCGCTGCGTTCGGTCGGTCGGTCGGGCCCGCACTCCCTCCCTCCCCCCCCCTCCCCCACCCGCCGTCGGGAACGGCTTCCTCCTCCCCCCTCGCTGCGTTCGGTCGGTCGGTCGGGCCCGCACTCCCTCCCTCCCCCCCCCCTCCCCCACCCGCCGTCGGGAACGGCTTCCTCCTCCCCCCCTGCCGTCGGGAACGAACGGGTGCCTCAACTTGTGAGGCTGACTGCAGCATTCTCCGTGGCTGAAGCACTTTCACACAGGTAGGAAGATGGTTTATTTAATCTTTTCTTTGACTATAAATTTTTATTCAGGTTGGATTTATTTGTATAATATTTGTATAAGTATAAATAAGGATTTATTATAGAATTTAATGACTTCTCTTCCCCCCCTCCCCCCCCACCTCATTCTGGGCGCCTAATTTGTAACCTGCGCCTGATTTTTTAATGTATAGACAAGGTTTTCTCAGTTCTACAAAAATCTTCACTTGCTCCATTCTAAGTTAGTTTGGAGTACGTTTTCACTGTGGAAACTTTGAAATCAGGCGTCAGTGGCCGGACACGCCCCCTTTTGAAGAAAAAATTCTGTTCCAAAGTGAAACTGTTCTAACTGACTATAACTGCAGAAAATAAAATGTGAAGAATTGCGATTTCTAAGATAGTCCGTTCTCCACCAGTTGCTCCTAAAAATCAGGCGCAAATCATGTGGAAACTTGGGGCCTTTAATTCCAGTCTAATTTGGCAGAAGTAAAATCTCTTTAAAATTATTAACACATTGAAAGTATACAGCAGCAGCCCTTCCATGTAAATTCGGCAAAGAAATGGCATTTTTTTAAGCAACTCAAATTGCAATAGTGAAATGCAAATACAGTGTTGTACCAACCAGGACTTGGAAGTATTGATAGTCATGTTATTCACAACCAGACTACTTACATGCTGTCATTTCTCTCACAAAAATATGTCACAACCAGGACCCTCAGCTCAAAATACTGCAGCTGCTTTGCCACACACCCAATACCTCTGACTTTAGACCTATGGATACTTTTTGGAAGGTTATGGAGGAGTCATAGGAACATAGAAATGGACAAGACTGGAAAAGTCAATTTTGGTCAATTTGGCTGGCTCCGAGTTCAAAAGCAGAACACATAGGGCCCGGAATTGAAGAACTTACTGCCCACTGCCACCGACATTCCTCTCGTCGAACCGCCCAGTGCCACTTTCAACATGGCCTGGAGCGGGCTGGAGGGGAGAGCCGCCGGGAAGCGCTCGCCGACGTCAGTGGACGACGGAGTCGCGCAACTGACCTCCCGCCCGCCGAGCAGCGATATTGATGCAAATGAGAGTCAGCGGCAGAACAGGGATGGACGGCTGGCTGGAGGCTGGTCTGTCCCCGACGGTAGGTAGGAAGATGGAGGAAAAAAGGTTCGTACACTTTTAGTAATTTTTTTCTTTACAGGGACTTACCTGGATAGGGTCCTGGATGGGGTCCCCTGAAGGTCTTCAGATATTTTTTTTTATGCTTTTGCTTTTCAGCTCTTCGACCCTCCGTGGGCCAACCACCATCCTCGGCGGCACTTGGGCGGCAAGCGCCTTTGCCGCCGATAATGAGAGCTCCTGCTAGCTGTCACCCAGATTGCCGACATAAGTCGCTCATTTACCAGCCTCCGACCTTCAAGGGACCTCTCCGCTCAAGGTACCGTCAGTTACCTCGGCGGCCATCGGCGGTCCTTTGGGCAGCACCTGGGCGGGCGGAGACCTTCATCAAATTCGGGCCCATAGTTCACTACTTATATTCCTACAATTGATTTTCTCACCAATTCCCTCTTAGAATTACTGATATCATTAGCTTTGAACGCCTCCCTGGGCAGTCCAATCCCAACACTGATCACCCACTGTGTGACATAGTTATATCTGAACTTCCTATTCACCTTCTCTCTTTTGAGTTTCATCCCATGCTCCCTTGGTATCTTTCTCAAGCCCATGATAAACAATTTCTTAGGGTTCAAATTGCCAATACAGATGCAGCACCTAAAATCGGTAACCCTCGGGACCGAGACAATTCCGGACTTTGTGTTTTTCCGGACTTTCGAACGTGTTTCTGACGTTACAAATCCAGAAACACCCGAGCCCAGGTTGAGATATTTCCGGATTTCGGATCATCAGAAAGACGGAGGGCTCCGCCGAGGTGGTGTTTTGGGGGGGGAGGGAAAGAGAGGACCCCGCGGAGGAGATGTTCAGGCCGGCTGGCCCCACGAAGGACCTGTTTGGGCGGGGCCCCACCGAGGAGGTGTTGGGCCGGCTGGCCCCGCTGAGGTATTCAGGCCGGCCGGCCCTGTCGAGGAGGTCGGGCCGGCTGGTTCTGCAGTGGATGTGTTCCGGCCAGCCGGCGAGAAGGCCCCGAGGTAAGGCGAGCGCCAGTGGGTCCAGATTCCGGAACTCCGGATTTTCGACGCTGCACCTGTACCTTTAAGGATCCTTGCTCAGTTTCTCCATCTCTCTTTTAAACAAACCAAGTTTCTCCTTGTTGTTCAGGTACATGATGCAAGGTATCAGATGAGTAACCCTTTGCTGTACCTTATATAATGTCATAATGTCATTCTTCTAATTTGGTGATCAGAACAGTACGCAGTACTCTAGATGGGAACAAACCAAAACACTGACATCACACCTAGTGAATTGTGTTCTATTCCCCGCACTATGCAACCCAAGATCCTATCTGCCTTATTTATTGCTAGCAAACACTGCAGTTGTCTTCAATGATCTTCCACCAATAACCTCAAATCTTTTTTCTGTGCTGTATCCAGTAGACTAACATAAGAAATAGGAGCAGAAATAGGCCATTCGGCCCCTCAAGCCTGCTCCGCCATTCAATAAGATCATTGTGAGGTTGCTCTGATCTTGGCCTCAACGATACTTCCCTGTCTTACCCATAACCCTTGACTCCCCTATAGTTCAAAAATCTGTCCATCTCAGCCTTGAATATACTCAACGACTCAGCCTCCACATCTCTCTCGGGTAGAGAATTCCAAAGATTCATGACCCTCTGAGAGAAGAAATTCCTCCTCATCTTCGTTTTAAATGGGCGACCCCTTATTCTGAAACTATGCCCCCTAGTTCTCGATTCCCCCATGAGGGGAAACATCCTCTCTGCATCTATCCCATCAAGCCCCCTCAGAATCTTATATGTTTCAATAAGATTACCTCTCATTCTTTTAAACTCCAATGAGTATAGGCCCAACCTTTCCTCACAAGACAACCCCTTCATTTCAGCAATCAACCTAGTGAACCTTCTCTTAACTGCTTCCAATGCAAGTATATACCTCCTTAAATAACGTGACCAAAACTGTACGCAGTACTCTGGATGTGGTTTCACCTAACATCATGGTACGTCCTGTTATCTTGTCCCTTGAAAAGTACTATGTCAGAAGTGCCAATGGATTTTTCCATATTAATTGTGTCCACACTTGGTTACACTTGCCCTGCCACCGTTTTAATAGGATTTTCCAATTAATGTGACAGTCTGTGCCACTTCAGTTACTGGTTCTGGCCACTGGGTGACACTGTGAAGCAGGTGTACACTATGGCGCAGTGTATTTTCCTGCTCTCAGTTCTGAATTGGCACCATTTTGGATTTTTAATATGTGAGATGAGAAACCAGGTGAGTTTGTTCATTTTTATTTATAATTTAAAATATGTACATATAACCTTTTATTTCCCTCTCCAGTTGAGTGGGCAAAACTATGACAGATGGGGAAGCGTGAGGTCATCCACCTGGATCTGAGAAAGACAATTTGGAGTATTTTCTTAATTATGAGAAACGAGGAGCTGTGCAGTAATAACGTGCCATGTACATAAATCACTAAAAGCTAGTGCACAGGTACAAAAGTAATCACAAAGGTGAATGGAATGTTGGCCTTTACTTCAAGGGGATTGGAATACAAAAGTAAGGAAGTGATGCTTCAGTTCTACATAGCCTTGGTCAGACTCCACCTGAAGTACTACGTTCAGTTTTGGGCATTGAACCTGAGCAAAGATATATTGATCTTGGAAGGGGTACAGTGCAGATTCAGCAAAATGATACATGGGTTAAATTATGAGGGCACGTTACGTAAACTTGAGTTTGGAAGGTTGAGGGGTGATGTAGTTGAGGTCTTTAAAATTATAAAGGAATTATATAAGTAGATATAGAGAAACTATCTCCTCTGGGGGGGAATCCAGAACAAGAAGGCATAATGTTAAAATTAGAACAAGGATGTTTAGTAGTGGATCAGGAAGCAATTGATCATACAAGGATAATGGAAATCTGGAACTCTCTCACCTTAAAGGCTGGGTTAATTGATATTTTCACAACTGAGTTCGCTAGATTTTGGTTGGGAAAGGAATATAAAGCAAAAAAACAGGTAAACGATAAAGATCAACCATGACCTAATTGAATGGCGGAATAGCTCAAGGGGCTGAATGGCCTACTCCTGTTCCAGTTATTGAATATATGTTCCTTTACTTGGGCTCTGATGTTTCCCATCTCCTACTGGCCCCTGATGATAGAGGAAGATTTCTCTTGATAGGGGCTTTCTTCCTCACCTTTGTAACTTTAATCTTTGTATATTTTAATCACACAGCATATCACTCCCATGTTACCAGCACCACGACGTACAGCCATCTTGCAGTTGCTGCTGACATGCTATCCCCGATCCCTTAACAAACTGGGAGAGGGGCCATATGTCTGTGTAGGAGGGGGCATGGCTGCCTTCACCCAGGGATTTCCTTTAGTTCAGTGAATGCACAAATAGATAATGCATTATGCTGCCAAATGGGTTGTCAAAGGCTGGCACCTGTCAAGTCTGCAGGAGGGACGAACCTGAATAATATACTTGGTTTTGACATCCCTGTGCAATAACCTCTGGAGATCAATCAGTATTTTGTTAAAAATATAGGAACATAGAAATTTACAGCACAGAAGGAGGCCACTTCGACCCATCGTGTCCGTGCTGGCCAATAAAGAGCCACACGGCCCTTAGTCAGCAGCCCTGAAGGTGACATATAAACCTGTGAACAATGAACAATGGCGAACAGGTAAAGAGCATCCGGCCCAACCAGTCCGCCCCACACAACTGCAATACCCCATGTTTCGCAACACTTTACACTCCACTCCAATATGTCCTGTCATCTTTCCATTTAAAATTCCAATGTCAACTGTGCCTATGGATTTCTCCATACATCTGGTGATGCCTGCCCTGTAACACTTTTAACAGGGGTTTCCTATCAATGTGACAATCCGTGGCTCTGTAGTTCCAAACTTTGGTCACCAGGTGATGATTTGGAGCATATTTGCCAACTTTCATGTGAACATTTTTTTCATCTCTATTTTCTTCCAGTAACTGTGATTTTTAACTTCCAAAATAAAGGTTTAGATAAATAAAACATTCAAAAAATACATACTTCACAATAACATGGCTATATTTATTCAAAAAATGTTGTATCCTTTAATGCCTCATTAAAGATTTTATTGGAAGGCCTCCCTATCTCAAAAACCTGGACTTTGAGTGAATATTTTTCCGCAACACTTGAGCGACATAAAAAATTTACAAAAATTTACAAGAAAATTATTAAATCTACCCACACAGTAGCATTTTATGTGTTTGGAACATCCATAACAAGCTTTCTGTTGTAGACGTGTGCTCATGTGAGAAGCCTGAGCCTTGAGTTCATATAGATTCTTGGTGTATCATTGTTAGCTGAAAGGATTCAAGGTAGCAGGCTATAGCTTTCCAAGATTGTAAGAGAAGGGATAACCATCCGTGGCTAACTAAGCAAATAAGGGAGGGTATCAAACTGAAAACAAAGGCATACAATGTGGCCAAGACTAGTGGAAGACCAGAGGATTGGGAAATTTTTAAAAGCCAGCAGAAAAAGACTAAAAAAATGATAAAGAGAGGGAAGATAGATTATGAAAGTAAACTAGCACGAAATATAAAAACAGACAATAAGAGTTTTTACAGGTACATAAAAAGGAAAAGAGTGGTTAAAGTAAATATTGCTTCCCTAGAGGATGAGACTGGGGAATTAATAATGGAGAACAGGGAAATGGCAGAGACGTTGAAAAAATATTTTGTATTGGTCTTCACGATAGAAGACACTTAGAACATCCCAATAGTGGATAATCAAGGGGCTATAGGGAGGGAGGAACTTAATACAATCACGAGCAGTAAAGAAGTAGTACTCAGTAAAATAATGCGACTAAAGGCGGACAAGTCCCCTGGACCTGATGGCTTATATCCTAGGAAATTATAAGAAGTGGCTGCAGAGATATGGCTGCGTTGGTTGTAATCTACCAAAATTCCCTGGATTATGGGGCGGTCCCAGCAGATTAGAAAACTGAAAATGTAATTCCCCTATTTAAATAAGGAGGCAGACAAAAAGCAAGAAACTATAGACCAGTTAGCCTAACATCTGTCATTGGGAAAATGCTGGAGTCCATTATTAAGGAAGCAGTAGCAGGACATTTGGAAAAGCATGATTCAATCAAGCAGAGTCAGCATGGTTTTATGAAAGGGAAATCATGTTTGACAAATTTGCTGGAGTTCTTTGAAGATGTAATGAACAGGGTGAATAAGGGGGAACCAGTGGATGTGGTGTATTTGGATTTCCAGAAGGCATTCGATAAGGTACCACAAGAGGTTACTGCACAAGATAAAAGCTCACGGGGATGGGGGTAATATATTAGCATTGATAGAGGATTGGTTAGCTAACAGAAAACAGAGAGTCGGGATAAATGGGTCATTTTCCGGTTGGCAAACAGTGACTAGTGGGGTGCCGCAAGGATCGGTGCTGGGTTCTCAACTATTAATGACTTGGATGAAGAGACCAAGTATAATGTAACCAATTTTGCTGATGATACAAAGATGGGTAGGAAAGCAAATTGCGAGGAGGCCACAAAAAATCTGCAAAGGGATATAGACAGGCTAAGTGAGTGGGCAAACATTTGGCAGATGGAGTATAATGCGGGAAAATGTGAGGTTATCCACTTTGGCAGAAATAATAGAAAAGCAAATTATAATTTAAATGGAGAAAAATTGCAAAGTGCTGCAGTACAGAGAGGCCTGGGGGTCCTTGTGCATGGAACACAAAAAGTTAGTATTCAGGTACAGCAAGTAATCAGGAAGGCAAATGGAATGTTGGCCTTTATTGTAAGGGGTATAGAGTATAAAAGCAGAGACGTCCTGCTACAACTGTACAGGGTATTGGTGAGGGCACACCTGGAGTACTGCATACAGTTTTGGTCTCTATATTTAAGGAAGGTTATACTTGCATTGGAGGCTGTTCAGAGAAGGTTCACTAGGTCGATTCCGAAGATGAGGCAGAGAAATTGTAGGCAAGTGGATCGCCGGTACTGTTACGGCCAAGGAGGGTAACAGAGTGTTTATTGACAAGCTCAAGAATGGGCAAACATGCAGAAAACATGTTGATCAGATAAAGCTGCGGTGCACGGATGAACCGGAACAGTCTGAGGAAGACACATCAGTGACCAACCAACCTACCCATAGTCATTCACAGGACTCTGCTGTCATCAATGAATCTGAACTTTCAATCCCTGACATGGTCATTGCCATTCCCATCAGATCCGCTACCCAGCCCCGAGTCATAACAGACTCAGAACGCTCGCCCAAGGCTAGAGTTGAACTGAGACGATCAACTCGGGAGCGGAAAGCCCCGAACCGTCTCAATTTGTAAAAATACTGTTACTAATATCTTAAAGGGGGATATTGTCATGTATGTATGCTTGGGATTACTAGCCACCAGGTGGTGCCACTGTCAGAGCCCATTGGGCCGTACAAACGTGCGTGCGGCCCAGATATAAAAGACAAGCCATCATATAATGTAATCACTGTGGGCCCTAATAAAGCAGAGCCAGGTTTGTACCTGTGTTAGTTACTAGTATTCAGTCTATCAAGTTATTACATACATAACAGATAGTATGCAGGTACAGCAAGTGATCAGGAAGGCCAATGGAATCTTGGCCTTTATTGCAAAAAGGATGGAGTATAAAAGCAAGGAAGTCTTGTTACAGCTGTACAGGGTATTGGTGAGGCCACACCTGGAATACTGCGTGCAGTTTTGGTTTCCATATTTATGAAAGGATATACTTGCTGTGGAGGCAGTTCAGAGAAGGTTCACTAGGTTGATCCCGGGCATGAGTGGAGTGACTTATGAGGAAAGATTGAGTGGAGTTCAGAAGAATGAGAGGTGATCTTATAGAAATGTATAAGATTATGAGGGGGCTTGACAGGGTGGATGCAGAGAGGATGTTTTCACTGGTGGGGGAAACTAAAACTAGTGGACATAGTCTTAGAATAAGGGACCGCCCATTTAAAACTGAGATGAGGAGAAATGTATTCTCTCAGAGGGTTGTAAATCGATGGAATTCTCTGCCCCGGAGAGCTGTGGAAGCTGGGTCATTGAATATATTTAAGGCAGAGAAAGACAGATCTTTGAGCGATAAGGGAATAAAGGGTTATGGGGGGCGGGCAGGGGAGTGGAGCTGAATCCATGATCAGAACAGCTATGATCTTATTGAATGGTGGCAGGCTCGGGGAGCCAAATGGCCTACTCTGCTCCTATTCCTTATGTTCTTATATGGATCTGTTGTGTACAAGGTCTAAAAATTTCTGAGTTACAAGATTGGCATTTCACAGATTTGCTGTTAGTAAGCCCCGCCTAATGCAATGGAAAATTATAGCTGATGGAAATATCACTGGAAAAGGATTGAAAACTGAGATGAGGAGGAATTTCTTCTCTCAGAGGGTTGTAAATCTGTGGAATTCGCTGCCTCAGAGAGCTGTGGAAGCTGGCTCATTGAATAAATTTAAGACAGAAATAGACAGTTTCTTAAACAATAAGGGAATACGGTGTTATGGGGATCAGCCATGATCGTATTAAATGATGGAGCAGGCTCGAGGGGCCGTATGGCCTACTCCTGCTCCTATTTCTTATGTTCTTATGATTCGGGCAGGAATGGCTTGGGGCAGTGATGTGGCAGGCAAGTCAGAGCAAGTCAAGAATGGCCTTGGCATTGTATGGCAGCTGCAAAGGTCTTCCACTCGCCCGAATGCTTTTTGACTAGCTTGCCTCATCAGTCATTTGCTAATGGCCCTACTGTTCCTTGGTCTTCCTGCTCACTTGCCTGACCAAAGTACTTTCGGGCCTTCTCATTTGCCCGGCCCGAGTACTTGACAGCCCCCCCAGACACTCGTCGAGCTCAAGTTTTGCCCAGCGTGTCCACACTGGGTGCCTTGCGCTCTCTGATCACGCTGCCCTGAATGCTTACCAGTTTGCTCATTCGCCTGCCCACCTGTCTTAACTCCTTAAGCTCAGCGAAAGCGTTTCCAACCAGCCTGCTCATCTGTCTATCTGACAATTCTTACAGGTCTGTCTTCTCTCATGCCCTGACCTGCCTGTTTGCTCACCTGGCTGGGCCAAGTGCTCCACAGGCCACCTGCTTACATACGTCACAACCCACACACAGCCACCCTTGCAGAATGATGCACGTATTGGCCATCTGTCCAAATGTTTTCAATGCCACCAAGATGTGAAATGGGAGAGAGAGTGCAAGTGAAGGAAGAAGGTAAACCAGATTGACAAGCAAAGGAGAGAAAAAAGAACACGTTACAGGAAGTGTGAAAGAGTAAGAATTGAAGGAACAGGGAGAGAGAAAATGAGAGGTGAAACAGAAGGTCAAGAGTGAGCAACAAATGAAGGAGAAAAGAAGCAGAAGTGTTGTGGAAGAAGGAGAAAGAGAATTGGATGAGGACAGAGTGCAAGAGAAACTAACAGCAATCAAGGAAAGGAGAGTAGGAAGTAAAAGAGCAGAGAGAGAGAGAGACATAGAGAAGGAAAGAGATGTTCTTGCAGACATACCAGTACCAACATCTTTAGCTAGGGGGCTTCATTAATATTTAAATGACAGGATCCAATTTTTGTTTATTCGTTCCAGGATGTGGGTATCGCTGGCAAGGCCAGCATTTATTGCCCATCCCTAATTGCCCGAGAAGGTGGTGGTGAACCGCCTTCTTGAACCGCTGCAGTTCTTGTGGTACGTTGTGGTGAACATACTCCCACAGTGCTGTTAGCTAGTGAGTTCCAGGATTTTGACCGAGCGACGAAGGAACAGCAATATATTCCCAAGTCAGGATGGTGTGTAACTTGGAGAGAAACTTACAGGTGATGGTGTTCCCATGTGCCTGCTGTCCTTGTCCTTCTAAGTGGTAGAGGCCGCGGGTTTGGGAGGTGCTGCCGAAGAAGCCTTCGCGAGTTGTTGCAGTACATCTTATAGATGGTACACACTGCAGCCACGTTATGTCGGTGGTGGATGTGGTGCCAATCAAGTGGGCCTCTTTGTCCTGGATGGTGTTGAGCTTCTTGAGCGTTGTTGGAGCTGCATTCATCCAGGCAAGTGGAAAGTATTCCATCACACTCCTGACTTGGGAGGTGCTGCCGAAGAAGCCAAGGTGAGTTGCTGCAGTGCCTTGTAGATGGTGGAAAGGCTGTGGGGAGTCAGGAGGTGAGACACTCACTGCAGAATACCCAGCCTCCATCCTGCTCTTGTTGCCACAGTATTTATGTGGCTGGTTCAGTTTCTGGACAATGGTGACCCCCCAGGATGTTGATGGTGGGGGATTTGGCAATGGTAATACCTTTGAATATCAAGGAGAGGTGGTTAGACATAGTCTGGCACTTGCATGGCACGAAAGTTACTTGCCACTTATCAGCCCAAGCCTGAATGTCGTCCAGGTCTTGCTGCATGCGGGCATGGACTGCTTCATTTTCTGAGGAGTTGCGAATGGAACTGACTACTGTGCAGTCATCAGTGAACTTCTAACCTTATGATGGAGGGAAGGTCATTGATGAAGCAGCTGAAGATGGTTGGGCCTAGGACACTGCCCTGAGGAAATCCTGCAGCGATGTCCTAGGGCTGTGACGATTGACCTCCAACAACCACAACCATCTTCCTTTGTGCTAGGTAAGACTCTAGCCAGGAGAGTTTTCCCACTGATTCCCATTGACTTCAGTTTTAGTAGGGCTCCTTAATGCCACACTCTGTCAAATGCTGCCTTGATGTCAAGGGCAGTCACTCTCACCTCACCTCTGGAATTCAGCTATTTTGTCTATGTTTGGACCTAGGCTGTAATGAGGTCCTGATGGTACGCAAACTGAGCATTGGTGGGCAGGTTATCGGTAAGTGCCGTTTGATAGCACTGATGATGATTGAGAGTAGACTTAAAAAAGGAGGCAGACAAAAAGCAGGAAACTATAGACCAGTTAGCCTAACATTTGTGGTTGGAAAAATGTTGGGAGTCCATTATTAAAGAAGCAGTAGCAGGACATTTGGAAAAGCATAATTTGGTTAGGCAGAGTCAGCATGGATTTATGAAGGGGAAGTCATGTTTGACAAATTTGCTAGAATTCTTTGAGGATGTAACGAAGAGGGTGGATAAAGGGGAACAAGTAGATGTGGTGTATTTGGACTTCAGAAGGCATTTGACAAGGTGCCACATAAAAGGTTACTGCACAAGATAAAAGTTCATGGAGTTGGGGGTAATATATTAGCATGGATAGAGAATTGGCTAACAAACAGAAAACAGAGAGTCGGGATAAATGGTTCATTCTCGGGTTGGCAATCAATAACTAGTGGGGTGCCGCAGGGATCAGTGCTGAGACCCCAACTATTTACAATCTATATTAACGACTTAGAAGAAGGGACTGAGTGTAACGTAGCCAAGTTTGCTGATGATACAAACATGGGAGGAAAAGCAGTGTGTGAGAAGGACACAAAAAATCTGCAAAAGGACATAGACAGGCTAAGTGAGTGGGAAAAAATTTGGCAGATGGAGTATAATGTTGGAAAGTGTGAAGTCATGCACTTTGGCAGCAAAAATCAAAGAGCAAGTTATTATTTAAATGGAGAAAGATTACAAAGTGCTGCAGTACAGCGGGACCTAGGGGTACTTGTGCATGAAACACAAAAGGTTAGTATGCAGGTACAGCAAATGATCAGGAAGGCCAATGGA
This sequence comes from Pristiophorus japonicus, assembly GCF_044704955.1. NCBI lineage: Eukaryota > Metazoa > Chordata > Chondrichthyes > Pristiophoridae > Pristiophorus > Pristiophorus japonicus. The sequence goes on along the minus strand of NC_091977.1, from coordinate 440,781,584 downwards.
ATCTTAGTCTTTATTGCAAAGGGGATGGAGTATAAAAGCAGGGAAGTCTTGTTACAGTTATACAGGGTATTGATGAGGCCTGGAATACTGCGTGCAGTTTTGGTTTTCATATTTACGAAAGGATATACTTGCTTTGGAGGCAGTTCAGAGAAGGTTCACTGGGTTGATTCCGGAGATGAGGGGGTTAACTTATGAGGAAAGGTTGAGTAGGTTGGGCTAGTACTCATTGGAATTCAGAAGAATGAAAGGTAATCTTATCGAAACGTATAAGATTATGAGGGGGCTTGACAAGGTGGATGCAGAGAGAATGTTTCCACTGATGGGGGAGATTAGAACTAAGGGGCATAATCTTAGAATAAGGGGCCGCCCATTTAAAACTGAGATGAGGAGAAATGTATTTTCTCAGAGGGTTGTAAATCTGTGGAATTTTCTGCCTCAAGAGAGCTGTAGAAGCCAGGACATTGAACAAATTTAAGACAGAGATAGACAGTTTCTTAACCAATAAGGGAATAAGGGGTTATGGGGAGCGGGCAGGAAAGTGGACCGGAGTCCATGATCGGATCAGCCAAGATCATATTAAATGGCGGAACGGGCTCAAGGGGCCATATGGCCTATGCTTGCTCCAATTTCTTATGTTCTTATGATGGAGCGGTAATTGGCTGGATTTGATTTGTCCTGTTTTTTGTGGACAGGACATACCTGGGCGGTTTTCCATATTCTCGGGTAGATGCCAGTGTTGTAGCTGTACTGGAACAGCTTGGCTAGAGGCACAGCTAGTTCTGGAGCTCAAGTCTTCAGGGCAACAGCCGGGATGTTGTCGGGGCCCAAAGCTTTTGCTGTATCCAGTGCACTCAGCGTTTCTTGATATCACGTGGAGTGAATTGAATTGGCTGAAGACTGGCTTCTGTAACGGTGGGGACCTCAGGAGGAGGCTGATATGGATCATCCACTCACCGCTTCTGGCTGAAAATGGATGCAAACACTTTAGCCTTGTATTTTGCACTTGCGTGCTTGACTCGCCCATCATTGAGGATGGGGATATTCATGGAGCCTCCTCCTCCCGTTAGTTTAATTGTCCACCACCATTCATGACTGGATGTGACAGGACTGCAGAGCTTTGATCTGATCCGTTGATTGTGGGATCGCTTAGTTCTGTTTATAGGATGCTGCTTCTACTGTTTAGCATGCATGTAGTCCTGTTATGCAGCTTCCCCAGGATGGTACCTCATTTTTAGGTACACCTGGTGCTGCTCCTGGCATGCTCTTCTGCACTCCTCATTGAACCAGGGTCCAATGATGTTATTTGGACTACAAACGGACTACTATGGACCATGTGTGAGATGCCCAGTGTCAGACTCACCAGTGAAAAGCTGACGGCAGACATCATCATGGCCAAGTAAATTATATATTTTTTAAAGTTCCCTTGTGGGCTAGGAGTTGCATGAGTGGCACAAAGAAATATTCGGCTTCCCTGCTCTGTGCTTGCCTTCCCTTCCCCGATCATGATCATCCCTGTACCCTCCCCCAGATAATTTACCTCCTGTCAGGAACCATTCCCTCGGGTGCCCGGTGGCTTTCTCCTGCCACTTGAAATCCCGTTCCCACCTGCCGACCTCCTCATCATTTCTTCTGGGTTCAAGCATGAGCCAGCATATTTTAATGAGACCTTGGATTTAAAATGGGCCAGGCCTGATACCAGCAGCATCATGGGCGCTTCCTGCCAGCCCCGTCCCAGCCACTGCCTGCCGCACATGACGCCCCGATCTAAAGCCGAGCTTTAGTCTCTTCTGTTGTATATTTTCTGCACTACTTGTCTGCTGCTTCTGCTTCTTGCCACCCCCACACTCCAATGTAGCACCTAAATTGTGCTCCCAGACAACTCTTGTGTTCTGACCGGGGAGGCCAGTACTCCAGGGTACTCCAGGTACTTGGCTGTTTCCAGCCACAGTCTCCCCTCTCATATTTCAGTTTGTTGTCCTGAAGAAGTGCTCCCTGACTGAAAGTGAGAGTCTATGATTTGCTATTAAGTAATCTGGGTTACAATTAAAATAGCAACAGTACCAACCTGTAGCAAAGCTGTGCTATGGAGTAACAGCATGCCACTTCTCCTATGGTGATCTTCCTTTGCTGTTAAGGGCTTTACCAGATCCCAGTATCCAAGTTTTTCTCTTCCTTAGCAGGCTGCAGTTAGCGCTGAGAGTTGTTGCTTTGGTGATCTGCACTTTGCTCAACAAGATTTACCAAGGGCTTGAAGTAGCACAGAATCTCAATCATTCATTCACAAATTTCTTAATTCAGGAGCAGCAGAAGTAATGATTCACCACCAACAGATGATATCACCACTACCAGTCACAGCCAAATCTTTTCCTTTTAAAAGCTACAGTAATTAGCATAGAATCTGAAAATCTACAATGCAAGAGAGCCTGAAGATACCGTTCCTCGGAGAGTCAAATACAGTTTGCCTATCCGCATTGGCTACCACATGCCATTTTTCCTGTAAGCTCAGCTTTTGTTCAACTAAATTCAAAATGATGTTCATAGCTGAATGATCAAGATTCCATGCTCTCTAAATCCTTGATGAATCTTCCTAAGTGAGGCACAGAACATTGTAACAACCCTTACCTCTCTAACTGAAGCCTGCTAAAGAAGAAAGTAATTTGCTTGAATCATGAATATCAAAACTCTGATAAGTGACTGTAAAGGCAGTCCATATTATCTTTTGTATCAATATCAATGATTAGTGAGCATCCTAAATAAGATGGAAAGGAATTCAATCACATTGACTGATTGCAGAGTTCTGACTATTAAAAGGCATTCTACAATGTCACTTGAGGACAACTGGTCTCAATAGAGAATAACTGAGGTGAATATAAAAGATGCTGTAATATCACAGCAGTCACTCACAGGTCTCCGTTTTTGGGTCAGCGGTCTGTTTGTACAATGCATGGTGTTAAAGTAAAATTGAACATAGGCTGGATGCTCTATTCATTCAACCACCCTCTCCCAACTTTCTGCCAAATCTCAGTTTGGCAGGATGCTTTATATATACACAAAAGTACATACCAGCCTTAGTTGTTACTTAAATAATCTATCATTAGGGCAAGTGATTTGGCACAGTACGACATCCCATGACAAATCTTACAAATGTCTACACTTACCGCATATAGTGCAATTTGCTGAACATGTATCACAATTTTGCACAGTAAGTCCCAGAAGAAGTGAAAATATTAGTTTCTGAGCGGATCACAGCAATAATAAAATCACTTGCTACAACAAATCACTTTCCCTAATGATCACTGAAACCAAACAAAAGTTATCTTGACCTTCAGGAGATAGAGGTGGCTGATCCGATTCAAGGTAGAGCTGAGAGAAGATTGGTCGAGGAGAAATACTGTTGGAGCGAAGTGATGCTTCTATTGAATTGTGAAGAGCCTCTTCAAAGCGTGCAGATTTCAATTGCCCAGCATATGAATTTCCCATTGTCTAAAAACAAAACAAAGCAACACCAATGAGCAATACATGTAAACTAAGGATCTAATTATTTGTACTTTCAATATAAATCCTAGGGATATTTAGAACATCAGGCTCCAATAGAATGGCAGAATTGTCTAAAAAAAATTCAAAAATTGCATGTCCCAAAAAACTTTAAAAACATGCAACTTATTTAATCCTTTTCAACATGACAAAAACAGATAATCTGGTCATTATCACATTGTTGTTTGTGGGAGCTTGCTCTGAGCAAATTGGCTGCCCTGTTTCCCAATTACAGCAGTGACTACACTCCAAAACTACATCATTGGCTGAAAAGCGCTTTGAGACGTCCGGTGGTTGTGAAAGGCACTATATAAATCCAAGTCTTTCTTTCTTTTTCATATAGTAGACCAGTACGTTTTTTTTTTTACACGGCTTTACTTTTCCAAGATGCCTTGCAGTAAATGTTAGTTATTTGGTCACGTTGAGCAACAAAGCTGTGCACGTGTGGATAACGAAATGTTGGCAGAGATTCACGAGGCATTTTGGTAAATCTGGAGATTTCACAAACCAGATTTGGAAGTTTTATTTCAAGCTGTTAACCACAGCATTTCACGTGGTAGCTGTAAGGAATTCCAATGGGTTCTGCAAGCTGGAGTAAATCATCTGTTTTTCATGTTACTCCAGAACCTGTACGCTCTTCGGATGAGGAGAAAAAAGGAGAATATTGGGGGAAAACCTTTCCCTACCTATCTCAATCCTCTTTCCAGTATTTCTGCTGACATACCTTCTTAGTCTTGTTATTGTAATGAGACAAGAAGCACTACAGCAGTGAGATTTGGCAGCATCCTCATTACCAGTGAATAGTGGGCTGTTATCGATATGAAGGAAGTCTACATGGAGAAAGCAGATGGCTGGCTGTAAAGGTAACGCTATTTAACCCTAGTAAAATGTCATCTAGGATTTAAGGGCCAAGAAATTCAGTCTCGCAGTGCCCATTTTTTGCATGCAAAATGGCCTACTATGCTCCTAATATGGCAGACAGGAAACCCGTGCACATTTTTGGCCAGAAGTGTGGCGCCCTCAAAATTGGATAAGGCAGAAGTGTCGGCAGCAGTAGTGCACGTTATGAATACTGTAAATGCAGAATCATTTATTTCAATTAGGATACTGCACGTCTTGCAGGATCCATTTTCAATTTACAAACAGCCTAGTGCAGAACTCGCCCCGTGCTGAATTCGCCCCGTGCTGCACTAGTCCAGTGCTTCACTCGCCACGTGCTTTACTCGCCCCGTGTCTCACTCGCACCGTGCTTCACTCGCCACGTGCTTTACTCGCCCCGTGTCTCACTCGCCCCGTGCTTCACTCGCCCTGTGCCTCACCCGGTGCCTCACTCGCCCGTGCCTCATTCGCCCGTGCCTCACTCGCCCCGTGCCTCATTCGCCCGTGCTTCACTCGCCCCGTGCCTCATTCGCCCGTGCCTCACTCGCCCGTGCCTCATTCGCCCGTGCCTCACTCGCCCCGTGCCTCATTCGCCCGTGCTTCACTCGCCCCGTGCCTCATTCGCCCGTGCTTCACTCGCCCCGTGCCTCATTCGCCCGTGCCTCACTCGCCTGTGCTTCACTCGCTATGTGCTCACCTCACCCAGCACAGCACCAGGAGCGCTCCTTCCGGCCCCACATTAAAAGAAGACGAGCTACTCCGTCACCCTGCCACCGAAAGACACCCACCCCCTGGCCAGTCATACTGGCCCAATCGGCCATCGCTATTTCCTCCCCGCATGTCATTGTCAGCTGTGATTCAATTGGTGGCACTCTCACCTGAGTTCAAATCACGGTCCAGGGACTTGAGCACAAAATCTAGGATGACACTCCAGTGCACTGAGGGAATGGTGCACTGTCTTTTGGATGAGATGTTAAACTGAGTTTGCCCCTCGGGTGGATTTAAAACAACAAATTGCATTTATATAGTGCCTTTAATGCAGTAAAACATGTAATAGTCTGAGATAGATAGAGTCTAGGGGAATCAAGGGATATGGAGATCGGGCGGGAAAGTGGAGTTGAGGCTGATGATCAGCCATGATTTATTGAATGGCGGAGTAGGCTCGAAGGGCAGTAGGGCCTATTCTGCTCCTAATTATTATGTTCTTGATCCCAAGGCACCTCACAGGAGCATTATCAAACAAAATTTGACACCAAGCCACATAAGGAGATATTAGAACAGGTGAAAGAGGTAGATTTTTAGGAGCGTCTTAAAGGAGAAAAAAGAGGTAGAGAGGCAGAAAGGTTTAAGAAGGGGATTCCACAGCATAGGGCCTCGGCAGCTGAAGGCATGGCTGCCAATTGTGAAGCGATTAAAATTGGGGATGTGCAAGGGGCCAGAATTGGAGGAGTGCAGATATCTCA